>NC_053154.1:117294231-117603294 GCF_016835505.1 Polypterus senegalus | reverse complement strand
CAGCAATGTTGCCCCACGTGTGTTTGTGTCTTGTTGTTTTGGCAGTTTTCGATAATAGTATACCCCTAACATGTCTACCAAGAGGAGATTGTCTCTGTCCACTCCTCAGCCTGCCAAAAAGGAAAGAAAGGCCATTGATCTAGACACCATAATGATGATAATAAAACAGTATGAAGCAGGAAAGAAAGTGAATGCGACTGCATGTGATATGAAGTTATCACACTATACTGTGTCGACTATTTTAAAGGACAAAAATAGAATTTGTGAAGCTGTGAAAGGTTCTGCACCTTTGCGATCAATAGTGATTACTAAGCAACGTACCTGGACCATCCATGAAATGGAGAAATTGTTAAACATTTGGATGGAAGATCAGTCGAAGGCTAAAAGTCTGTTTGAGACTTTAAAGCAGCGATTCCCGATTCATTTACCCTCGCACCCCCTGTGACAGACGAGGCCAATTTCGCACCCCCTTGGTTTGAGAAGAAGTATGAAAAAATATGAGTTCATATGATAGTTCATAATACCCACGCAGCACTAAGTGCACGTAAGAGCGGAAGTCAACCATTTTAACAAGCAGCGTATTGCACTGATACGAAATAGCCTGCCCATTTAATTATTTAGGAATAGGGAGATAAATTAAGATTTTGTACAAATAATGTTTTTTATTTTTCTTCCTCGATGGTTTCTGGCACCCCTTTGCAAGCACCCCCAATCGGGAAGCGCTGTTTAAAGGAACGCGCCGGAGAAGACACATTTGTCTTTATTGCGAAATTTATGAAGACAAAAAAAAAAAAATTCAGACGAAGCTCACTATGTTTATGAAAAGAGCAACTCCTCCCATTACCCCGTCCGCAGCCAAGCACCAGTGGTGCCAGGAATTAAATATACAGTATTTCTTATTTTTGTATGTTTTCCACATATTAAGCCAATTGTACTGTAGTATGCTGTGTTTGACTTAGAAAGTAAGAAAATGTTAATAAAATATTACTTTAAGATGATTACAATATAATTACCCAGTCTAATATTCTTACCTTTATTTAACATAGGCCGACTTACGTCCAGATCAACTTACAACCAGTCAGTCGGAACCAATCGCGGTCGTAAGTCGACGAGTACCTGTAATAAGCTTCTTTCAGTAGTTTAACTTGTTAAAAAAAATATAACAAACCTCAGCTTTGTCTTTTTAAGCTTCTAATTTCTTATCTAGAAAAATATTGCTTCTTACAGTATAAGAAATTGTGTTTGTACTTGGTACTGAAAACCAGCTTATGGATGAACTCCAATTGGTACTGCAGTGTTCTCTACAACCTGAACTTTCTGATTTAACAATGGGGCTTCCAGTTCAAGCTTTTCCATGTAATAGCAGACTTCAGCAAAAATGTACAATAACTCCGGTAACATTTGCTCCTTGATAGATAGATAGATAGATAGATAGATACTTTATTAATCCCACGGGGAAATTCACATAAGGGAAAAAAGTGGATCAATATCTCTAATCGCTGTTCTCAAGACATTACAATGCATCTTGATTTTCACCCACTGCTGAAGATGACTACACAGGTTTTTGAAAAGCAACTAGATGTGCTCCTTTTACTTTATGAAAAAAGAATGCAGCAGTATGATGTTCTTGTTTCAAAGAAAGTGTATATATGTAGATTTTTTCAAATGTTTCCTGACCTTGCACTTGAACAGGAAATACTTGGCCCACACGGTAGTTAGTGCTGCTACCAGACAAACACTGTGCAGCTCAATCCATGCAGAACATATTCTTTCCATGTTATTGCAGCCTGTTCCACTTGACCTAAAAACCACAGACCAGGCATCAGCAACTCATTGTTATATTGAGTTTCTGAGACATGAAAGATGTATGAACTTTAACGTTTTCTAGTCATTAGCAAACGAGGGACATGTATTATTAATTAGGAAAATGAATATTCATTTTACGGAAATCTTCTCACCTATAGGGTAATTGTGGCATGGCCCTGCCACAATTTTAATGCCACTGCATGTGAGTGATATTTGACAGTATTCAGTGACTGACTTAAAAGACTCAAAGTCATCAAACAGTGCTGTATGTAAACCGACTTAACCACACTTGTACCTTAATGAAAAATGTATTGCTGCTGTATATACTGATGTTTTAAGATTATCTGTCCACCCATTACAGAACAGCAGGAGGCTATCCCAGCAATCATTAGGTGGAAGTTGGAAACAATACCTTGACAGGTCACCAGCGTATCACAGGATCAACACACACACATGCACACACACACACACACACACTTGCACGCACGCACACCAAATGACCAACGCCAATACACCTAACCTATATGTTTTTGAACTGTAGGAGAAAACTGAAGCAACTGGAGAAAACTCATGTGGACATGAGGAAACCATGCAAACTCCATGCAGGAAACATCTAGGACACATGTCCCGGCTACCCTCTTCTGTCAAAGATCTGTCCATTGAAGTCTTCATCCATCCACTGGCATTTTGGCTGCCTTGAAACAATATGTCACCCTTAATTCATATTTAATCTTAATACAGGGTGGTCCAGATCTAATTATGCAGATCCAGATCGTCTGGATGACTTTGATTTATGCGGGGACGATTCCAGTTCGGTGCAGACGATTCTTCATGTCGTCAGTTTGCACACTTCTCGATGGTCCGGGATTTTTCGGGTGATTTTCTATGTAATAAACTTAATAAGTTAAAGCATAATGAAAATTGCATAATTAGATCTGGACCATCCTATATAAGTACCAGCATATCTCTTTGGATTTTTTGTTTATATCCATCTCACTAACATGAATCAGCTTCTCATTTAATAATTCATGTGATAAACCTTTGAAACACTGTTTATTAAATACAATTTTTTTTATTATCAAGCAATCAAACTTTCACTTCTTTATTTTTTTATAACAAGTCTTTAAAATCTATTTCATAAACCAGCTTTGTCCATTACTAGGTCATGAGGTGCCAGAGCCTATCCTGGCAGCATGAGTAAGGCAAGGACTAATCAGAAACAGAATGCCAGGTCATCACAGGGCACATTCACATATACATTCATGCTTATTTATACAAAGTAAAGATGAAGCTACCACTCATATGTGCATACTTGTTTTGGGGATGTGGCTGGAAACAGGACTACCTAAAGAAAACCAGCCAGGACTTCAATCCAGATCCGTGAAATTTTCAGTCAGTTGTATCACTGCAGCGCTGTGCAATATCCTTCAGAAATTTTGAATTTTGTATTTCATTCTTTCATTTGTTTCCTTATGCCACACTTTATACAGTAGGTTAAAAGGAATATATTTTCAGGAACTACATAAACTGTTTCATTAACTATGTCAACTATTTAAATAGGAAACAAAAATGCTACAATATGTCTTAAATGTTTTGTCAAGCATTTTTTCCTTCATAAAATGTGTTATCAGTGCGTTTAGCATCAAACGTGTCAAGTAGAAATGATATGCAGCAAACATAAACGTTTCTATAATGTGCAATATTCTAAAAACAGTGATTACCTTATTTTAAGCACGGAAAGGGTAGATTTGTTGTAGTTTTTCTCTTTCCAAACAGACATCAATGCACATTTTGTCAACATAGCCCATCTAAGCCATGTATTAGCTGTAGACAGTGTTGACATGAGGTAAACAGCCAAAACACCCACGAAAGTGCTGAGGGATTGAAAGAAGCTGTCAGTAGTTTTTGAAGTAACAAGCATACAAAGTTTTTCTAAACATGTTTAGAAAACAAAAGTTTACCAGCCATTGGCAAAAAAAAAAAGTTTTGAGTAAAAATAAAAAAATCATAAATAAATTATAGCATTTTTTTAAATCTAAGTGCATTAATCCATTTCCCCTTTTGCAATGTATTGTTATGGGGAAACTGAGTCTGTGCTAGCTGTACTGGATGGAAAACAGGGACTTCAGTCTTGATGGTACAACCATACTTTGCAAACGACATTCAGCCATACAAGCAGTCATGAGTTGAGAATTAATCTACCGTGTCTGTTGGAAAAAGAAGGAAACCAAAGTACACCCACTCACTTTCATTTTTTAAGCAAACAAAGATAAAACTAGTTAGACAAAAACGTTAATGCAGGTTGCAGACCTATGAATCAAAAAACATTTTATCCTATACTAAGCTAGTATTTTAGCAGGTGATGCCAACAAAGATGCTGCAGTATTAATGCCAGCTTTTGTCAACCTGAAAACAAGATTAATATAACACCAGTCATTGAATCCAAGTTTTAAAATCCCCAAAAAGAACACTAAATGAAATTGGAATCTTTTAACCTAAATGAAAAAATACAAAGCACAGCATTTCAAGGCAATCAAAAAAGCAGAATAGAAGACTTTTTAACTTCACAATTAGACATTTAATCTTGGTTCTCAACAATTCATGAAAAGACTGCAGCCTGAATGATTAAAATAAAATTAATTTAATACTGACATTTTTTTATTGTCATGCATGTAACAGATGAGTCTGTGAAAAAAAGTAAAAAAAAAAACTATGAAGTGAAAATGGTTTGTCATTTTATATGGAATAAAAGATGAACGCATACAATACCAGCTGTCAAGTGATCATAAGGCTTATGCTGAAACAAAGCATTTATTTAACAAAAAAGTGAATAATTGACCATATATAGTAAATGAAGGAACAAATCTATGGAACTGTGCTTCAGCTGCAGAAGCAAATTAAACCCTTAAGATTGCTATCATAACATTGAAAGTGCTATGTTGTTGGTTAGTACCTTAGTCAAAATGTCAGGCTGCATCTATATATACATACAGTACATAAGTACACTGAATTCAGATATATATATATATATATTGTCAAACAAATGACTCAGAGACATCCTGAAGATTTGGGTCTGCCGAATATTGTTTTTCCCGGCTACAAAATTTGATTATTTAAATGAGAAGTGTTCATAGAACAGAGTCCAAAACAGAACATTCATGGAGACAAGATGGCGGTTTTCACAGATAAAATAGGAAATTACACCATCGGTGCCGGAACCAAAAAAGACATCTTCATGACCGGAAGTGGCGTCTTCTTGACCGACAGTGACTTCCAGGTCCGACACCGACGATGACCAAGCTGGATTTCCCGAGAATGGTCTGCAAGAGAGTGAGCGAGAAAGTTAGCACACTCCGCCCCCCCGGTTTGCCGAAGAATTACTATTTTGTAGGCCCTTTAGCTGTTTCCCATGCACACATGTGTGACAATATATATATAGTCACACACAAGCGATTGGGAGGCAGCTAAAGGGCCTGAATAATAGTAGTACCATGCCAGACGGGGGGGTTTGGAGCTGCATTGACTTTCTTGCTCATTCCTCTGCAGACCATACATGAGAAATCCCGGCAGGTTCCAGTGCAACTGATGACATCACTTTTGGTACCAGGTCCATTGATGATGTCACTTCTGGTCCCGATGACATCAATTCCGGTTCCAGTCCCCATAACGTCACTTCCTGTCCTGGCCTTTAAAGCCACCATATTCTCAAACTCAAATTAGTTCTGTTTTGGACTCAAACCCGTGAAGAACTCAAGCAAAATTACCCATTTGCAGCCAGGGCATAATACACTGGTGGCTGCCTCAAACCTTTTCGATGTCTTGTGACTGTTTCTGTGACAATATATGGATATAGTATATACGGTATACCATATATATACTTTGTATATATATATATATATATATAAGCATATGTCTGATCACAATCTGATATATATGGGTGGTTACTTACCAAATAACACGTGTGGTTGGTCAGCCAGTCGGCAGACATCTGCCACGCCCTCTTAGTTGCGAGAAGCAGATCATAGACGTAATATACAGTAATCCCTCCTCGATCGCGGGGGTTGCGTTCCAGAACCCCCCGCGATAGACGAAAATCCGCGAAGTAGAAACCATATGTTTGTGTAGTTATTTTTATATATTTTAAGCCCTTATAAACTCTCCCACACTGTTAACATTATTAGAGCCCTCTAGACATGAAATAACACCCTTTAGTCAAAAGTTTAAACTGTCCTCCATGACAAGACAGACATGACAGTTCTTTCTCACAATTAAAAGAATGCAAATAGATCTTCTCTTCAGGAGCAGAGAATTTCAGAGGGAGAGAGAGAGAGAGCGCTCGCAAAGAAAAGCAAACAATCAAAAAATCAATACTTGTGCTTTTAAGTTTGCCACGGCATTTTTTAGAGGAGCGTTAGTATCTTCTAAGCAAACAACCTCTGTGCAAACAGCACCTCTGCTCACATCTCCTCCGTCAGGCGCAGAGAACGTCAGAGAGAGAGCGAGATTAAAGCAACAATCAAAAAATCAATACGTGTGCTTTTGTGCTTTTAAATATGCCGAGCACCGCAATAAAGCGGCATTTTTTTAAAGGAACGTCAGTATCTTTTAAGCAAACAGCCTCTGTGCAAACAGCCCCTCCATCAGGCGCAGAGAATGTCAGAGAGGGTGAGAGAGAGGCAGAGACAAGCAAACAATCAAGCTCCGCGCGGGATGCATATCTTATAGCATTGAGGAGTTTTAGTTAATATGTAATACATGCTCTGATTGGGTAGCTTCTAAGCCATCCGCCAATAGCGTCCCTTGTATGAAATCAACAGGGCAAACAAACTGAGGAAGCGTGTAGCATAAATTAAAAGAAATCAGAAATCCGCGAACCAGCGAAAAATCTGTGATATATATTTAGATGTGCTTACATTTAAAATCCGCGATAGAGTGAAACCGCGAAAGTCGAAGCGCGATATAGCGAGGGATTACTGTACTGTATAGTACCTGCCAAATAATACAAAGAGTAAATGACACATGTTTCGGGGATTTCTGCTGACTGGTCGACGTGTTAACTGGTAGGTAACTACCCAAAAACTGTATATAAGATTGTGACCAGACCTATGCATGTAATACTCCATTCTACACCCAGTCATGGAAGCAAACCAGCCTCCATGGTGCAACATCTGAGACTTTGCCTTTGGTGCTGATGTCTTAGGTTCAGTTCCCACATGGGAAAGCAAAAATGTGTACATGTGATGAGCCTCAATTAGGGTGAAACACATGTTGTGTATTCTTTGTATTATTTGACTATATTACATACTAGCAAAATACCAGCGCTTCGCAGTGGCAAAGTACTGCATTGAAATTTTTATTAAGAAGAAAATTAAACCTTTTTAAAGTGAGGGAAAAAATGCCAATAATTATTTGTTAAGGATCTCTTTGTATACCATGTTGTCAGTTCAGCCCTCCGGTTGTAACATGACCAAGCTGTGCACTGAGCTTACTCTTTAATCGGTTTCAGTTTCATGGTTTGTTTCAATTACGACAGTATTTGCAGGATTTGTTGTGTTGAAGTGACATTCGGCATCTGTCAAGCGTTGTAAGCACAGAACCGGTTTCATCGATAAAATCACATCCAGCTTTTGAGAGTTTAAACATTCATAAACATCAAAGTGTCTACTGAAATCGTCACCTGTGAATCTAAGGCATTGGCGGTTGTCCAAAGGTGTAAAATATTTGGCCATTTCGGTACACTTGAAAGAGACAACCGAACAATTCAGCGGCAGCCATCAACTCACATGCAGAACCATAGGTGAAGGGCTTAAGCATTTCACTCTTCTAGTGCTCCTGTGTAGTATAATTATCTCCTGTACCGTCATCAGTCCACACCTTGAACCTGTCCCAGTCATTCAATACATAAGACACAATGTTCCTCCGGATATCAAGAGTGAGCCTGATATGGCCGTGCAATATATAACAAAATGAATGGAAAAGGCAGGTGCCATCTCCGGGCATGGAAACCACTCGGTAAGTGACAGTTCTTTGATCGATAGTGATCACCTCGATAGACATGGTAATGGGGGTTGGAATCATAAAGGAAATGGGTACCTGAGAAATGTAAAGTAAGTCTAAAATACCTATAAAATAACTATAATTGTAATAAACAAACAATAAAACAGCGGAGAAGCCGTGGTTTAAACAAAAAGGCTGTAGTTATCAGTAGACGTGAATCCCGTGGCGAAGCAAGGAAGGGAATGTAGAGACCGGAGCGACGGACGGTCTTATATAGGCAGGCAGCCAACAACGTGGGAGGCGTTGGGATGGGGGACCCAACACCACCTCACACGGTGGCTGAGCTGCAGGCTATGGACGTATATATGTACGTAAGTAGATTCAGTTAGCGTTGGGAACCCGTGTACCAAATTTCTTGAAGATGAGCCCATAAGTAACAAAGACTGTTGAAAAGTTCAATATGGCAGCCAATAGTAGCATCATACCACCGAAATAGGTACGTACATTGGTTTCGGTTAGTGCAGGGAAGCCGCCTACCAAATTTCAAGAAGATGGGGCCATAAATAAGAAAGTTCAACATTGCGGACGTTGTTGACCGTTATGACCATTACGCGTAGAATTTCGAAATGAAACCTGCTTAACTTTTGTAAGTAAGCTGTAAGGAATAAGCCTGCCAAATTTCAGCCTTTTACCTACACGGGAACTTGGAGAATTAGTGACGTTTGGAAAATTCAATATGGCGGCCGACAGTGGCGTCATACCACCGAAATAAGTACGTACATCGGTTTTGGTTAGCACAGGGAAGCCGCCTACCAAATTTCGTGAAGATGGGGTCAGCCTTCTACCTACACGGGAAGTTGGAAAATTGGTGACGTTGGAAAGTTCAATATTGCGGCCGACAGTGGCGTCATACCATCGAAATAAGTAAGTACATCGGTTTCGGTTAGCACAGGGAAGCCGCCTACCAAATTTCGTGAAGATGGGGCCATAAATAAGAAAGTTCAACATGGCGGACGTTGTCGACCGTTATCGAATGTTATTACCGTTATGTGTAGAATTTCGAAATAATACCTGCTTAACTTTTGTAAGTAAGCTGTAAGGAATAAGCTTGCCAAATTTCAGCTTTCTACCTACATGGGAAGTTGAAGAATTAGTGATGAGTCAGTGAGTGAGTGAGTGAGTCAGTCAGTGAGGGCTTTGCCTTTTATTAGTATAGATAGACAATCACACACATGTGATTTGAAGAGAACTTCGGGACTTGGCTGGTTGTAATAATACCACAAACCAGGGGTTGTCAGTTACTTAATTCTTTTTCTCTTCCTTCCTCCGCAGATGTATGGACTAACCACCAATGATGTCACTTACTTTTTACGGTCACCTGAACTCACCTTCCAACCCTTAAAACCGGCTACACCAGCATGTTGAGGCAGTCTTTTATAGACTCTCATCAGAAAAGAAACCTTTCAATTACGCTGGATCACTTCTGTGTCCAAAACCTTTATTTTCATTTTGTGTCATTATTAAACACATATATTGTACAGTATTATTATATTTTATATTGTAATATATTGTATTATTATACAGAAAAAAGATAACTCTGGCTTTTTGTGTATGAGTGAACACAAATTCATACAAGGCCCTCACAATTTAATTGATATTGAATTGATTTTGACAGATACTTAACTGAACTCCTTGGAGGAGAGAAGTTTGTTTCATGTTCAGTGGTGCTGCCCACTTTACGCCATCTGTCTCGAGTGATGGAGAATTCAGAGGATGACCCAGCCTATATAATAAAGTTCAAGCAATCCTTCACCATTAACACGGAGAAATGGAAGGAGAAAACGTACAATACATGGCTAAAGATTTCCACAGCTCTTGAACCCAGGTTTAAGGACTTTAAATGCATACACTGAGCTGACAGAGCTGGTGTGATATGTAAAATATGTAAATGTAAAACACAGATATGTAAAATCGTCGGCTTGAAAGAGGGTGTGCTAACTTTTTCAGAAATTTGTATATAGTGTTTGTGGTTAGGGTTAAGGATGAAACTTTGTAAGTAATGTCAATGTCAGTCATAAGCAAGAAAACACATTAGAGTTAATTTAGCAGGGTTGTCTGATTTATTTCGCATTTTATTGTGAGAGATAGACAGAATGTCTTTATTTGATTGCATCCCATGAATGGAAGCCTTGGAAAGAAAACCAACAGAAAATTTGTTGAACATTATCTGTACATTCACACACATTCTCCACATGTCATACGTGATTCACCTCACTATTTAAATGTTGTTGTTGCATATTGGTGAATATTTATGTACTATTCCTTAACAATGGTTATGCTAGATTCATTTATATAATAAAGCTAAATTCAAAGATATTGTATTATTGTATAGCTGCATTTATTTCATTTGATCTTTACATTCAGTAAAGAACAAAATCAAAGAATAAAGGCAGGAATGCAATAGAAACAATATGTTATGCATTTTGCATTACTCAGGGTGAACAAAGTGCAGTGAAATTGGCCAGACTGAAAGCTCATATCTCACATGCTATTTATATAAAAGCTACACTTTGTATAATGTATCTGGTCAGGTATATTTTCTGGTGTTTTGTCAATCTTGTCTGATCATCCTTCTAAATTGATCACCATGTTTATAATGTTTTCTTTGATGTAACACACATTCAATTGAAATAAAAATGAAATGAACAAAAATATTGTTTTACTGAAATTGACTGTTTTATGATTGTGATATTCGCTATCACCTCATATAAAAGTCTCTGATATACTAAGCTATTCATTTTGAGAATAAACACATCATTGTATTGTACATTCACATGGACTATAAGCTGTGAAAAGTTTACTCAACATGTAATCATTTATGTTACAACTTTTATAATGAGTTTACATTGTAACTACAGCATATTTGATTTACGAAATTGTTTCACAGAATATGAAGTGAAAATTATTTACCTACAAGTATGTTTTTTTTTCTTTTTAAAGTTTTTGATTTTGATTGATGTGGTTCATTTGTCTATGACCCTTTAGAAATATAGCAACATCCAGAATGGCTCAGAATAGCCTGTAATGGATACTGAATTTTAATTATTGCATGTGCTAAATAAAATAAAATTGTATTGATTGTCTAACAGATGAGGGTATGGTGGCTGTCTTAGTATGCTAAGGACCACCGCTCTGATTCCAGTCAATTCACTATGTGATGGCATAGGCTTTCCCTGAATAACCTTTTTAAGCTTGTTAATGCAAATATCTAATAAGGCAATCACATGGCAGCAGCTCAGTGTATTTAGGCATGTAGACATTGTCAAGATGACCTTCTGATGATCAAACCAAGCATCAGATTGGAGATGAATGGTGATTTAAGTGACTTTGAATGTGGCAAAGTTGTTGTTGCCAGACAGGCTGGTCTGAGTATTTCAGAAACTGCTGATATACTGGGATTTCTAGTTACAACCATCTTTAGGGTTTACAAAGAATTGTCGGGAAAAAGGAAAATATCCAGTTCTCTGGACAAAAATGTCTTTTTAATGCCAGAGGTCAGAGGAGAATGGCCAGACTGGTCTGAGCTCATAGAAAAGCAACAGTAAGTCAAATAACCACTCATTACAACTGAGGTATGCAGGGGAGCATCTCTGAACACGCAAGGCGTCGAACCTTGAAGCAGATGGGCTACAACAACAGAAGATCACAGTAGGTGCCACTCTTGTCAGAGAAGAACCAGCAACTAGGCTGCAGTTTTCACAGCCTCACCAAAATTGGACAATACATCTGTAGATGATTGGAGAAGCGTTGCCTGGTCTGATGAGTTTTGATTACTACTGCGTAATTCAGATGGTAGGGTCAGAATTTGGCATTAACAGCAGTTCAGGTTGGTGGTGGTGGTGTAATGGTGTGGGGCATACTTTCTGAAGCAACTGCATGGTGCTATCATGCCAATATGGACCAAAATCCTTGTGGATTATTTCCAGCACCTTGTTGAATCAATGCCATGAAGAATTATGGCAGTTCTGACAATAAAAGGGGGTCCAACCCAGTACTTGCACGGTGTATCTAATTAAATGGCCGTATTGTGTATGGTTATAGTAAATTAGTAATTCTAAATAAACTGGGCGTAAGTGGATATGTGTGTCATCTGTCTGACATTCAGTCCAGCTTTGAGGCCTAATTGAAGGTATGTATGATTGATATTTACTTTTTAAAATTTTCAAAATTAGTGAGAAATCTAATTCCATCCCTCCTTCCACTTTTTCATTATGAGGTCATAGGATGCTAAAGGCCTTTCTGTAGCCTAGACAGAAACCATCACTGAACAGGAAAGCAGTCCATCACCTGGTCACACTAATAATAGATAATTCCTGGCCAGTTAAGTAAAATGTTTGCATGGACAATGAAAATACAGGAAACAGGTGTATATTTAAGAACTGAATTCTATAGTTGGTCCTAATGACCAAAGCACAATAAGGTTTTTTTCATATTTTTAGTGAATGTAAGTCATAACACATACATACTTTGTGAATATGAAAAAAAAAGAGAACATGACAGAAAATCAGTAAAACACAAAACTACAATATCAGTTATCCCTAAAGTGTACCTTCAGTGCAGCTTGTTCAAAGACACACAATTTTCCTACTCACCAGTTAATCACTAAAACCTATTTTGTATCTTAAAACTTCTTACAATTCTGGCATCATATCTTCCCAGTTCAAAGCTCAGTATACCTGTGCAGCAAACGGATGGTGGCAGAAGCACAGTCCTTATTCTTCTTGAATATGTAAATCATACATTCTTTAAAGAGATGCTAACCCTTTCTCACTTCAAATACTGTATTCCTTTAGAAATGAAATACTGTTTCTTGTGACTTGTTATAACATGATCAAGACATAAATGAATGTAAATCAATTTAACTTTAAACAATTTATCGTCCCTTAACGAAAACATTGTCACCATGCATTCAGAAAAATGTAAAAGAAATGATTATCAGATTCAAAAGAATATACTTTTTAAAGGATCTTTTAAGTGAATTTATCATGCTGGGATTTTTTCCAAGTGTGATGTGAAATGTCATATAAACATAGACTCATATAAAATTATTCAGCCACATTTACCACATTTCAACTTTTAGAAAATGTTTTGAAATAAAGCATTGTGAAACACTGAAGAGAGTATCAGATAAATTCAATAGATCTGTAGCACTGAGAAAGGTAATATGTACACAAATCCTTTAGACAACAAAGTCAAATTACATTGATGGTAAAATACAGCGGTTAACAGTGCATTTATGTGACAAAAATGTCAAGGGTAAGAATTTAGGGGAACCTGAGGGGATGGATGTTTCATTTGTTGAGATAACAGGCGTACGGAAAGGGCAAAAGGGGTAAGCTGATCAAATAGAAACAGTAGTGTGTTTATATAAAATTGAAGACATGTATTTTGCCAATTTAATCCTAGCAATTCCTCTTATAGTAAATACCCAGAAGCTGACAAAGAACTGGACCCCCAGGGTAGACTTTTCTTATTCAGTAAAATTCTGGCAATCAGCACAGTGTCACAGACAATATGTTGCTTTGCTAACATTTTTAGTTAAAATGACTGAAAGATGAAGTAATGAAGCAGTGGGCCACCTCTGCTGCTATTCTCGCTTGCTATTCAAAGTGAAAAAGACCTCAGGTGGTTTGCTGGTTTATAAATCCATGCCATAATGACAAAAATCCTTGTGATTAAATGACTCAAGTAATGAATCCTATGGCAGAAATTTAAAGTTGACTTGAAAAAAGACAGTAAATATGCATGGCATCTATAAACCGGTAAATTGATTTGAGATGAAACTGGCACTGATCCAATGTGTAAATATACACATAATATTCAATATGTATTATCCTGCTTTTTTTATACTGGAATGATACGAGTATCAGTCATTCTTCAGGAGTTAACTTGTATTTATCCATTTAGAAGTGCAGCTGTTCACTCATGCCACCCAAAAATCAAAGAAATTAACTTATTTTGTGATGGTAATTTCAAACTGAAGTAATGGTGTTGGACAGGAATGTTGGACTCAGGGCCTCATTCAAATGTATTTTTTTTAAATTAGACTTTCACCTGACTTTTATTTTAGAAAAAAAGTCCTTATTACTTACTCTCATTATACAGGGATGAAAACTCACAACATAACTATGGGTACTATTATTATTCTGCATATGCTCGTCACACATTTTTACTCTTTTTAATAACTCTTTTTCATTCTTCATACAACCATATACCCATGTTGTAAACCTGCATTTTCAATTGTACAGGATGGTCCAGATCTAATTATGCAGATCCAGATCGTCTGGATGACTTTGATTTATGCGGGGACGTTTCTAGTTTGGTGTGAAGACGATTCTTTTTCAGGTGATTTTCTATGTAATAAACTTAATAAGTTATAGCATAATTAGATCTGGACCACACTATATTTTTAGGGCATGACACTACCAGCTCCAATAATACTGTTCACAAGGAGAAACCAGCAATGGACAGTGGTGACAACTCATCTTAGGCTCATGCTCACTCGAACACACTCACACTGAGCCAGTTTTGAGATGCTAGTTAACTAAACAGGCATGTCTTACTTCTTCTCCACTCCTCAGGCATTCTCTCACTTTCCAAGATTCCATTAAACAATCTGGTTAAAAACTCCACTGCCATCTCTCCTAAACACCTCCATGCATCCACAGGTATTTCATTTGGACCAACAGCCTTTTCATTCTTCATCCTCTTCATAGCTGTCCTTACTTCCTCCTTGCTAATATGCTGCACTCCCCGATTAACTATCTCCACAGCATCAAACCTTCTCTCTCTCTCTCTCATTCTCTTCATTCATCAGCCTCTAAAAGTACTCTATCCATCTTCCTCCACGTTTGTACGTCACCCTATGTTCCTCCCTCTTCTTAAAATATGTATTCACCACAGCTATGCCCATCCTTTTTGCAAAATCCATTATCATTTGACCTTCTTCATTCCTCTACTTGACACCATACCTACCCATCGCCTCCCCATCTCCTCTGTTCCCTTCACCAACATGTCCATTGAAATCTGCTCCAATCATTACTTTCTGTCCCTTGGGTACACTGTTCATTACTTCATCCAACTCACTCCAGAAATCTTCTTTCTCATCCATCGCACACCCAACTTACGGGGCATATACACTAACAGCATTCATCATCAAACCTCCAAATTTCCAGCTTCATAATCATTTCACTGTTTGATACTCTTTTCACCTGCAAAACACTCTTGACATACTGTTTCTTCAGAATAATTCCTACCCCATTTCTTCTCCTATTAATACCATGAGAAAACAATTTGAATCCACCTCTGATCCACCTGGCCTTACTCCCATTCCACTTAATTCTCTTGCATGTCCAATATATCAACCTTTCTTCTCTCCATCACATCAGCTAAATCTCTCTCCTTACCAGTCATACTGCCAATATTCAAAGTTCCTACCCTCAGTTCCACTCTCATTACCTTCCTCCTCTCCTCCTGCCTCCGGATACATCTCCCCTCTCTATTACTCCTTTTTCGGCCAACAGTAGCCCAATTTCCGCCAGCACCCTGTTGACTAACAGTACTGGTGGCAGCCGTTGTTAACCTGGGCCTCAACCAATTCGCTATGGAAATTTGTATTGTTGTCCACATATTAAACTGGCAAAATTTTTTTCCTGACATAACCCTCCCCATTTATTAGGTCTTGGGACCAACACTAAGAAACACACTGGTTTATGCATCCCATGTGGCTGTATGATCTAGATATCTAGGTTATGAACTGGGTTTTGCTAACTTTTGGTTGGCTTTTTAGACAATCCCTTTGTCATTCTTTTCATTTTCACTATTTTGAAAATATACATTTTTTGTTAATAAGGTTTCATTGTTCTGATTACTGCCTTGTTGAAATATTTTTGAAACAGAGGTTTTTAAGGTTTACTTTCATTCTTTTGAAAATATTAATTGAAGATTATTAAAAATAATTTTAAGTTAGGGCTTCCCATTTTTGTGTCTTTATTTGGAGAAGCCCATTTTAAAACATAAACATCGGACTAGCCTGGATCTAGATACTGGTTGCAATGCCTCATTTGGGTCTTTGAAACATTAGAGCTTAAGGCTCCATTTATGATGTTAGGCCTCATTCTATATATGTACATTGTTTTTGTTTTATGAGCCAGACAAATCACCACACACCTTAATAAGCTTCCGCCCCAATTAGTGGTCTCAAAGAATCTCTTAAGGATTGTCCAGCAGTAAATGTAGCATGGTGCAGCCTAACCTTCTCACAAACAGCATGACATTGAATATACAGTTACTATGCGATTTTGTGACGTTGGTGGAGGCTGTATTGCTAAACATAGAGGGGCCAAAGTCTATAGGTTCAAGAAAGAGAAAGCAAGGAGGTTCCTCTTTACAGTATTGGAAAGAAAGTGGGACAGTCACCCCATCTATGAAAAAGAATTCATTATAGGTACTCCAAATGGCATAGAAGAGTTTATCCTTATTTAATAAATCATCTTCATTAAGTCCATCCATCCATCCATTTTCCAACCCGCTGAATCCGAACACAGGGTCACGGGGGTCTGCTGGAGCCAATCCGTCCATTTATTATTTATTCTTTCATTTCTTGTTGGCTTAATGAAATAATTGTAACATGATAATTGCTGACAATGTTATTGCGTGTTAAATCAGGTTGGACCAATACCTGGTTAATGCTCCATTTGATGATACCAAGGTGTAAAATTTGCTACATGGTCGCTGTGCTTGTTTTAGTGATATTAAAGAATTAAAATTAAAGAACAGAATTGCTTACTGATCAACATTTAATACACTACAATGCTGTTTGTAATTCTCAGCATGAAAGAATTTCAAAAGCTTACCTAAGCACAAAAGGGTATGGAGGCGCAAAGACATGGGGACTCTTGTATATACACACACTTTACAAAATGACAAGACTTTGCCTCCTCTCCAATATATGGTAGCAGTGAGACTCAAAACAAAAGTAGCCATTTTGTGGCTGTTCAAATAAGAATTATGAGCGTCAAAATTGGAATGTGCTTGGGATCTACATGAAGGGAGTGATTTCTGATGAGGATATTTAAGTGTGACCCTTGATACACATAGTGATATCATGTTTTTATCAGGAAACTAAGATGTAGAGGGAAGCAAATGTAGACATTTGAAAAACAATTTTGAGATGTGTAACACTAGAGTGTTTCCAGCAAAATGAATACAGTTGTCTCCCCAGTTGATCTCAGTCTAAAATATAATCTGTGTTATGAGTGGGAATAATATATTAGGAACAGAGAACCATTGGACCAAATAGTGGCAAATATTCCAAGGTTGCACATTTGATAACTTAATGTGTCCATTGTGGAAGTGGAAATGATTACACAAAACATTTGAATAGCCTAAGTAGCAATTAAAACCCTACAAATGATGATACATGTGGAAACTGGATGGCTGACTTAAAAAAAAAATAAGCATAAATTTAACAGAAGATAGCCATAGCCAAACCATCCTAACTTAACTTTTCTTACCTAGCTC
This sequence comes from Polypterus senegalus, assembly GCF_016835505.1. Classification (NCBI taxonomy): domain Eukaryota; kingdom Metazoa; phylum Chordata; class Cladistia; order Polypteriformes; family Polypteridae; genus Polypterus; species Polypterus senegalus. The sequence continues at coordinate 117,585,909 of NC_053154.1, read as the reverse complement.
TGTTGAAAACAAGTCCTGTCCTCTTCCCATCCCAAACCTAAACAACCAACCCAGAAGGTCTATTGACAACAGAGCTACAGACCAAACTTCCCAAATAGGTGAACTGCAAAGAGGAAGAAAAATACAAATGACTTTTTAAAGAGGTAAGAACTCTGTAACAGGCTGTTCTGAGAGTTACTGGGAAGAGAAAACAGCTACTTTCCTCATTGATAGAAAATCTGCCTGAAAACATAATAGTATAATACAAACAAAATATGTTAACAATGCTGCCATTTCAAATGCAGATTGTAACTTGGAAATCTATTCATAACAGAAAAACAAAGGCAATCATTACAAACAAGGAGAAGGAAATCATTACAAAGAACATGCAAGAAAAGTAAAAAGAAAAAAAGATGATTACAGTTAGTCACCAAAAAGATTTTTAAAGTTTAAAAGTGAAACAAGGAAAGGAGCTGTAGATTAATTAATGTTATTTCTCTAGATGAGGAAATAAGTTACTTAGAAAAAACTTTTTCGATAGTTAATAAAAGGAAAAACCCTAGAAAAAGCTAATTTTGTGCAATTCAAATCAGTTTCAGTCAGTCAGTCATTTTCCAGCCCGCTACATCCTAACACATGGTCACGGGGGTCTGCTGGAGCCATCCATCCATCCATCCATTTTCTAACCCGCTGAATCCGAATAGGGTCACGGGGGTCTGCTGGAGCCAATCCCAGCCAACACAGGGCACAAGGCAGGAACAAATTCTGGCAGGGTGCCAGACAACTGAAGGGCACACACACACACACACCAAACACACACTAGGGACAATTTAGGATCGCCAATGTACCTAACCTGCATGTCTATGGACTGTGGGAGGAAACTGAAGCACCTGGTCAACTTTATATACTGGCCAAATCTAGTGTTCTCCACAGATACTAGGGCAGAGTTAAAGCAGATAATATGTAATGTTTACATACTTATGAATGCACACCTGTTTAATTAAATAGTAATAGATGCATAAACTTTGACAAGACCTCCTGCTGAGAAAATAAATCTCTGTTTATTCCAAATTACACTTTAAAGTCTGAGTTTGGCCTGGACAAACTAGACACTTTGTACCACCAAAGAATCTTATGGTGCATGCTCAAATCGATAAATCATTTTACAATATGGTCCTCAGGTACTGTGTCTGTCACCTATTATTAAAAATTCTTCACCAAAATAAACATCAAGATTTACTAGTAAAACTTGGAGCTTACCTGCCATTTATTTCACTTTCACAAAAGTAAACTAGGAATCTCAGAGGTACCCAAAATTATTAATATAAATACAGTACTGGTTCCTGTATGTGTTCAGTATGAATTTAAATACTAAAACTGAAGGTAAAAATCACCACACTAAGTTGTAGGATGTATGAAGTGTGCACAATTTACCTAATACCTGTTTGTGTTTACCTCCTATATCCTAAAAACATTTGTATTAGACTACTAACTATAAGGCAATTGTACATTTCCATGTGTGGTTTTGTTTATAATAAACTAGCATCCCATCCAGGGTTGGTTAAAAAAAACATTATGTCCCTCCTATATGCTCAACTGTTTTTAACAAGTTTGAGCCTTAATCTCTCCTTTTTTCGGCAGAATTAGTCACATTAAATCCACAACATTTCTGCTAGATATTGTTCCCACTCTTCTCAAAGACGTGTTTGAAGTGGTTGGACCTACCGTTTTGGACATTATAACTAGTAGTCTAAAGAAAATTCAGTTCAATCCCAGCCTATTTTATACATGTTGTGGTGCAGCTTTAATTAAAAAATAAATAAATAAATATAAATTTTACAGATTTTCTTCCTAAAATTTTGGAGAAGGTTGTCTGGTTTTAAGGCACATCACAGCACAAAGTCAGCACTTTTAAGGGTTCTAAACAACCTGTTATTAATAAGTGACTCTAGGGACACTATTGTGTTGTTGCTTTTAAATGCAGCATTTGATTCACTTGATCATGACATTCTTATCACTCATCTTGAGCAGGATGTGGGCATCCACGTTATTGCTTTGGAATGGTTCAAGTCATACCTAACAGGCAGAATCTTTTTCAGTCAGTCTTTGCAATGTTTCCTCTTCCCCAGCTCCTCTCAAATATGGGGACCTCCAAGGATCTATCCTTAGGCCTATTCTTTCACTGTAAATGTTACCCTTAGGATCCATTTTTAGATATATGAACCATCACAAGTAAATACCTCCTCTTTTAATTAATAGTGTGACTTACTTTTCTTTTACACTCAGAGCAGTCAATTGTACAGAAGTGGAAAAAATATATTCTCTCCTTTGGAAAATGGAATGTTCACAGATCAACAATCTTCAAGGCATAGCACAAAAGGTCTTTTTGGAAAAGTGGGAAACAAGAAGCCCTCACTAAAACAAAGGTCTTTGATCATAATTTATTTACCAACACATCAGTTGGAAGATACTGCAAATATGTGGTAGAAAGTCTTGGGGTTTGATGAGACTAAAGTGTAATGTCTCGGCTTTAACTCTACTGTACACCATACAGATAACACCATGCCCACTATAATACATGGTCATGACAGTGTCATGCTGTGGTGATGCTGTTCAAATTTCTGGGACTGGCAATCTGGCCAGGATCTCTGAGAAGATAAATGCTACACAATTTGACAGATCCGGAAGGAAAACTGTCTCCCCTCATCCAGAAATCTTAAACCCAAAGCATGCTTGCCAGAGCAATCCTGGAGTGACTTAAGATGAAGAATATTGATGTCCTTGTGTTGCTCACTCAGAGTCCTGACCTTAACCTCATCGAACATCAGTGGTGAAACCTTAAAATCGCTGTCCAGTGCCGTTCCTAAACTTACCTAAAACACCTTAAGCAATTTTGCAACTAGGAATGAGCAATCATTATGACTATAGTAACAGTAAGAGGGGGTGGACTAATCAAGTATATCAAGTGGTTGAATAGTTACAAATTTTTGATATTTCTTTTTTGCAATTTAAATGTTTAATGGTTTATAATTTTCTTTCATTGTGGGTAGCACCATATTGACTTACACAAGTTGATTGTAATTGTCAGGATACAATAATCATTTATGCAAGGAAAAGTTTGGAAAATGAATGCTTCTAAAGGCATATTAAATATATATATATATATATATATATATATATATATATATATATATATATATATATAGCAAAAAATGCCATTTAGTAAAGCAAATACAATTGTACATTGGTAGAACAGGAAGAGAATGGAAGTAAAACATATGAAAAGGGAATCTCTATCCTATTGTAAAATTAGGATTTCATAATATACCATTTCTGTTAAAGGCAGAATGATTTGATAGAGAAGAAATTGCACCCATGTTATTAGAATAAAGACATTTTGGAAATATTTCAGTATATTGTATTGTATATTTAAGTTTTAGTGTTATTACTTCCTTTATTTTATGGTTTAGGATTATGGATTATGTAAAACTAAATCTGTTGTCTTTAGTACGGATAAAAATTTCTTAGTACATCATGTTTTTGGCAGAATGGCTTCTTTCTCCATTAGCTGGATGCAATGCATTGGCATGGTGGTAAATCACACCATTAATCTTAAAACCATATGGTTGAAAACCTAGTGGAGACAATTAATCTAATGTCTTCTGTTTACATATATGAAGTCCACTCATTAACTGTTGGATGAAATTATCTGTTGGAATGGGCTGTAGAATTACTGTTCCCCATTGAATCACTGTGTAAATCTTCTATTAGGCAGTTGTTCCACAGCAAAATGCTAAACACTGCAATGTATACAAATGCTATGTAAAAAATTAGATTAATCAGTGGGAATATGTATATGCAAGGAGATAAGTAGTAACAATGCCAGCTATAACAGAAACAGCACTCGGTGGTGCAAAACAAACAAATCACAATCCTGAAATGCCTCTTAACAATCAGTTAGCTCTGGGGTAGAGCTCGGTCCTGGGTTGAGTCTACATTTAAATTTATAGTTCTCTGCCTGGAATTGGACTGAGTCAGTTGCCCTCATTGTGCGTCATCTCAGAGCCATGGGAACAGAAGAAGACAATACCTTTAGTAACAGTGCCTCCTCTCATCCCAGGGTGGTAGTGCTAATCTTGGATTAGCCTGGAAGGTTACCCTTAATCATGCATGTGACAGTATATAAATGCCTATTCATATAGATATAGATATAGTAAAGGGCATGTTTAGTCTTGTAATAAGCTATAGCAGTCACATGAGAGGGTTTAGTTTAAGGGACAGGGAGTTCACGTGTTAGTTTGATAACCTGGAAGAAGATCTATGACCATCACTTGATCCTGTCCACTTCTCTGCTTACTGCAAAACCCTCCTGTGGAACTCCATTATATTAAGACTTGTCCTTTATAACCAATGAACAGATGACTAGTTATTTTGACAATATCATACTGTACCTATGGTAGTGCAGACTATGTTTTTGTCCACCTTACTACTTTTACAATATACTATTAAACAGGTTCATCCTACTTGAGAACCCAAACCTGTTACAATTCTTTTTGTGTTTTCTTAACTATTTACAATATCTATAAAATGTGTTTACCATCTTGAAAGTTTGCAAATTTTATTGTTTATAGAAGTAGCATAATTAGTTAAATGTAGATCACCTGACTGGGGTTCCAATTGTTTATATTATAAATGCATGTGTATATGGAAGGTCCAGCTTGTGGTGAGACAGTATCATGGCCTAACCTACACAATAATGACAAAAGAACACTCCAAGGCCATCGAAAAACAGAAGTCAAGGAATGAATACATTAAAATCCCTGAATGACATTTGGGGTCCAGTTAATCAAGCATTAAAAAGGAAAAGATTTTCGCACAGCTTTAAAATCTGTCAAGAGCAGGGCATCTGCAAAAACTGAATGACTGAGCAAGTAGAAGGCAAGTGAGGGAGGCAACTAAGACAGTTATAAGCTACCCATGTCTCAGATTGATCTGATGAGACCATAGATGCCCAGATTGCCTGCAGCTTGAAACTGATGTTTGAAATTGCTTTTCTCTCCATACTGAGAAACTGGCTTAATTTTTCAACAATTACAGTTATATTACTGTAATGTATAATTATGGTTGCAGTAATATGAGTGCCAAATTGCAGAGGCACAGCATCTAAATTACAGGCAGAATTGGCAAAACTGATACTGAGTGTAAAGTTGTTTTACTTTCTTCAGAAAGTTGCTAAATAAGTTACATTTTTTATGAAGTAGGAAACAAATTAAATGTCTTCAGCAGAATGGAACATGGCTTACATGTGATGAATTTTTACCATGTTAAACCTTGATATGTTTAAAATATTCTAAATGTACAACAAGAATGGTTAGGCATTTACCATTAATAAAGATGTCTTTGTCTGCCATAGGAAATGCATGACTTGGTTACATCACCATGACACTGCACTCATCATACACACCTTGAATATATTTATAGTCAAAAATAAATCTAACATACCTGAAGGATGAAAGCCAAGTTGCAGAAGAAAAACAGAAAATTGTGTCATGAAATTATAATTCCATAAAAATCAAATCAAGGGACTATTAACTGTGAGATCAATTCAATTCAATTGGAACAGTGGTGCAAAGGTTAGCACTTCTGGGTGTGAATCCCACAGCAAATTCTTTTCTGAGTTGAATTAGTTGACCCTCTGTAGGTTAAAGTTATTACAAGAAATCTATAAAATTTACAATTAAATCAGAATAAATACGAGGGTGTGTCAAAACTGACAAAAAAACTAAAAATAATCTTAAATATGCCAATGACAGAACTATGGTAGGTGAAAAATAGGCAGCTTAAAAGTGACTTTTCAGGAAGAGAAAAGTAATAAGTGCAAAGTGGGCAATGATTTTTCCCATTAAATAAACCAAATGACAGCCAATAATAACACAGTCATATATAAACGTTTTTACCGCAAAGATCCATATATAGTGAGTGAGTCTGCAGTTCCAAAATCAAATTACTTGTTCTGTAAACTTTACAAAAAAGGACATTATTGCAACAATACTTTCCCTTAAAATAATAATAATGAAACTCAAAAATGAGAAAAATCCAAACTTGGTGATCACAGCATCCCCAGGGAAACAACCCGCCAATTAAAAGACATGCAGGCTCAAAATACAGCCTGTGATTTCACTGTGAGCATAAAGAAGAGAGAAATAAACTTTAAGAGAAAAATAAACTCTTTCTTCTTTATCCTCTAAATATTAACAAACCTGGAAGAAATGCATCTTTAAATTTACAAATTACATTTCAGGATGCAAAAATGTATATAATACAAAAAAATAATAATGCACAGAGGTAAACATGAGTCTACTAAAATGGCAGATCAGCACAATGCAGTCTGGTTCCATGAAAATGATCATTTGTTTATGCTTTATGCTTATGAGCGGGGCATTCAACACAAACTCGACTCTAGCAAATTGAGGAAATCTTAAAAGAAAAAAATAATGTAAAGACTCACACATTTTTCTTCCTGTGATGCATGTATCTGTTTATTACTTTATTAATACAATGCTTTGATTTTTAAACATGTCTCTTGTAAAGTCATATCTGAATTCAGTCAACTCAGTTTCTGGTTAAGACTCTTGTCATTCCAACTAATAAGGTTTAATCAACTATTACAATTAATACTTGACGTGTTCCGTATTATAGTATGCTGCACAGATTTTACAAGGTCTTTCCTTCTGAGGCAGCAGGAGAACACTAAGGGTCATTAGCACAGAATCAATCTTTTATTTTTCACCATGACTACAGAAGCTCAACCTAAAATTCAAAATGAAACACTATTTTAAGTCAGTGATTTTATTCCTAAGAGCTGTGTTTCTTTTAATTACTTGAGCACTCTTTCACAAGGGTCTTTACTTTGCCTGGACAAAGCTCAGATGATTCATAATCTACAGTGTCCATAGTCTCTACCATACCCCAGAAGCAGTTCAAAACTTGTAAAACATTCTTAGTCCAATTCATAGTCACAACAAGACAGGAGTTTTAACCTGGCAGTATCAGGAACAAGGCACAGTGGCAGATCATCATGGAAGGATATATTTATGAACAACCATTCATACTAACACTCACACAAGGAAAGTTAGATTCAAATCCACAACGCAGATATTGAGTTGTACAAAGGAACAATCACATCATTGTAAAAATTCATCATCAACACGTCAGATGTCCACCTTATCTTGTTAAAGACTATGACAAAGTCGTCTGCAAATTTCAGAATTTGCACGCACTGTGCCAGATCCGGCGAATAAAGTGGATGCAGAAACAGCGTAATGTTTTTATTCAACATAAATTGTTGTACTAGAAGGGATGTGTGATAAGGAGCGTTGTCATGATTAAGAATGAAACCGTTTCAACACTTTCCTCAGTTATTGATGTCGAAGGACATCCTGATCTTTTTTCGTCTTCAATAGAGTAAGATCCATTATGAAATCGATCAAACCACTTGCAAACAGTCTTAATAGTTGGTGCAGTGTTTCCATAAACTGATTTTAACATCTGATGGGTTTTCTGAGCTTTTTGCAATTTGAAAACACCTTTCTGGCATCATTCTGATCCAAAAAGGGCTGACTCCTGGCTCAATTCCTCAGTCCCCTGACATTCTTTCTTGGTCATGTGTTGTGATGTGGGATTTTGCATATAACTTGATAAATGTTTTGTATGTCTTTATTTATAATTTAGGCAAACCAAGTGATGAGAGGTATTTGTGTTTGCCCCCTAATCCCCTTTTTACGACTGTCTCTTTGTAATTTTATGAAAGGATTTGGGGGGATGTGTCTTAAACCAGTTTGATGAGTATTTCTCTGCTAAAGTCTTTGTCTCATTCCCCATACAAAGCCAGGTTAGCTTAACATATGGTCTTAGGGGGTTGAGGTGTTAAAATGTACTATTCCTCTCATTGGTCTGAGATATGGCTGTTTGGAATTGGCTTGTCTCAGAGGCCTTTAAGTACCATGATGTCCTATTGGTTCTAGGAATTGGAGAGAACCTATAAATTTGCTTGCTCAACCACATTCTCTCTCTCTCACCAACATATGATGAAGATGCATCTCTCTTGCTAACCTGTGATGATGAAGACAACACAATGAAGAGCACAGCTCAGCAGCCTTATTGAACAGACATGTGGCTGAAAGCTGAGCACCAACAATGCCTTAACTAGAGACATTTTAAGTAACTACAAGTCTGTGTGCCACCTGAATTACACATCACCATTTTATCAGGTTGTATGGTTGCCAATATTCAAATGTACTTTGCATTTTGTTATTATTTATGAATATTATCAGTAATACATTATTTTATGTGTGACTTAACTCCTGCTTTTCTTTTTACTACATCCAATTGCCTGAGGTTATAGATATAGAAGGGAAGGTGGAGATACGTTATATACAATAATATCTTATAAACAGTGGTAAGTCTGTGAGATTAGGCATTCTAAGGCTACATATTAATAATACAATAGGGGAAAGTAGAGCAATATATATATTACTCTACCAAGATAACACAGTCATGCTACTATTGTAACAAGTTTCTGTGTTAATAATAGTGATAAAATGTGCTGAGAAAATGAGTGGTAGATATATGTGTTCAGGGGAGTAAACTGGAGTATAGGGTTTTGTCAGTGCCCTTGGCAATGGTAATTTATGACCCTGTGATGGCAGCATTAATGCAGAAAAGTACATTAAGATTTTAGAGGAACATGTACTGCCTTCAAGATGATATCTTTTTCAGGGATGTCCATGCATTTTTCAGCAAGACAATGTAAGACCACATTCGGCACACATTACAAAGGCATGGCCGTGGTAGAAGAGGGTACAGGTACTGGACTGGTCTGCCTGCAGTCCTACCCTGCCATGTGTAGAGAATGCGTGAAAAATTTTGAACTCAAAAATGTGACGACCCCGTACTGTTGCACACCTTAACACATGTTTGCAGGAAGAATGGAACTAAATAACATCTATCACGCTTCATCATTTGGTATCTACAGTTCCAAATGACTTTTACGTGATGTGAGAAGGAATCGTGACATCACAAAGTGGTGGATGCTTTACCATCACATTTTTTTGGAATGTGCTACAGGCCTGAAATGCAGAAATGTCTCTTAACAAATGAAATGTAGTTGACCAGACAAAACATGAAGTATCGTGGGTTCATACTGTCTTCAATGAAATAAAAGTCAAAGTAATTTATTTCATTTTATTTTTTATTTTTATTGTATTTAATTTTTATTTACATTTTCCATACTGTCCCAACTTTTTCTGATTTTTGGTTGTACATGCAAGTATATCCACACAGAGGTTCCTAAAAAAGTATCCTAATAGTGAATAATATGCACTGAGCTATATGAAAAGATTGTTGGTGACTTTTCTGAACAGTTATATTTGATTGTTTTTAAGATTTTTGTTGAAAATGTTACATAATTGTAGTTTTTGTAATTACTTAAAAAGAGACATATCGAAAAACACTGATTAAGGTTAAGCATAATATAGCATTCTCAAATATACCTGAGTGATGGGGACCCGCAACCTATCCTGGCAGCATTAGTACACATATTCATCAAAGGGCCCCCCAATGGACACATCAAATGGGATCAACTTAGAACCACCAATTAACTGACTTAATATTAATTTATTAGGAGATTGAGGAGGTTAACCAGAATAACTGCAGAAAAAAAAATTCACATGTACAAAGGGAGCATCTGCAAACTCCACAGAAACAAATACTGTAAGTGTGGATTTCCATTTCAGAATGTTGGATGTTTGAAGCAGAAGCACAAAGAACTGTACCAAGATATCTTAGGGTAAAAATTATTTAATTTATGGATGAGGCACTTACACTATCAAGCACAGAAAAATAAGTTTTACATACTTTGTGAAAACACCTTAGCCAATTTATTGTGAGGCTTCATAAAATATAATTCAAAATAGAATATTGTATGTTAACAATTCCTGCTTATAAATTAGTAACAATTAGTAATAATTAGTACCTCAAGCTGTTGCTGATCCTTTAGTGTGATCTATATATTCATATTGTCAATCAGAGGTAATATATTTATTTACTCTGATTTATTGTTTTGTTTCTTATTATTTAATAAATTTCATTATCAATGTATTGCTCTGAATTAAACTTTATGTAATGCAAAATTAAAATTTTTGGTTAGAGATAGTAATTAGTCTGAAGGGGACTTTTTGCCTTTAATTGCCCTTATTCATTTTTTGTACTTTTCATATATGCAGCATTCTACTCATGGGATTTACTTGTAAGGATACCCAAACTCAGCAAGGGGGATTTCTTTCAAATGCAGCTTTATCCAACATTAAAGGGACTACAATTAACATGATACATTAAGTTTCAGGTTTTGAAAAATAAAACTTTTAAATTCATAAGCTTAAATACTTTTAGTGATTGCTCATAGTATGTCTAAGTAATTAAGGTTTTCCTTCAAATGCAGTGTTTTAATTGCCTGCAGGATAGCCTGTGCCTTAAACACATACATGATGACTGTAATTTTAATGAATCTTAATCAAACTTAATGAAACATAATAAGCTGGTTGCTGATTGCAAACCTCCCCTGAACTGGCACCTAAAAAAGTGTCATAATAGATGCTGCTCGCGAAGGACAGTAAGGGCTCTTCAGTCTTTGAATCACTGGTCCAATCTATGATTTTATACCATGAACAGAATGTGCCGACCCCAAGTAAATTTCCAGGCACTGGAACACTTACAGCCTTTTGGAGCCTCAGGCAGTAAATTGAGAAGAAAGATTTTTGAGAGTCCTGTAAAGCACAGAAGAAGGCACAACAACATGTGAAGTAAAATGCACAAAACAAAAAACAGAATTGTGGGGTGTCCTACATATGAAAAGCTAAATTGTTTTCATAATAATAAAAATAATAGTAATAATCACATATGCTATATATATATTCCATGGGCACTAACTTATTGAAATTACAAAAATGATCTTATATTTTCTCTTATCATTTTTATGTTGTAATTAGGCAAAAACAAACTAATGTATTTAGCCTAAAAGATCTATCTAAACAATTTATCTAAAAGATAATATTGTAAATAATATTTTAATATTAGTAATTATGCAAAGTTCAGGAGGTAACTGATTATTTCCACAGTACCAATGTGTTTGTGAAAAAAATTAAATAGTGTTGTTTTTATAGTACTGCAACATCAGCATCGATGTGAGCTTGGTCAGCTAAATCACAGGGGTCTGAATTTGCTAATTAGGCACTTGGGGGTAAGCCATTAACACTACAAGTCCTCCTTTATTTACTGCCATTGTGTTTAACCAAATTCTGTTGCTTTTCTGTCCCTGGCCTTGAATCAAAGCCATCTGCTGCTTTATTATGATCTTATTTTTTTCCAGGGTCAGTGGCAGCATATACATTTGTCATTCTGCCATTTAATCATTTTCATTCTTCTGTGTTAAATTTTCATATGCAAATATTGTCCACAGCTCTTTCCTTTCCATTTGCCTTAATTCTATGTGCTTCTCTTTGAAATATTATGAATTACAGAAATCTCTTTTACTCTCTGCTGAGCCTTTCATATTGAATTTTAAGCACAGAGATGTTAAATATCATTGTAGAGAAAAGGAAACATAAATAAAAAATAGACTTTTTTTAAAAAAGATTTAGCAGCTGTACTATATGATATGTAAGTCTTAAAGTAATCATAGGGGAACGTAATGTATTATTTGGAATCAACAAGATAAATGTAAAACAGACAAAAGCTTATGGACTCCTCCAGAGGTTATCTGGGGTGGGAGATAATAGCCAGTCCAGGAGAAGATGTCAATCCCCTAAAATAACCTGGATTATGCTGATGTTAAACACCTGCTATTGATTTTTTTTATATTACAATGGGTCATTGTTAAATATCTGCCTCAAAAGCTGTTATAACTTTTTCTTTCAAACAAGGTTTTGCACTGAAGGGTGCCATAGTCTATTCTGGCAACACTGGGCAAAATGTAACAATCCAGCCCTGGACCATGTGGCTGGCAGTCCATTGGAGGGTCCACTTATGCAAACATCTTAATTCACAGTCACAAGTAATATCAATAATCAAAGGCAACAATTAACCTAATCTGCTACATCTGCAAATACGAAAACATTCATTTAAAAGTGCCTTTCCTGTGACTGGAGCCTTTAACCACTAAACTCTGAAACTAATACTATTAAGAAAATGATATCTTGCATCACTGCTAAATAGCATGGTTTCTTACAGTAAAAACTGTAAAAGGATAGTCAGATACAGCTGAGTAGCAAATGTCACAATTAAATTGAATATATTTAAAGACTCCTCTGACAATTTGAACCATTTAAGTCAATCATGAGAAAATCGATAGGGTTTAAAGATTGTTGGGTGCCAATCAGGAATATTAAACTGCATTATTCTGGAAATGGGTGTCACAGTGGCACAGTTGTAGTGCTAATACAGGTTTCCATCCGGCTTGGAATTTTCATGTTTTCCTTGTGTCTGCATGGGTTTCCTCCCACAATTCACAGACATCCAGTTATGTGAACTGGTGTTGTTAAATTGGCCCAAGTGTGTTTACTCTGTGGTGGACTGCCCTGTCCAGGTGTTGTTGCACCCAATGATTGTGGGGATGGTTTCTGCTCTGTGACACTGCCCTGGATATGCATGTTAGGAAAATGGATGGATGGATAGATTATTCTGGAACCTATTAATTTAGCTGTGATGTTATCAGGTATAGGTGCATCTGTATTTATGTGTAAGTCTGATCATTGGTCTTTGACGATTTATGCAATATATTGTATACCTGAATGAGACAGCATGAAGTTTATTACTGGTGCTTTATTTAATGAAAATGAGAAACACCATGTCAAACTATGGACAGGTAATATGCAGTACCAGCTAAAATCTTCTGCAGAAACGGAAAATAATTGTTTTTATCATATTTTTAGTAGTGAAATGAAACCCACAAACAATTATAGCAAGCAATAGTAAAGTCCGTTGTTGTAGGAAAATACATAAGAACATAAAAATCTGATAAACAAGAGGAGACAACTAAGTCTTTCAAGCTTGTTTGTTTAGCTAATAGCTAAGCTGTACCAATATCTCATCCAGATTCTTCCTAAAGGTTGTCAAGGTTTCTGCTTTAACTACATATTTCAGTAGTTTATTCCAGATTCCCACAACTCTTTGTGTAAACAAGTATTTCCAGGCTTCAGTCTTATGTGATATCCTTCAGTTTGTGATTCAGCCTTAAACTGAAAGAATTCTGATGGATCTAACCAGTATTAAAGACCTACAGATGATTAGATCCCCACACAGTCTCCGCTGTTCAAGAGTCAACAGGTTTAATTCTTTGAGTCTGTCAGAGTAGTGTGTGTTCTTAAGTCCTGAGATGCAACTGGTTGTTCCCTACTGCACAGCTTCAAGTGCTGCTATGTCTTCTTTGTAGCTTGATAACCAGAGGTCTCAATTATAAAACTTCGGGTGGATTCCAGCATGAAAATATGTGCATGCCAGAAATGCTAAAAAATGCTGATTTATAAAACCTGGAATATCCAAATATCTATGCAATTAATCTATATACGCTATATCACAGTCACCTTGTAAATATGATTATATTAACACTCCTCGAATGCTGCCTGGTTACTGCCCTGAAACAACCATGTACGAAGCATACTAATCAACTTCATATATATTCAATCATGATGCAGCAGAATTTAATTAGCCGGTAGAGCAGCATCCCTCCTGACACATCAATACCCCACCAACTGCATTCTTGAGTATCTCAATGCGCTCCACAACTGAGTGTCCAAGATCATGTATGGCATGATAGTGCCTCTCCTCTCCATTCTGAGGATTGGGGAAAAGTGAGTAGCCGCTATTGCCTTTAACTTATAATGATGTGATTGCTGTTTCAGTGAATAGTACAGGCCATATGAAAAACAGAAGGCTTAGTCAGTTACCTTCCCAACAAGCCAGCTGCCACATACACTGCCAACATGTTTAAATAAATCACAGGTTGACCCAGGACACCGAGCCACAAAATTTGTCAGTGTCATCTTGGCATCACAGATGACTTGTGCATTAATAGAATGTAACTAATCATGGTTAACAAAAGCAGCTTCATTCTTGCTAGGTGCCCGATTACAAAATGAATGCAGTAAAGTACTCCAATTATGTTGTTGCCTCACTAGTATGAATAAAACCAGTCTGGCTACAGTGAAATATCTTTGAAATTATGAATTACAGCCTAGTAAGCAGCTTTGCATTAGAATTAAAGATATAGGCAGCATGAACAATCCACAGACTCTTAACCTTGCTTTAATGAAATGTTGATCATGGCAGAATTAGGAAAATTATTTATTTGGGAGATAAAAATGCCAGAGTTTAACATTTGGAAAAAAGGGGCCAATAATTGCTTCAAATACATTGAAATAAGTTCATATGACAACCTGTATGTCCCAGAATGCACAGAATCAAAACTCTGTTAAATATAAAAAAAGTTACACTTGAAGTAAACCAACTAAGAACTGTGGTGATGTGCCTCACTGGCATTACCAGCAATTAAATAAAATTAGTTTAGTGTCCTCTGCAGTGTTAGGAGAGAGGCATTTGTCTGGGGAAAAAAAGGACAAAAAAGTGTAAAGAATGGAAACTTGTCTTTTTCTTTTCCTTTAGATAATGCAGAGAGACGCCTTTGCTGACAATATGAGAGCCTTTTGGGGAATGTTGTGGCGGGTCTCGTGTAGACTGGAGAGCCGGCCCTGCCATTGACTGGCCAGGATGGTATTGTTTGTCTTCCACTCATGCTCATGTCTCCCGCAACCTCATAACACCAGAAGAGTGAGAAAGCATGAAGCGTCTTTAGTATTTGTTTGCTGTGGTTTAGAAAAGGGATCCCATATTGGCAGTGGTCTAGGCTGTAGCTCAGGGAAGGAAAAAAAATTAAAAGTGCTTACTTTCACTTAAGGCAGAAGGGCAGTCTGCGTCTCAAAGGCCGGCACAGCTACACGCATGTTTCTGGCTGCACAAACTTTTATACTAATTGTGCGGGGCAGGAGACTCCACTTTTCATAGATGCGTTCACGTCATTAGATGATGTAGAACAGTTTAATTGGTGAGCGCAAGGGAGCCGAATACAAAAGGGAATTATGGCCTCTAGAGGGGGTCTTCTGGCTAGATCTTGCTAACAGAAAGGTACTTGGTAGAACTCCGCTTTGACTTTACCAAACATTACGGCTTGTGCCTTGTTTATTGTAAATATTTTTTCTTGTAAATATATTTTGATAAATATCTCTGAATTAACTTTAGTGGAGGTATTTATTGGTTGTAGTTATTGGTGCATTGTTTATTTTTGTATATACATTTTTTCTCTTTTTCTGTATTTTGAAAATTTTTGTTTTTGGCGAATTCTCTACTATACACTGTTTGAAGGAGCAGCTTCCTGACTTGGAGCAATGTGCAGGAAGACAGCTTCATATTAGTTTGTGTATATATGGGTTTCACTAGTTTGTGTGCATTATTCTTTTTCATTTGGGACTTTCAGCCAGCACTGTAAATACTGTATATAGTCACTATTTTTGGGCTCCATTTAATTACTGTTTTTGTGTGTCCTTTGCAGTATTGGACTGTGTATTGATATATAAATTCTGCAGGACATTATTTTGGTTTTTCTTTAGCTGCACCTGTAAATACAACCTAACTTTATTTTTCAAAAAACCCAACCCTTTCTCTGTCCGTGTCTCCCTGTCTTACACCATCATCCTGGTCACACTCGGTCCCACATACTAGACACCTAAAGTGTAGGCTGGGGACCCCAATTCCCACTACACGGGGTGTCACAAGAACAGGAAAAGAAAAAATGTTACAGGTTATTTCCATGATGAAAATGAAAAAACAGAAGAGACACAACATTTCTGCTATATGGCCTTTATCAGGTGTGTAACTGAACAGGAAAAGTAGGTAATACATAGTGTAAATAAGAAGGAAAGAATGGGACCAACTCCAGGGCAGATCAAGAACTAAAAGGCGAGAGTGGGTGTGAAGATCTACCATTACAGGAGATGAAGAGGGAGATTAAAATGTTAGTCAAAACAAGCTTTACTTCTGTGTTTTTTAAAAGGTGTCTTTAAAGCCCTGTGAAAGAACATAGACAGAGAAAACAGTTTGGCTGTGATCAAAGTATTCTACAATACTCTGTCAAAGGCCTTTTCAACTCAAACATGTTCCCAGAAACCTTCTGCCGGCCATCTCCTTGTTCCACCTACGTAGATTGCTGGACACTTCCTACAAAAAATGCAGTAAATAATATTTTTAGATTGCCATATGACCACTATTTAATACTGAATTTACCAGGGGGACCAGGAACACATTGGTATTGTTCACCTCATAGAGCCTCCTGTTAGAACTCAAAGTGTTTGGCAGGGCTCTCCTCTATTAAGTAAGCTATTAAGAAATTTACTGATGTTAAGTGCTTTGAAGGGAATTAGGGGAAGGTATGTGGAAAAAAGGTTCCTGTAGAAGGATTAGTTTAAAACATGGGGAAATTTTGTTTAATGATCAGTGTGAGAGATAGATTATAAAGATGGAAAGGGTATACCATCAGAGCTTCATTGTTGGAGTTCTTCTTAGATTTGATGTTATGAAGTCTGCTCTTGGCTTAACCAAGTTGCCTGTCCATAGCAGGAAAGAAATCTGTAGCTAGATATGTGCGTTCTGATGGAGTTTGAAATTTCTTAGTCACCTTTTTTACATTGATGTCTTCCTCAAAGTGTATATCTTCCAAGTGTGTTGAGGATTTTCTTTTCTCCATTGCAATGGTAGTTACTGAAGATGGGGAAATATCTTTTAGGAGCTTCTTTCAAGTCCATTTCTTTATGCCTCACCACTAACTGCCATATATTTTAAAAAAGCAAGGTTCTCAAGAACTTCTTAACTTTTCCAAGCCAAGTCTGAATGCATTGCCTAATAAAGCTTTGTACTTATGTGACTTACTCTTCTTCCACACGGTTAGAGTTGGTTTGCACAAGTAATGGCTTAATTGATTAAACTCCTATAATAGTCATATTTTTGTGTACTTTACTAGCTCATCTATAATTAAGAGGGATTCTGAGGTAAAACTCTCTTGGTGTTTTCCATCCCTAAGCAAGATCTCTGAAACCCCTTGAAGTAGCAGACTGTTGGTCTCCTTCTATCGGCAATATGCAGCCTCTTCAGTGGAAGTTTTACTTGACACTGGGGTACTCTTTGCAGGCTTTGACTCTTATTAAGTTAGCCAGACTGTTACAGAAAAAGAATTGCACTGTAGTGTTTACATATGACACCAAAAGACCATGCCATATGGATTGCTGATGTTATGTGAGTAGTTCAAGTGGAGATACTAAGGCAGGAGTAGACAAACAGTTTTGGTAGCAGGCCAAGTGATTCATTCAGTGGGCCATATAAAGTCTAGGTTAGCCTATGAACCCAGGCAAACTGTCACATTTGTTAATGACATAAATTCATTTTAAAAATAGTTGTTCTAAAAAATCGTTTAATTACAAAACATTTTCTTAAAAGTATTTAGGAACAATGCCATCAAACACCAATCAGAGAGTAATTTTATACCACTGCCCTGGTCATAAACATGCAACTGCTTTATATCAACTGAGATGCCACATGTTTCAACAATTACTTAATTGCAAAGATTTTTTTTTTTAACTTTATGTTTTCTTTATACTTGCTTATAGTAATTTTCATTTGTAAAAAGATCTGGTTGCAACTTAAGTTCATGCCACAAGATAATGCCTCAATAAGCTTCCAAAGTCTTTTTAACAAATCCCGAGTAATATGCAGTCTGTAGAAATCAAGCAAAGAAACTTTGGTAAATTTATTTTTTAGCTGCCCTGTTGCCCTTGGGTTTAATTACTTTTATCTGCAAGACTTCTGGCACATTGTCCAAATTAATAGCAAAAGGAGATGAAATTCTTGCAAAATCTGTTTCATGGAATTATACATCCTAAAAGCGGAATTCAAATTCAGCATGAAGAATTGCAACCTGACCTGCATGTCTGGCAAAGTTCACACTTCTGTCTGAAAACTGTTCATTAAAATTGGGAAACAAATGGATAAATTATTAGCGCTATAATAAAACCTTACATTGATTTGTACATAGAGCTGGAGTGACACTCAAAGTTCTGCCAATGAAATACATCACTGATATCACCATGCGCAAAATCATATTCTTTAAAACATTACATGTAAGACAATGCAGGCAAGCAGCTAAAACATATACACAACAGGTCTACATTGTGTCCCTATCCTTATGGTAAAAGCTTAGTTTATTTAATTTTTGGATGGATGGTAACTGATAGACATGAGCAAACCATGTGGAATTTGCTATGCTGTGAGTTTGGCGAAATCACAAAAATTTTTGTATGCATTAAAGTTAAAGGGGAAGGAGGAACTAAACTGGGTTTCAGAGGATTATAATGGTATAGTGGTGTTTAAATTGTCCCTGAGGGCTATGGAAGCATCTGCCAACTATGCTGGACCAATTATTATGGCCAGAAATGTGATCTGCATTGCGAGGCAGTAATAGTAACCACTGCATCGCCATGACTCAAACAACAAAAGATGAAATAAGAATTGAGAACCACAAACAAAACGGCCGCAGACAGGAAATTTATATAATTGAGCATTCAGAGTTCCAATCTTGGGGCACAATTGGGACTGGCTCGTTCCAGTGTTGGAAGACATGGCATTTGTGCAGATGCCCTGTACTTTTTCCTTATATAAAGAAGACAGAAACATCTTGTATATAGTAATATATTTTTTTGTTTGTATGATTATTTCACAAGTCTAATGGGTTTTTCTTTCTCAGGGAAGAGGACAGGACTTTAAGTCTTTTTTTGGATGGCAGCTACAACAGATGGCTAATTATGCACGTAAATTAGCCATGCAGCGCTGTGCTGCCAACAAACAGGAATCAGTGTTTTATATCCAATTATTACAGTCAGCTAATCTACCTCTCAAAAGTAAATACTGGAGTTGGAACACTAGAGTACTGATCACATCACAACATCATGCATGCCTGAGGCAGATCAGCAACAATCTTAAAAGTACAAATACATGAAAGTTCTGTGCATGGCTGATACAATTCTAATCTTACTATGGACTCATAAAGCATCATAAGAAGCTGGGAAAAAATGTTCATCTAAGCTGGTGAAGAAATAAGGAAAATTTACAGGAATATGGACACAGCATATTCACACTTTGGTGAAATTCACTGATCAATACCAGTAACTGACAATTACACCAGCTAACTGCAGCATCATCTTGTTAAGAGCACAGACCAAATCTAGCCTGCAGGCTGTAGTTTGCCCACCACTTAGTTAACACTAGCAAAATACCCGCGCTTCGCAGCGGCGAAGTACTGCCTTAAAATTTTTATTAAAAAGAAATGGAAACCTTTTTTAAATTCAGGGAAAATATACCAATAATTATTTGTTAAGGATCTCTTTGTATACCACATTGTGAGTTCGGCCCTCCGGTTATAATATGACCAAGCTGTGTGCTGAGCTTACTCTTGAGCATGCAACTTACAGTTGGCCATGTGAACAGTAATCTTGTTTCAAATCTCACAGCTTGGATTGCTGTTGTCATAATCGGTTTGAGTTTCATGGTTTGTTTCAATTACGACGGTATTTGTAGGACTTGTGTTGAAGAGACATTCGGCATCTGTCAAGCGTTGTAAGTATACAACCGGTTTCATCGATAACTTCACATCCAGCTTTTGAAAGTTTAAACATTCATAAACATCAATGTGTCCACTACTGAAATCGTCACCTATCAATGAAAGATGTTTAAGAGGCATTGGCGGATGTCGAAAGGTGTAAAATATTTGGCCATTTCGGTACACTTGAAAGCGACAACCGAACAATTCAGTGGCAGCCATCAACTCACATGCAGATGCATAGGTGAAGGGATTAAGCATTTCACTTTTATAGTGCTCCTGTGTAGTATAATTATCTCCTGTACCGTCATCAGTCCACACCTTGAACCTGTCCCAGTCATTCAATACATAAGACACAATGTTCCTCCGGATATCAAGAGTGAGCCTGATATGGCCGTGCAATATATAACAAAATGAATGGAAAAGGCAGGTGCCATCTCCGGGCATGGAAACCACTCGGTAAGTGACAGTTCTTTGATCGATGGTGATCACCTTTATAGACATGTTAATGGGGGTACGGTTGGAATGATAAAGGAAATGGGTACCTGAACAATGTAAAGTAAGTCTAAAATACCTACACAATAACTATAATCGTAATAAATGAACAATAAAACAGCGGAGAAGCTGTGGATTCAATAAAAAGGCTGGAGTTATCAGCAGGGTGACGTGAATCCCGTGGCGAAGTAAGGAAGGGAATGTAGAGACTGGAGCAACGGACGGCCTTATATAGGCAGGCAGCCAACAACGTGGGAGGTGTTGGGATGGGGGACCCAATGCCGCCTCACACGGTGACCGAGCTGCAGGCTATGGACGTATATATGTACGTAAGTAGGATTCAGTTAGCGTTGGGAACCCGCGTACCAAATTTCTTGAAGATGGGCCCATAAGTAACAAAGACCGTTGAAAAGTTCAATATGGCAGCCGGCAGTGTAAGGAATGAGCCTGCCAAATTTCAGCCTTCTACCTACACGGGAAGTTGGAGAATTAGTGATGTTGGAAAGTTCAATATGGTGGCTGACAGTGGCGTCATACCACCGAAATAAGTATGTACATTGGTTTCGGTTAACGCAGGGAAGCCGCCTACCAAATTTCGTGAAGATGGGGCCATGAATAAGAAAGTTCAACATGGCGGACGTTGTCGACCGTTATGATCGTTACGTGTAGAATTTTGAAATGAAACCTGCTTAACTTTTGTAAGTAAGCTGTAAGGAATAAACCTGCCAAATTTCAGCCTTCTACCTACACAGGAAGTTGGAGAATTAGTGATGAGTGAGTGAGTGAGGGCTTTGCCTTTTATTAGTATAGATAGATATTTTAAAGTGGAAAGACTTCATACACATAAACATTACATCAAAATGTCTATTAGAACGTGATGGCAGGAATAAGGGGAGCAATCTGTATTACAAATAGAGATAGCAACTGTCAAAACCAGAATTCAAATATTTTTTCATGCAGCTGCTTGAATGGACCTGTATGATATTTTCAAGCTCTTTGCAAATTAAGCCCTTACCCCATTCACCTCCTCTGATTTCAAATTGGGTTACTTCCAGGATCATGTCTGCTATCAAGAAAATCCTATAAAATTCTATTCCCAATAAGCCATAGCCTCTCTGAACTGCTGCATCACTGATTGCACCTTTTTAATTACATGGGTAGATATCTCACATGCCAGCTGTATGAAAAATTACTTAAAAAAAGGAGACTTAGAAGTATAAGGTATAAAGGAAGATACATTTTAAATCCTGAAGAACATTTTGTGCCTTGTTTTTAAAGTAACATTTTCAATTTCACAGTCATTAATGCATTTCTAGATATGAAAATGAAATAAATATTTAAATATTCTTCCATATTTTAAAACCAATACTTTCATAATTACAAACAGTATAATTTATATACAGCTGATGTTCCTGCCTTGTGCCCAATAATTGCTAAAATAGGCTCCATCTTCCTGTATGATGTTAACTAATATATTTGCTTGATGGCCGAGTTCTTGTTTGTTGTGTTGTGTTGATTTCTCTATAAAAGCCCTGCTAATATGCCAAATTTCCCTCTTGGGCCAATATTGAATTGGGTGCAATTAGAATTATAAATGTCCCCTTATTCAATAAAACAATGACAATATTATTACATTCTCAAACCTGAAATCTGTTCTATAAATCAAAAGTTGGACTGATGCATGTGTTTTAGTTTGTCATCCCTTCAATTATGATTTTTAGCTTCACTGTAAGAAGCCTATTTGGAAATTCAACTAACAACGATAATATTTCATTTTGCATAAACCTTTTATAAGTATTGCAAAAAGTGATGCTAATTTTCAACACTTACCTCACAATTGTTAACATGTGTGATATTCTTCTTTAAAAATAAAAAGACATCACAAAAAGCAAAATTTTGGGGACCGTCCCTGTATATTGTCCAAAGGACAAGGAAAAAAACACAAAAGAAAACGTTTTGAGTGATCAAAAACAAAATGTATATAGCAATTGATGGATGTTACTGTACATGACAAAATGGCATTTTTATACAGATAATAAAAATGGAAACAGGAAATGGTTGGCAGGAAGTGACGCTGATGCTGTGGGACATAAGCGGCATCATTTAACAAAAAGCCGGAAGTGATGTCATCAGGGAGTGTCGGAAGTGTCGTCTTGTCTGGCACCGGAAGTGATGTCCCAGTGGCCATTTTGAAACCCAGAAGTTCTTTATTTTTCCTTGGTTTTCCTGCTGAGAAGAACGAGAGATTCAGGTTAGTACCGTGTGACAGCATCTTGTCTCGCTCACCTTTAAGCTTTTTGACTGCCTCCTAAACACACGTGTGTGACACCTGCAATTCTCTCACAAACGCATATCAATTTAACATGCTGATTGGCCTGTGTAACATAGTAAATTTGACATTAGAGTTAAATTGTAGCACAGGATTATTAATTGGGGCGGCACGGTGGCGCAGTGGTAGCGCTGCTGCCTCGCAGTTAGGAGACCTGGGTCCTCCCTGCGTGGAGTTTGCATGTTCTCCCCGTGTCTGCGTGGGTTTCCTCCGGGCGCTCCGGTTTCCTCCCACAGTCCAAAGACATGTCGGTTAAGTGGATTAGTGATTCTAAATTGGCCCTAGTGTGTGGGTGTGTTTGTGTGCGTCCTGCGGTGGGTTGGCACCCTGCCCAGGATTGGTTCCTGCCTTGTGCCCTGTGTTGGCTGGGATTGGCTCCAGCAGACTTCCGTGACCCTGTGTTCGGATTCAGCGGGTTGGAAAATGGATGGATGGATTATTAATTACTTTAGCTGCATTGTATCCCAGAGGTGTTGTAGTTGGTGGTTTCTGTCTTGTCAAAACTACTGGTGGTGTTTCTTCCCATGGATAGTTAATCTGATGGCCAGAAATGTCATTGCAATAATATGATTTTACTGTCATGTGTCTCTAGCCATTTAAAATTATGAAACATTAACCTGAGACTTATTGCCAGATTAGTAGATTGCCGCCTAAAAGGGGCACACTAGTTTACTAAAATAATATTTTAGGAATATTTTAGGCAATGTCCACCTCTCAGGCTCAGATGGTGTGCACACGAACTGAGACTGCCAAATATGCTGTTCTTCAGTAGTCAATATTATTGTAACAAGTATGATGAGCTGTAGTACTAGATTATACAGAGAAACATAAAAACTGCTGTGTGCTTCATTTCACAGATATATAGCTGAAATCAAGCATTCACCACACAGAAATTCCACCTGCTGGATTTACAGGTCATCAATATGGTCAGATACACCATTCAACAACAAAGATTAAGGAGATGGTTTGACCTTTCTGATCAATAATCTACTCATATGCCTTGCATCTCTTTTACAAACATATTCCCTAGGGCTAATATCCAACTATTTTCTGGTAATTTACCCTTATTATTAAGGTCTTGTATCTGCATTTTTATTGATGTCCCTTCAGTAATTCCAATACCTTAAAGCTTTGGATTGTAGCTCCTAATTTATACAGTATGTAAACATACTAATTAAAGAACTCCATGATACTAATCTATGATTTGACAGTGACTACTTCTAGGAGAGTGTTTATTTGCTGTCTAAGAGGAAAAGCAAAGGATATTCCTAAAGGCCCTTAACTAAAAATTTTACCAATAAGTTACTGCTCAATTGCAAAAAATATAGCTGAGTAAAAATACAGCTACATCGTAAGTTCACAGGTAATGTTGTTTACAGGTAAATACACTGGCTAGCATATGGCTTCTGTGACGAAGTATAAATTCAGGTAAAAGTTTGTAATTCAAAATGCGAATGACTATCTTGAGGGAAATACTGTAGTAGTTAATAGTAGCAGGCACTTGATTAGATCTTCCTTGTAAAGGAGAAAGCTGGTCTTATGTATCTAAAGGAATAGCAATTGTTGTGTTATATTTGTACCTTTTTCTTTGATATTTGGACTTCAGGCTTCATACATTATATAGTTTATGCCTACATTTTGTCATCTACTACTAGAATATAAAAAACGTTTCTGTTTTAACAATGTGTTTACACAGATTACTGTAGAAACGGAACAGACATGAAATGCGTGTGTTCCAAATAACGATCTATTATTTCCACTCTAAAACTCCACTTCACTCCCAGATACTCAATCAAGGCATGAGCTGAGAGAAGTTCGTGCACGTTCTAAATTGGTGGGGGATGGAATAGCCGGCTGCTCCTAGCTTCTCTTTATCAGCACATTTAGAGGATAAAGGATGCTGGCGGAGAGGTGTGAAGGGATTTAAGAAGCGATTTAAGGTGGGACGGAATTACGAGTTTTTTTTGTAGGCTCTGGTAATTCTAGTGTTAATGGTATAAGTGACACCTTGTTTTTGAAAGAAATTACTTATACATGCAGCCAGTAGCATTACAAAAGGATGGTTTTATTATAAATTAAGTTTTAATTGTTTTTGTAAAGGTAACATTATGAAATGGGGTGGCAAAGTGGCACAGATGCTTTGATGCTATAGAATTTATTATTTTTAAGGCTGAAATGTATTCCTAAGCAATGACAAATGTATTATTGATTGTGCACAAAGACACACATCTTATCTGTCAAAACACTTGTTAACACTAGAATTCCTGAAACCTATGAAAAAACTTGCAATCCTGGCCCACCTTAAGTCCCTTCGCACCTCTCCATCAGTGCCTTTTGTTATGTAAATGTGTCGATTAGCACAAGCAGCAAGTAGCCTGCTCTCCCATTCCTCACCTTGACGGGGCTCAGCTGGGACAAAAAGTTCTCCCAGCTCAAGCTAAGGCTCCTTATCTGCATGCGAGGTTCTAGGAGTTGTAAAGGGTAAATAATACAGTACATCGTTATTTGGAATACATGCATTTCATGTGTGTTTCGTGTCTACAAAGATCTGGGTAAGTGTAATATGAAAGGAAATGCGAGAAATGCAAGAAATGCTGAACACATATCTTTTATTCAAGAATATAACCAAACACTCAATATAACAATATAACAAGCTGAAATACCCAGTGTTGCCCTGGAGGAATTTTTTTAAAATTGAGAAAGATGTAATAAAAAAAATCCCACAACTTTAAAAATAAAAATAAATTAACAAACAATGATGACTCACTAATGTGCTTGTGTTGTGGTCTTGTATGTATGTTATCATCCAGTTGACGCTCAGAACCGGCCAACTCTATTTAATTTCAAAAGCAACAGGGGTGCTGTGGTGTTCAAACATAAAGAATGCTAGTATTCTCCTCCAGTTCGCCCTCTGGTGGTCGTTCAACTGGATGATAACACGCATACAAGACACTAATATCAACCCCCACCAAACCCTGAAGGGGGTGGGTTGGGGTTGATTTAACCCTACAGTATTTTTAGTCGACCAATGAGAGACATGTGTACCAAGTTTCATGAAAATCACTCCAGCCGTTTGGAAGTGATGCTGGAACATACCATACATACATACACACATACATTGACTTATATATATCTAGGTAACAGGTGTTACAGTTTATCTCTCTCTCTCTCTCACTCAATTGCTGGCTAATGCCACCAAGCAAACACTGCACAAGACATGACTTCTTCCAGTGCTTTTTTTCCTGTTTGCATCAATTTACCAATCAGGCTGAATGGGACAGGATTTTGAATAATCCTAAAGAGGTAAGCTGACTTTTTACACACATTTCACTTACAACTTACATAAAGTCATAGGATCATAATTGTTATGTGAACTGAGTATAGTGAAATTCATGCTGGTATGTGCTAATTAATATGCAATAAGTTGCCACTCCATACCTTAGACATTATGTTTAAGACACTTATAGCCGTGTTTAATGAGGATTTCCAAATAGTTCAAAAAGCAGCTACCAGGAAGACTTTTATATATTGACTAAAAAGTCTGAGTGTCTTCATTTAAAAAATTTTGGTAAAATTCAAAGCAATAAAATTTTTTTTTAAAAAGATGATAATGTGTTGTCTGTGTTGTTCTGTTTGAGGCTTGAGTGTCTAGGTTATATTTCTTAAAGTTTATATATGTTATCACGTACACCAGGACTGAACACATGTAATCCTCTTTAATAAAACCCCTGTGTGCGTCCAGGTGTCTGTGTGTGTGTGTGTCTTCTGGTGAAGTGCGCATGCGCAGGGCCACATGGCACGTGTTCAGTCTCTTCCTGTGCATTCCCTGTGCAGAGAGAGAGACGCACACAGGTGCGTGTGCGCAAGAGACAGACACACACACAGGCAAGTGCCAGACAGACAGACAAACACAGGCACGAGAGAGACAGACACACACACAGGCGAGAGAAACACACACACAGAGGCACGCGTTTAAGAGAGACAGACAGACACACACACACAGGCCCACGAGAGAGACACACACACACACACAGGCGTGCGTGTGCATTGTTGCAATGTTACTTTTCTTGGTTGTTTATTAAGGCGTAAGGCTATAGCGCGAACTCTTGCAGTGTTAGTTTTCTCTGTTGTTCAAGGTTTTCTTAGTGTTATTCAGTGTTTTTACATTTAGTTTACTATTACGCTGTGCATTCAATGGTATGATTAACTATATTTGTCCTTAAAAACTAAAAAAAATATATATTTACATACAGTTCATACGGTCTGGAACGGAATAATTGTATTTACATACAATCCTATGGTGGAAATTACTTCGGTTCACAACCAAATCGGGTTACGACCAGAGTTTTGGAATGAATTATGGTCGTGAACCAAGGTTCCACTGTATTACTGTCAGAGAAAATTACAGGCATTTTACAGAAATACAAACCAGTATTACTGAGAGAGAAAATTAAAGGCACACAATACAGTGATGCATATTACAGCCACATACAAGGTCCCTTGCCATTTAATATAGACTGTTCCTACTAAGGTTTATGCACTACTGTTCTAGCGCCCATTATTGTAACGGGCTTAATGTCTAGTGTTAACATAAGAGTCAGAAAGCTGTATAACTTAATAACAACAACTGAGACTAACAGTTTGTGTTTGTCGCATTTTACCGAAAATATCAGTTCATTCTAGTGTTACATGAGATATAGCTAAATATTAAGGATGTTCTATTAGCTTGTTATCTTATGGGGGTAAAACAGAATCTTCCATTTTCTATAGGCATTTTCCCACGCAGGAGTTTTTTTCAGAAAGCAATGAGTTCCTGGTTGATGTAGGCCCTGGGTCACTTGTAGTCCCTGGCCAATTTTGTGTGTTCAGTTCCCACTGCACAACAGGAACTGACAGCTTTATGCAAAATATATGATGTACAAAGACGAGCAATGTGGTGCAAAGTGCACCTCCCTCGGAACTTCATTGGGGTCCTCCCCCCTATTAGTTTTAAGCAATAGTGACTTCATGGTTGAGATTATTGCTTTGATGCGGTGCATGGAGCAATACACCAGAGAAGGTAGCTTTGAAGAGTGATGCTGTGCAAAATGTGGCATGGTCAAGAATTCACCCATAATTGCTTCAACGTGCGCAGGACTTAATGGGGGCCCACACCCTTCTTGCTTTGAAGTCATTGCAACTTCATGGAAAAGATTATTGCTTTGATGCAACACATGTAGTAGCACACCAGGGAGGCAGCTATGAAGAACGATACGTAGTGCAGTGCATTTGTTGGGCATTTCCAAAGTATGTTGCTTTGTAACCAAGAATACCATTTAGCAAGCAAAACCATTAGTTGTTTTTTCTGTCAAAACCGCTTTTATTAATATGGTTTTCAACCTTTTTGTAGTCTTGATTAGTTTATTCAGTTTTTCAAGACATTACATTGCACTGTGGTTAATCCCCAGTTAATTTCGTTTTGGATGAATGACTCCAATTACTTTTGAATATCATTATCCCTAAACAAACTTAATAAACCCTAAACCTCATTATCCATTCATTTTGATGCATTCAGCTTCATCTTCGCCAATAATTTAAGTAGTAGTTAAGACTACTAACAGATTTGTAAAACAGTGCCTTTTCTTTTGGTCAACCAATCAGCACAATTCATTACCCAAGCCAAACCCACTATAGTTCCAAGTTGAGTGAAAAGTACATACCCTGGGCAGGAGACAAAAAAATACCAGGAACTACCTACCAGGAACTACAAATGGCTCAAACTCATGTAGTGGGAAAGCCACAATGCTTTTTGAGATTCTAAAAAGTCTCTGATTCCAGGGAAAAGCTACTGTGGTGGGAAAGCACTTTATGTGAAAGCTACATTGCATTCAAATTAAGCAAAAACCAATATTTACTACTAGCCGAAGCCCGTCGTAGCATACGGTGGTGTAAGAATAGGTACGGAAAACGTGAGAAAGGAATTCAGTATAACAAAGACTTAGGAAACCACCATCGCAGTATAACGAAAACAGCAAGGAGTGAAACCAATGCCAATGATTGAGAGAGTACCATCCTCTAGCAGGCTACGGAAAACATAGACATATATAGATAGATGCCGCATTCACTGTGTTGCCCAGTCGACACGATAAGTTAGTGCGTCCGCCCTATTGCAAGTGGTAAAAGTGCTATTTAAACTAAAATTAATACACTAATTAAAAACTAAAACTAAAGTAAAATTAAAAACTAATACAGGTAGACGTGAAAACGTGGTTTTCGAGGAAAAAACAATAACGTTTTAAACAGTATCGTTTACATACAACAGATTTTGGTGAATCGTTTACATGCAATTATTTATATCCATTTATACACTAAATGCATGCGTATCCCATGGTCTTAGAGTTGGTGGGCGGGGCTCATGAGTTGGTGGGCATGGCTCTCTGTCTTGCGTTGCGCTCTCTGTCTTGCTTGCCCTTAGTTAGAGTTGGCGGGCGGGGCTCTGTGAGATGGTGATTGTGGCTCTCTGTCTTGCGTGCGGTGTAAAGTCCTGTTTCTTTTTGTATGCACAGATTTGCAGAATTTGTGTTTCATATTTAAATGTGTTTGTATGTTTTCCACAAATTTTTAGCATACCTGTAAAATGTTTTTTCCAAAATCTATAACAAACAAAAAATTTCATCCTGTACATTGCCCACATTGGTTGACAGGTGTGTGTATGTGTGTTGAAGTCTGCCAAGCAATGAGCTGATGCCTTATCTAGAATTGGCTTTTATGTGAGCGTCACATGTACAGCAACTGATGCCCCATCTCGAGTTGACTCCTGATGTCATAGTATGCTCAGATTCCTCGGATCTTGTGTATAATAAAATATGATAAGTGCACACTGAAACACATGCTTTTGATATTGATTTAATGCAGACTTATATTACATTAAATAAAGAAAAATCTGAAATATATAACTATAACTAAAGCTTTCTAATTTCTTACAGTCTGAAAAAATAATAAATGAAGTTTTATTAATATACTAGCAGAATACCCACGCTTCGCAGCGGAGAAGTAGTGTGTTAAAGAAGTTATGAAAAAGAAAAGGAAAAATTTGAAAAATAACGTAACATGATTGTTAATGTAATTGTTTTGTCATTGATATGAGTGTTGTTGTCATATTTATATATATATATATATATATATATATATATATATATATATATATATATATATATATCAAAATACCCGCGCTTGGCAGCGGAGAAGTAAAAAGAAAAGGAAACATTTTAATAATAACATAACATGATTGATAATGTAATTGTTTTGTCATTGTCATGAGTGTTGCTGGCATATATATATATATATATATGTGTGTGTGTGTGTACATATATACACACACACACATATACTATGGGGTGCCAAACAGGCAAATACATTGATTTTGTGAATATATAAAGTCGGCGTCAGAATATATAAAGTCAAAACTTGAATATATAAAGTCACTGTCGGAATATATAAAGTGAAAACTTGAATATATAAAGTCAGCGCTGGAATATATGAAGTCAAAACTTGAATATATAAAGTTATTCCCGAATATATAAAGTCAAAACCTGAATATATAAAGTCAGCGTCAGAATTTATAAAGTCATTCCTGATTATATAAAGTCAACATCGGAGTATATAAACTCACTACTGAATATATAAAGTGAAAGCCAAAATCTATTGATTGAAACGTCTCTGAACTGAAGTTAACAAAAACGTATTCAGAAAAATAAATTAAAAAACACTGTTCGGTTAATGTTTTGAAAATGATGCATGTGCCCTGCCCAGGATTGGTTCCTGCCTTGCGCCCAGTGTTGGCTGGGATTGGCTCCAGCAGACCCCCGTGACCCTGTGGTCGGATTCAACGGGTTGGGAAATGGATGGATATTCCAGCGCTGACTTTGTATATTCCGACGCTAACTTTATACTGTATATTCAAGATTTGACTTTATATATTCCAGCGCTGACTTTATATATTCCGACGCTGACTTTATATATTCAAGTTTTGACTTTATATATTCCAGCGCTGACTTTATATATTCAAGTTTTGACATTATACATTCCGACAGTGACTTTATATATTCAAGTTTTGACTTTACATATTCAGGAATGATTTATATAATCAAGTTTTGACTTTATATATTCGGGAATGACTTTACATATACAAGTTTTGACTTTATATAGTTAAATTTAGTTATCATTGCATAACTTTTTCTTTACCATAGAAATTTAAAGACTAAATTCAACTTCCATTCCTAACAAAGATATTTCTGACGACTAAATAGAACCTACTTATATCCAAATTTGAGCTATTGAGCTGTCGCCTGCCTGCCTGAATAAGTCACCCCCGCTTCGCTCTTACTTTTTTACTGTTCATTTAATTATGGCTAGTGGCGGAAAAATTATAAAATGGAAGGAGGATTACACTGAGTATGGCTTTACCAAAATAATTATTGATGGCGAATCGATTATTCATAAAGCTTCAACTGGTGATCTGTTTTTCTGTGTTAACCTCATATTTTTTCATACTTCTTCTCAAACCAATGGGGTGCGAGGGTAAAATGAATCGGGAAGCGCTGATCAATGTAATCGGTGTACCAGGAAATCACGCATTGACAGAAGTTCCCCTTTGCTTGTAATGCAAAGTGTGATTAAATGCGTGATTTTTAAATGCGTTATGGAGCACAGGCATCGAAGCTTCTCAGCTGTGCTTGTGCTAAGAAAAGGAAACATTTTAAAAATAACGTAACATGATTGTCAATGTAACCTTTTGTAAGTAATGCCTGGAGAATTCAGTGTGGAGAAACTGTAGAGACAGCATGTGTATTAACTTGTGGATTTTTCTGTGAGTATTTGGTGGCAGCGTCACAAAGTCACTTCTGTAACACTGCATTAGCTGCAGATCTCAGCTCAGAGCGAAGTGAGGTGAATGGGAGGGGAGATGATGACATGACTCCCCCACCCGCCTTAACTGTCAATCCCCCACAAACACAGTCTCTCGGAATTTGCAAAAGCACAACCCTTCACCTGCAATTTTAACTTAGTTACAAAGTGATCAAAACTCTCGTTTATATCCTGCGTCCTCTCATTAAACTTGTATCCCGAATTACCCATGGGCATGACAAACGCCAGTGGCAGCCTGTCTATGAACTTAATTTAAACTTTAGGTTTACACCGTGCTTTGTTTCCGAAGTAGCAGCACTCATGAATATGGTTGTATATGTCACTCGCTCGCTTATTGTTTCGCTGCCTTCTCAATTATATAATGCATGTTTTCTTCAGCGCTTTTTGGAACTCTTCCTGGTTTTCTACGTACTGCGTTGACAGTCAGTTCACGTGATTATGTGGGAGGCGCGATGATGTCACACAAAACTCCGTCCCCCCACAGCTTTCGAGCTCAACTCCATTACAGTATATGGAGAAAAATAGCTTCCAGTTATGACCATTACGTGTAGAATTTCGAAATGAAACCTGCCCAACTTTTGTAAGTAAGCTGTAAGGAATGAGCCTGCCAAATTTCAGCCTTCTAGCTACAAGGGAACTTGGAGAATTAGTGATGAGTCAGTGAGTGAGTGAGTCAGTCAGTCAGTCAGTCAGTCAGTCAGTGAGGGCTTTGCCTTTTAATAGTATAGATTTTTACACCATGAAGATATTGATTACCTGTGTGAAAAGCTAAACTGTCTCTTGGAGAGTGTCACAGCACTGTGAAGTATTCCCCATTATTCTTGCTACAGCAGCACAGAGGGCTACTGCACTTGGACACATACAAACCTCTGTGTACTTAAAGCCTGCTTCAGAAAATATAAGACCATATAAGATTCAAAGTTTCCTTCTCTCTTGGTCTTGTAGCTAATAATTATTCTGAATACCTATTAAATAGAGATATTTTAAGTTGCAACACAATTACTTTATAGTTCTATCTGCCTATCTCCCAATCCTCTGTTTAGGTGAACAGTTGACCTAGCATTGTTCTTCAATTTATAGTGAAAATGTATGGATTTCAGTATAGACATATACAATACATAAAATGAGTCATATTTTAAATGATACTCCATACATACTGAATAACTCCCTACCATACTGTGTCTTAAAATATAATCCTACATGTCCTTAAAGCATTCAGGATACATTTAAATGATTTACATTACAATGAATTGAGTTATAGATATCTTTAAAAAATGTAGATATCTTGGTTTCATTCACAATATCAACAAATATCTAATTCATAATTAAAACAATATTTGAAGCACTTCCTCTGCATATAAAGGTATGATTAAAAGTATTACAAAAAATCTTGAAATAAATAAGGCATGTGCATGAATCTAAAAACAATTACATGCTACTATTCAAATAGGTTAAAAGACATTCTGATTTTCAAAATATTGCTTTAAGCTTTCAGTATCATGTCTGTATCCCATTTTATAATATAGTATGTAAGACATGCAATGTAAGTACTAAAAAGGCAGCTAAACACACTTTTGCTTGCTTCTTGGTCACTTGAATAGCCCTTATTGAAATGAAAATCCAACCTGAACGAACACCTGTGGAACTCCATGACAACTACAGGCAGCAGCTTTCAGTTTCATTTGTCACCTGGCTGAGTACACAGCATGAGGGCTGCTGCTTTATACACCTACAGTGCACATTTTCATTAACTCCATGTGTGCTGTACCTTGCCTTGTGTAAATGGCAGCTGCGTTGTGAAAAGCATATTAAGTATTATTTGAATAAGAGGCAGATGTATTTGTGTGTGTTTCTGTGTTTAAATGGTGCTCCTAGTAGAATTTCAAGCAAAAATGTGTTTGGCTTAGATGGAATAATAAGATTCTGTTTCCTTCTGTATTTTCAGCAACAACATAGCATTTTTTATGTTTTCTTAAAAGCAGTGTTTTGGGGATCCAAATACTCCTTATCATTAGAATAATATAGTTTAAATAAAGAAACAGATGTTTGTACACATCCCTTACTTATCTATAAGCAGACATAAAATTATTTAAAGGTACCTATTAAATATTTACAGATATTTTTAATGCACACTGTGCAAAATGTGACTTTCCAAAATTGAAGAATTTCTTTAATGTGTTTTGTCTTATGTAATTTCTTAGTTCCTTTCCCATCCACTGAGAATTTCTTTTAAATATAATATGGTGTGATGGACAGCTGGGACACCTTGTTAAGGGAAAGACTTGAGGAAGAAGCTTTCATGTGACAATACCTCCCCGGCATGACAGACGGCAGCCCCCCTGGCTTGCAACGGTGCCAGGGTGTTGAAGCATCGAAGCCCAGCACTGCCAGGGCCTGTGGTCACCACCAGAGGTCGCAAGGGGAACGGCTAAGCCCTCCTTAGCTGTACTACCGCCATAACCGGAATATCACAGGACACCTGGAGCACTTCTGAGTGCCCTTTAAAAGTCCCATGTTCTGGGCCTGCACCAAATTAACATTATTCTGGACAAAAATTTTTAATTACCTCTCAGACAGCCTTGGACTCACAATCCCTCCTAACCCATTAACAGCTGTGTTTGGGGTTCTTCCAGAGGGGCTTAAAGTGGAGAAGGACAAACAAATTGTGATTGCATTCACTACACTCTTGGCACGCAGACTTATTCTGATAAACTGGAAGAACCCAAACTCTCCTCTTTTAAGTCAGTGGGAAACCGATGTGTTATATTATTTGAAATTGGAAAAAATCAAATACTCAGAGGATCCGTACAGACTTTTTTCAAAACATGGCAGGATCTAATCAGTAATATTTTAAAATAAGTTTATAAAGCACAGAGAATTTATTAATTTAGCTATGTTTACAAGCCTTAAATTTTACGCCATTTGGCTTGCTCTCTCTCTCAAGGGTGAGGATTGATCTGTTCTTAATATAATTTTTTTTTTGTAAAAACTTGATTGCTATGTATGGATTGTAATAAAATTAATAATAAAAAAAAAAAAAGCCAGACGCCATTATTCCAGGAGCCAGAGTTGGGAGGAAGCAGACGAAGCTGGAGGAAGGAGTGGAGGTGGAAGGAAGTGGGAGAGAGAAGAGAAGAAAGGACTGTGCTTTATTGGTGCTTATTGTACAGTGCTGCAGGTGGGAGACAAAAGGGAAGCATTTCCCATTCTGAATAAAGCTTGTGCTGTGCTGGAGCCTGTCTCTGCTGGGTTGGGGCAGCTGGCGTGCCCCCAGGTCTCCACAATAGGTTCTCAGTTATGTCCATTACTGTATATATTTACATTAAGCAATTATTTCTTAACTGTTCCCTCATCTTAAATGGCATCTTAATTTGTTTCTTTCAAAGAAATACTATACAATTATATATAGTACTTTACTTATCCCAAGTAGTTTGTAGTGATGGCTGAACTTTTTAGGACATTTTTACATCATTTGTATTTTTAAGTGGAGTTGGGTTAAGACTTACAGTTCAAAATTTGCCTTACTAACATTATATTTAACAGTTGAAGAGCTTATTTATATATACAGTATATATAGTTTGTTAAACAAGAGGAATGCACAAGTCCAAATGAAATAGGCCACCCCATTTACTGAAACAATAAAGTCAAAAAAAAAAAAATAACAGGCTCACAATGTTGCCTTAGATAGAATAAAAGGCAAAGTCAGCCATTGGCTGAAGCAGTAAGGTACTGAACAATGGTCATGCTTCAGGATTGGAGCTTCGTCTGGAGGGTTGCTCATACCCAGAATGCATTTATAGCCCATAGACCGGTAGGGGAGGAGTCAGTTGCACTCATTGGGCATATTCTCGGAGCTGTGGGTGGGAAAAAAGAGACAGGACAGTCAATGGTTGCACCCCTGGTGTCCAAGGGTGGTAGGTAGTGCATATCTCTGATGATCCCGGAAGTTGACCCTTTAATGTGCATGCATAACAATATATACTAGCTGAGTTACTCTGCTGTAAACTTCTGAAATCAATGGGTTTCAGTTATACTGCCAGTTAATTGGATGTATCAGTTTTTAAGTTAAGTACAGTGATCCCTCCTCGATCGCGGGGGTTGAGTTCCAGAACCTCCCACGAAAGGTGAAAATCCACAAAGTAAAAAACATATATTTATATTGTTATTTTTATATTGTCATGCTTGGGTCACATATTTGCACAGAAACACAGGAGATTGTAGAGACAGGGACTTTAAAACACTGCAAACAAACATTTGTCTGTTTTTCAAAAGTTTAAACTGTGCTCCATGACAAGACAGAGATGACAGTTCCGTCTCACAATTAAAAGGCAAACATATCTTCTTCTTCAAAGTAGTGTGCGTCAGGAGCAGAGAATGTCACAGAGAGAGAAAAGCAAACAATCAAAAATCAATAGGTTCTTTTAAGTATGCGAAGCACCGCCCGACAAAGCAGCTGCAAGGAAGGGAGCAATGTGAAGGTAGTCTTTCAGCATTTTTTAGAGGTGTGTCCATATCCTCTAGACCAGTGTGCGAATAGCCCCTCTGCTCACACCCCCTCCATCAGGAGCATAGAATGTCAGAGAGACAGAGAGAGAGAAATACAAACAATCAAAAATCAATAGGTGCTGTTAGAGCTTTTAAGTATGTGAAGCACCATATATCATTGAAGAGTTTTATTTAATACATAATACGTGCCCTGAATGGGTAGCTTCTCAGCCATCCGCCAATAGCATCCCTTGTATGAAATGAACGGGGCAAACCAACTGAGAAAGCATGTACCATAAATTAAAAGAACCATTGTCCGCAGAAATCCGCGAACCAGCGAAAAATCTGTGATATATATTTAGATATGCTTACATATATAATCCGCGATGGAGTGAAACCGTGAAAGTCGAAGCGCGATATAGCGAGGGATCACTGTATCGCTAATCCAAAAATCCTAAACTTTTTTAGCACCGACATGAAGACACCTATATTTACCAAAATTTTTTTCTTACTGCTGAGGGGATGTGAATATTACGTGCAGATTCCAAATGATTTTATTTAAGCAAAAAGTGAAAGGAGCAAAGTTCAACGAAGCTCAAAGAAGATGTGTTTAGCAAGTGCTTTCCAGGTGTAGTGCAACCTATCCAGTAAGAAAGATATTAATATATATTTCCGATCACCCCCTTCATCTTATCTGCAACGGTGTGCAAATATTGAAATTGTACTAGTAATGCCAATGCACTCCTCTGGATGATTTCATCAGCACTCACAAAGCTTACATTTTTTTTTCCAATGCATACCCTTGTGTTTTTGATAAAGTCAAGGTAAAAATACCCAAAAAGAAATAAAAAATACTGCAAATTAATCAATAGCCAGGTTTCCATCCAAGGAGTTTTTGCAAAAAAATATTTAGCGCTTCAAATTTTAGCTGATGGAAATGCTAATTATCGATAAAATGTTGTACATGTCGACATAATATTTTTCCATTTAACTTTAGCGCATAAATTCCATATCGATACTTCAGATGTCGCAAAAACTACATTGGAAACATTTTTTGTCGGAAAAAAAGGGTTTTAACGCAAATAAATGTGTCACATGATACATTTTCTTCACGTGCAATCAAAACGAGAATAGCGGAGCAGTTCGCATGGTCTGATGAAGAGCCTTGTTATTTCTCGTGATGAGCCAATGCAGTAGCGGATAGGCTGGGTCTCCTGCTACTAAAAGGGGTTCCTGAACTCCCTCCACATCAACTGTAGCCTGGGGGTGTCTCTCAGGATGTCTAAATAATACAAAAACCGCAAAGGTAGTTTACTGTGCCAGTCAAAATATTTAATAAACCGTGTGTTTCATTATCTAAACATTTTTTTTCTTATTATTAAATGGCAGATGTTTTAGCATACAGTAATCCCTCCTCGATCGCGGGGGTTGCGTTCCAGACCCCCCCGCGATAGGTGAAAATCCGCGAAGTAGAAACCATATGTTTGTATGGTTATTTTTATATATTTTAAGCCCTTATAAACTCTCCCACACTGTTAACATTATTAGAGCCCTCTAGACATGAAATAACACCCTTTAGTCAAACGTTTAAACTGTGCTCCATTACAAGACAGAGATGACAGTTCTTTCTCACAATTTAAAGAAAGCAAATATATCTTATCTTTAAAGGAGCGCTGTCAGGAGCAGAGAATGTCAGAGAGAGCTACGCAAAGAAAAGCAAACAAT
Organism: Polypterus senegalus; assembly: GCF_016835505.1. Classification (NCBI taxonomy): domain Eukaryota; kingdom Metazoa; phylum Chordata; class Cladistia; order Polypteriformes; family Polypteridae; genus Polypterus; species Polypterus senegalus. The sequence continues at coordinate 117,548,239 of NC_053154.1, read as the reverse complement.
CAAAAAATCAATACATGCTTTTAAGTATACAGAAGCACCGCGATAAAGCGGCATTTTGTAGAAGAGCGTCCGTGTCCTCTGTGCAAACAGCCCCTCTGCTCACACCCCCTCCGTCAGGCAGAGAGAGTGAGAAAGATAGAGAGAAGCAAACAAGCGCCACACGGGAAGCATATCTTATAGCATTGAGGAGTTTTAGTTAATATGTAATACATGCTCTGATTGGGTAGCTTTTAAGCCAACCGCCAATAGCATCCCTTGTATGAAATCAACTGGGCAATCAAACTGAGGAAGCATGTAACCTAAATTAAAAGACCCATTGTCCACAGAAAGCGGCGAACCAGAGAAAAATCCATGATATGTATTTAGATATGCTTACATTTAAAATTCGCGATAGAGTGAAACCGCGAAAGTCAAAGAGCGATATAGCGAGGGATTACTGTATATGAGAAATTCTCTCATTAATATTAACTTTAGTTTTTTTTTTATTAAACGTCGTTATTTTGTATTAATTCAAATTTCAGTTTTAATTAAAAACCTTAAGGGAAGCAGGTTACAGTACTAATTCAGTTGTTATCGCACTGAGAAGGGATGTTGAAAGGTAGGCTCACCTGTACAGATCCGATGTTGCAAACACAGCTGCATCATGGGCACTTCCAGGAGTGCCAACGCAAATGTCTCGTATCATGCACCTGTCATCAACAAGGGCCTGGAGAACAATAGATGGCCACCCTTGCGATTAATGTAATCGCGGTAGCCTTCCATCGGGGGAAGAATAGGCACATGCGTGCCATCCAGCGCACCGTAAATCTGTGGCACAAGATGCACCAAGGAATTGCGGTATGCAATTTCATTGGCCTCCGCTACAGTCGGAAGTCTGATATAACGCTGCATTAATTTTTCTTTAATAGCGGTGCACACAGCATATACACATCGATGGACGGAGTTTTACTAACCCCGAAAGTTTCTCCAACTACTCTATACTCGGCGCAGGTTGCCAGCTTGTAAAGGGCGATGGCAATCTGCTTTTGGGTTGGAACCGGTGGTCGATGGCAACCTGTGATTGGCGCAACATCAGGACTGATGAATCCACACAACATCTCAAACGTTGGCTGTGTCATTCTGAAATGTTGCAGCCAGAGATTTTCTGTAAAGTGTCTCTCCACCACCTCCTCCCAGAAAGTCTTATTTCGTCGTCTCTTCCATACCCGTGGGTTTCATCGCACTGGGGTACTTTCTTCGAGCTCTAGGGCAAGCAACTGCTTCATTCTGCTGTCGTCTTCGGATATTATGTACAATTCCAATTATTTGTGAAACTGAAATAACAGTAAGCTGGCAAATTTCAAAAAACTGTCTAAATAATCTCTCCATTTCTTTGTTTCTTTGTTTAATGGAGGGCGTGTAACGTGGAAAACAAAAGGTAGATAATTTGCGACATACACAAAATTATGTATGGAAACGGCTTACGGGCCGATTTTTTTTCGCGATACAACAAAACTTATGCGACAGTTCATTTTGGGGGGTGACGTCATCACGCACACCATTTTATCGATAAAAAGCCAGTTGGATGGAAACAGGCTGGAGACAGCAAATTTCGCACATTTTTTTTACGTATATTCTGTTTGTCGATAACAAAACGTCGCAAAAAACTGGATGGAAACTTGGCTAATGAAGCCAAGCCACGATTGAACAGAATGAAGTGTGATTTTTTTCTGTAGCTGGTGGAAACGCTGCTTTTCAGAACATGATAAGAAGCTTTTGAGCAAGTAAAACTAATAAGTAACTTTTTTTTTTGTTGGTAGACATTCATTCAAATTCACTGGTTGCACTATATACTTATGTAGTGCTAATGTTGGGTTTTGATGCCAATGGAGAAACTTTTAGCAGTTTTAAGCTTTGAATGAATCAATCATGAATCACATTTGTAACATTATTGAATACCACTTTTATACGGAGTTCAACTGAGGAGTAGTAAGCAGCCCAAGTGAACTAATAATATTATTAGCACCTCGTAAAAAATATGTAAAATTGTACAAAAAAGAATAATAAGTTAAATAGCTCTTCTTTTTTTATTATTTTCATTAATTTTATTGCAATCCATACAAATCAATCAAGTTTTTACAAAAAGAAAAATTAAGTTAAGGACAAATCGATCCACACCCCTGAGAGAGAGAGAGAGCAAGGCAAACGGCGTGAAATTTAAGGCTTGTAAACATACCTAAATTAATAAATTCTCTGTGCTTTATGAGCTTATTTTAAAATATTACTGATTAGATCCTGTCATGTTTTGAAAAAAGTCTGTACGGATCCTCTGAGTATTTGATTTTTTCCAATTTCAAATAGTATAACACATCAGTTTCCCACTGACTTAAAAGAGGAGAGTTTGGGTTCTTCCAGTTTATCAGAATAAGTCTGCGTGCCAAAAGTGTAGTGAATGCAATCACAATTTGTTTGTCTTTCTCCACTTTAAACCCATCTGGAAGAACCCCAAACACAGCTGTTAATGGGTTAGGAGGGATTGTGAGACCAAGGCTGTCTGAAAGGTAATTAAAATTTTTGTCCAGAATAATGTTAATTTGGTGCAGGCCCAGAACATGTGACCCAGTGAGGCTGGGACTTGGTTGCAGCGTTCGCAGGTTGGATCATCATTTTTTCCAGCATGGATGAGGGTGCAAGATGAGGAAAATCAGGAAGGTTCTGTTTAACAAAGTTCCTGATTTGAAGATAGTGAAAGAAATGTGTAGCTGGAATGTTAAATCTGGAATGTAATTGTTCATAGGATGCAAAGACATTGTCTATATAAAGATCTCTAAGCAAGTTAATTCCAAATTTTTTCAGATATTAAAAACTGCATATGTTTGCGAAGGTTGAAAGAAGTGGTTCTCTTGCAGAGGTGCCACAGATGGAAGCTTCTCCGTTTTAAAATGCTTTCTACAGTACACTGGTTCCATATTCTAAGTGAGTGAAGCACAATTGGGTTATTAGTATATTGTTGATAATGTGTGTTTATTGGAGCACAGAGCAAGGAATACAAAGAAGTAATGCAGGATTTTACTTCTATTGTGGACCAAGCCTGTGTATGTTCTATTTGTGTCCAGGTTCTTATCACCTGTATATTTGCTGCCCAGTAATAAAACTGGAAGTTAGGTAGAGCCATGCCGTCTTCTGCCTTTTGTCTTTGTAGGGTCGATCTTCGGATCTGTGGATGTTTTGAATCTATACTAATAAAAGGCAAAGCCCTCATTCACTCACTCACTCACTCACTCACTCACTCATCACTAATTCTCCAACTTCCCGTGTAGGTAGAAGGCTGAAATTTGGCAGGCTCATTCCTTACAGCTTACTTACAAAAGTTGGGCAGGTTTCATTTCGAAATTCTACGCCTAATGGTCATAACTGGAAGGTATTTTTCTCCATTAACTGTAATGGAGTTGAGCTGGAATGACGTGGGGGGGCGGAGTTTCGTGTGACATCATCACGCCTCCCACGTAATCACGTGAACTGATTGTCAACGCAGTGCGTAGAAAACCAGGAAGACCTCCAAAAAGCGCTTAAGAAAACATTATATAATTGAGAAGGCAGCGAAAAACAATAAGAAGCGAGCGAGTGACATATACTACCATATTCATGAGTGTTGCTGCCTCGGAAAGAAAGCAAGGTGTAAACCTAAACTTTAAATTAAGTTCATAGACAGGCTACCGCTGGCGTTTCACATGCCCACAGGTAATGCGGGATACAAGTTTAATGAGAGGGCGCAGGATATAAACGAGAGTTTTGATCACTTTGTAACTAAGTTAAAATTGTAGGTGAAGGGGTGTGCTTATGCAAATTCCGAGACTGTGTTTGTGGGGGATTGACAGTTAAGGCGGTGGGGGAGTCACGTCATCATCTCCCCCCCCATTCATCTAATTTCGGTCTGAGCTGAGCTCCGCGGCTAATGCCGTCTTTCGAAGCAACTTCGTCAGACTGCCACCAAATACTCACAGAAAAATCCACAAGTTAATACACACGCTATCTCTCGAGTTTCTCCACACTGAATCCACCAGGCACTACTTACAAAAGGTCACATTGACAATCGTGTTACGTTATTTTTAAAATGTTTCCTTTTCTTAGCACAAGCACAGCTGAGAAGCTTCGATGCATGTGCTCCATAACGCGTTAAAAATAATGCATTTAATCACACTTTGCATTACAAGCAAAGGGGAGCTTTTGTCAATGCATGATTTCCTGGTACTGTACACCGATTACATTGATCAGCGCATCCTGATTCATTTTACCCTCGCACCACCTTAGTTTGAGAAGAAGTCTGAAAAAATATGAGGTTAACACAGAAAAACATCACCAATTCAAGCTTTATGAATAATCGATTAAGCCATCAATAATTGTTTTGGTAAAGCCATCCTCCTTCCATTTTATAATTTTTCCGCCAATAGCCATGATTAAATGAACGGTAAATAAAGTAAGAGCAAAGCGAGGGTGACTTATTTAGGCAGGCATATATATGACAGCAACACTCATGACAATGTCAATCATGTTACGTTATTATTAAAATGTTTCCTTTTCTTTTTCATTACTTCTTTAACACACTACTTTTCCGCTGGTAGCGGGGATTTTGCTATATATATATATATATATATGAATGACCTCCAAAGAGCACTGAGACTTTTGATATCATGAATGTGTCTGCAAAAACTGTGGTCTCCTGCCCAGCAAAAGTCGAGCACCCAGCGCGCATAGCTGTGCCGGCCTTTGAGACGCTGACTGCGCTTCTGCCTTAAGTCAAAGTGAGCACTTTTAATTTTTTTCATCCTCCCCCTGCGCTATAGCCCAGACAAGTGCAAACACGGGACCCCTTTTCTACACCACGGAAAAATAATATTAAGGCAATTCACACTTTCTTTTGCACGTATACGATTATGAGGTCCTCACCTCGGATTATGAAGACACGCACATGAGTGGAGGACTGACAGTGCCATCACAGCTGATTAATGGCAGGGGGGCTCACCAGTCTACACAAGACCCACGCGACTGTCCCCAAAAGGAGATCATAGCGTCAGCGAACACATCTCTCTATACTATATAAAAGAAAAAGGCAACTTTCCTTTCTTTACACCTTTTTTCCTTTTATCCCAAACCAAAGCCTTTCTCTCTTAACACTGCAGAGGACACAAAACTAATTTTCTTTAAATGCCAGTAAGGCACATTACCAGAGGCACAAATTTGAGCGTTCACATAGAAAATGTAATTTCTATACCACAGCCGTCGTGTAGCGCCTTTCAAAAGGGATCTACTACCGAGAGATGATCCATATACATTTTAGCTGCTGTTAGTTACTTACCTGTTGTGTTACACAGTCTTTAAAATGTAGTTTACCTGAAACCACTCCAGTAGTGCTCAATGTACCTGTACTTCTTAAAACGTTAATGTTTTACTGTTTAATAACTTATAGACTATATTTTATTATTTTTTCCCTTGCACTCAGTGACCAAAGCTATACACACACATATAGACACATACAAACATACACACAAGTATATGTATGTGTATATATATATATATATAAACACACACACACACCCCAATCTACATTATATATATATATATATATATACACACACACACACATACATACATACATACATACACACATATATATAATTTGTGTGTGTGTATGTATGTGTATGTGTATATATGATGTAGATAGGTATGTATATATATATATATATGTGTATATGTAGATATGTATATAGATATGTAGATATGAAGATATGTATGTGTATATATGTATGTATGTGTGTGTGTGTGTGTATATATATGACAGCAGCAATCAAGCTGTGAGAAAACACTAAAAGGAGGCGTGTCAGACGTTGTGGTACATTTTCTGATGCAGCTAGACGAAAAAACTTTGTAACGCTGCCGCCAAATACACAAAACAATTACTTTGACAATCATGTTACATTATTTTTAAAATGTTTCCTTTTCTTTTTCATAACTTCTTTAACACATGACATCGCTGCGAAGCGCGGGTATTTTGCTATATATATATATATATTACAGCGACACTCATAACAGTGACAAAACAATTACATTGACAATCATGTTACGTTATTTTCAAAATGTTTCCTTTTCTCTTTCCTTCTTTAACACACTACTTCTCCGCTGCCAAGCTGGTATATATATATATATATATATATATATATAGATAGAGATATATATATATAGATAGATGTGAGAACAACATTTATATATATATATAGATATGTATATATATATATATAGATAGATATGAGAATAACACTCATATCAATGACAAAACAATTACATTAACAATCAAGTTACGTTGTTTTTCAAATTTTTCCTTTTCTTTTTCGTACCTTCTTTAACAACTACTTCTCCTTTCTTGGCCTTGGGTATTCTGCTAGTTCCAAATAAATGAGATTATTGTTGACTCTAATTGCTTAAAGAATGATTTATTAATGTATATTGGAATGTTTTGAAATAAAAAAGGAGCTTAGGAAGAATATTCATCTTAACAGTGTTAATTCTTCCAGCTAGTGTGAGATGAAGGGTTGACCATCTATGCAAGTCTTGCTTAATTTTTTTCATGCAGACGGCGAAATTTTGTTGATAAAGAGCTTTATGTTTACTTGTGATGTTTACCCCTAGGTATTGATAATGATAAAAGGTAGGGTATCTAATCTAATATTGTATGCTTGAGAATTCACTGGAAAGAGTACACTTTTATTCAGATTAATTCTGAGACCAGAGATCTTTTGAAATTCTGTTTCTGAGATCTGTTAAGACTGCAGGCACAGAATTTTCTGGGTCCGATATATACAGTACCATATCATCTGCATATAATAAAATTTTCTGTTCCAGTCCTTCTCTGATAATCCCCTGATCAGTATTTCGACAATGTATTGCCAGTGGTTCAATGGCAATTGCAAACAGTAGCAGTGACAAGGGGCATCCTTGTCTAGTACCACATTCTAGTTTAAAGTAGTCTGAGCAAATGTTGATGCAGACTGAAGCTTCTGGGTTAGTATATAGTAATTTGATCCATGCACAAATGTTCGGGCCAAACCCAAACTTCTCCAATGTAGTAAAAAGGTATTTCCATTCAATCATGTCAAATGCTTTTTCTGCATCCAATGATATTATTTCTGGGGTGTTTGATTTAGTTGGTGAGTGTATTACATTAAACAGGTGTCGAAGATTTGAAGATAAGTGTCAGCCCCTAATAAATCCAGTTTGGTCTTGTGATATTACCGAGGGGAGCACTTTCTCCATCCTTCTAGTTATGATTTTAGAGAGTATTTTAACGTCATTATTCAGAAGTGAAATTGGTCTGTATTATTTTGTTTTGGAAAAAACGGTGATTAGTGCTTGGTGAAAAGTTTGAGGAAGAGATTGGTTATCTGTGGCTTCTGTAAATGTTGCTAATAGGAGGGGAGCTAGCTGAGCGGAGAATTTCTTGTAAAATTCTGCAGGGTAGACATCAGGGCCTGCTGCTTTCCCGCCTTGGAGTGACTTTATAGCATCTAGTAATTCTGATAACGCCAGAGGTTTTTCAAGTTCCGCCTCACTAAAAGTATCTATTTGTGGTATTTGTAATGTATCCAGAAATGCATTAGATTGTGTATTGCCTTCTTTAAACTCAGTAGTATATAGGGATTTATAGTAGTCTCTGAAAGTGTGCATTATATTTTTGTGGTTGACGATTTTATCTCCGTTCGCGTTGGTGATTACTGAGATTGCGTTGCGCACTTCTTGCTTGTGAATTTGTTGAGCTAAAAGCTTATTAGCTTTCTCTCCATGTTCATAGTAATGATGTCTGGATTTATAAATTAGTTGTTCAGTTTCTTTAGTTGTCAAGAGGTTTACTTCTGATTGTAGAGCCTGCCTTTTCCTATGTAGAGTCTCGCTTGGTAGTCTGGCATGTTCTTCATCTATTCTAGTAATTTCGCTTTTTATCTTTGCTATTTTCTTGGCTTATAATTTATTTCTGTGGGAGAGATATGAGATAATCTGTCCTCTTAAGAAGGCCTTAAGAGTTTCCCAGAGTAGAGATCTCTGAGGATGTATTTGTCTCTAGAAATAATTTGATTTGTTTGGATATAAATTCTGTACAGTTCTCGTCTGCTAATAGAAGTGGGTTGAGACGCCATCTGCGGGGTGAGTGTATGGGGCTTAGTAATTTTAGCTCCAAGGTGCGTGGTCAGAAATAACAATAGCATCGTATTTGCAAGATTTAATCATAAGCAAGAAGTTATTGTCTATAAAGAAGTAATCAATCCTTGAGTAGCAATGATGTACTGGTGAGTAGAAAGAATATGTTCTTGAGTTTGGGTTTAAAAACCTCCAGGGGTCTGATAAGTTGTGATTAGTTATAAGCTTTGTAATTATCTTTGTGGTGTTAGATGCCATTCCCCCTGTGGAAGAAGTCCTATCTAAGAATGGATTTAGAACACAATTAAAGTCCCCAGCCATTATAATTTTATGAGTGTTCAGATTGGGAATGAATGCAAATAAATTTTGTATAAATTCCTTATCATCAACATTAGGTGTATAAACATTTATCAAGATCATTTTACAGTTAGATAAGTCTCCCATGACCATTACAGATCTTCCTTCAGGATCCAATACTACATCTGATGCTACAAATGATACTGTTCTATGCATGAGAATTCCCACACCTCTAGTTTTCTTTGTAAAACTAGAATGGAACAATTGGCCAGTCCAGTCTTTTTGCAGCCGGAACTACATAGCTCTTCTGACACATATGATTAACCAGTGGCATAAAGGCAAAGCCCGGTAACACAGCTAATGTTACATATGCAGGGCTGTCTTGTTAATGGTGTTTTGTTGTTGTTTAAAAACCAAAATATATTTCCTAATTAATTTGTCTTCCCTGATGCTGGTTTTTAACAATTTATCACTATAACATTCACATATAAACTTACTTTTTTAATCTGTTAAAAATTGGTATTATACTTGTACAAACTATACGCAGTCTCATAGAGAGAGAGAATTTTAGCACATTACATACTAGAAATTAAAAGTCAGTGGAAAGGCATTCCACCAATTTAAACTTAAAAGGGAAAAGTAAACAGTATTTTCTTTATAATTGAAAAAATCAAAGTTGAATGCCAATCCAAAAATGTTATCAAAGAAGAAGCGAAAAAAAGTAAGGAGTATTTCTTCATTATACAAATGGGGAAATCAATGCAACATACTGTAAGCCATAACATTACTCCACAAATTTTAGAATATTTCTACAGTTGCTAAGGTTGTCTTAAGGTAAGCCCATCTGTGTTCACACTATACCAGCCCCACAGGAGGTTATTCATTTTATGGCTGGATTGGTCAAAGTGTATACGAGTATTAAAGCTGTAATGTCACAATATGAATGCACAGCAAAATAAGCTGTGTTTAATATTTTAATATGTGAGCTACTATTGATGAGGATGATACAGTTGTAAAAATAATATTTTTTATTTAGTTCATATTTTGTATAGAATTGCTAAAAATTACAATAGATGTAAAAAGTTCAAATGCTCCCATAAACCATTAAGCATTTGAAAAATTTGACCAGAGTATTTTTATATACTTTGTTGTAATATTGTACCTTTATAATTTATTCACAAACTCCTTTTTTTATTCACTCAGTGTTACTATGTCTTTTAACTGCATATTTCTAGATTTGAATGTTTAAGAACAATGTCATGCTATAATGCTACAAAACCTGCCTGAAAATGCTCAATATCAAACACATAAGAAAATGAGTTTAAAAAGCATTGAATTGCTCTAATTAGCATAATTTTATCATTCATGTTTCCATACAATTGTTGTTTCACTACTTTTTTCTTTTCAAACAAGCTATAATATGCATAATTTTCTACATTTTCAAAACTATAATCATATATATTTATGAAAAGGCATGCCAAGCAAACATATTTCAACAAACAACTGTATTGCAGACAGATGTTTGTACTGTAACAGAAGATAACTACTTTGACAAAGTATACAGTATTACCCAGTTCTCCTCACAGATAGTTTTGGGAATGAGTACTTTCAGGTGTTTGAAGAACAAAAATGAGAATTAGATCAGCTTGCTTTTGAATATGCAACATATAAGAGCAGTTCACAGGAATGTAGACCATATTGCGTTCTTCAAATTTTAAAAACAAACTCTGTTTTTATGAATACATATTATTTATTCATTTTATTCATATGTTTATACATTTTTATCATTTATCACATTGTTTTATATTTACATATTATTGGTACATTTACTATTGCAATATGATTATAATTCCAATGCTTTTTTGGAAAATAACATTTATGATTTTTGCAGTCAGGATAAAAATTAATAAAATTCTTATTGTGTTCATGCTAGAGTGCACAACATGGATTTCAAGTCAAATCAAGACAAGTTTGTCATACTGTATGTACATATGTGAATTCTTATGACTGTTCAGCAGTTTTATGGCTTGTGGGTAGAAACTCCTCCTGAATCTACTAGTGTAATGGTGCCAATGGTCCTTTACCATTTTCCAGAAAGGAAGAGAGAGAAAAGTGACTATGCAAGTTGGCTGAAATGATACTATTTGCCTTTCTAAGACAGAGAGTGTTGTTAATGATATAAGGGGTTCCAGTAATATTTTAATGCCTCCTTCACCACCCTTGCCTTTCTGTTGGAGGCGGAACGTCTCCAGCCTTTAGAATAATATAAAGGTAACTGACGCACACTAATTTAAAAAAAAAAACTAAACTGACTAATACAATTTATTGATAAACACAAGGATTATAGAACTATGACAGCTATTCTGTATATTGACATAGAAGACAGGGCACACAATAGGTGAGACAGACAAACATATAACACATAAAATGCTGCCTATTTACTGGTTATTTAGGAGTTCTAATTTATCTTGACACAGATAAACATTTTAATGTCACCAAGCCTGCAAGGGCAGTGTGTGATGCTGTTCAAATGGAGGATGCTTTTTGCATTGGAGCGCACTCTTGGTGTTTGCTACATGTGTTTTGTCCATGGTGTGGTGTGATGCTACCTTCCTCAGCTCACTGTTAATCTGATTACTCTTCTGTAATGTCACAGGGAAAAAGATTACTCTTTCTGGCACAAGAGGGTATGCATTGAAGTTCCCATCTTGAAGTAATGGATGCTTCTTAGTCTCCTCAGACTGGGGTCAGTAACTGGAACAGAACTTGGCTTGGCAGAGTGAATCTTAGACCTAGTTCAGGTTATCCAGTTCCAAGGCCCAATGGAGAGTAACTTCCAGGCCAAAGAAAGTTTGTGAGTTTTTTGCTCTACATAGTGTGGGTGGTTTCTCATGTCAGAAGAGAATTGATCGTCAGCTTTTCAGCTGCCCCAAAGAGAATGGATTGAAGAATGTAGCTAGTTTTAAAGGAAGGTGTAACCTCTGGTAATTGGATTAAAGTCACTTCCAGTTACAGATCTAGTGCCTGCTTATAGGTGCTTTATTGCATTACTTCCAGCAATAGGTACAGTAAATTTGCAGTTACAAGCCCAAGCCTGTTCATTTGAGTGCCTTTTTGTCTGAAGGAGTGTCTGCAGAGATGTCAGCTCATTTCCAATTTACCCCTTTGTTATCAGGTGGAGTACATAGCTGACCAAAGTGTTGGTAGAGCTGAATTTTAGCCATGCACTTTATTGTTCGATCAGAAATGCACAATCTGTGTTAAATATGCTGTCTTAACAGGCTTTTTGTGCCACTAAAAACCTAGGAAAAAGATCAATGCTCATTTTGACCTAGAATGAACTTGTATATTGTGGTATCTCTGAGCACCTAATTCTGTATTTGGAGACTGATACTACTAGCACCATATATAAATTAAAAAGATTGTATTCCTTAATAAAGTATATTTGCCTTCTTATTTCTGCAGATGTCTAATATTTTGATGTGCATTATGACTTACAGTATTTTTAAACCCAGAAGGCAACTGAAACTTTCTGGCGAAATGTAGATACTGTTCAATATGCATCTGTCTATTTGTGTGAAATGGTAGTTGGGGTGTCAATAGTTCAAATGGAATGGAAATGTACAGGGAAGATACAAACAAACTGACATTCAATATTATATACAGAATATTTATTGTAGATGAGACAATAAAAACAAAGAATGGCAACACAAACAGTAAGTCAATAATGTCCAAAAAAAACAAACAAAAAGAATCTTCAACACTTCAGAGAAATAGATCATGGTAAATAATACTGTTTGTATTAACATCTCAAAGTTTGCTTTTTTGTTGTAACCATGTGTCACTAGTAAAAGAAATCTGTGTAATAGTATAGAATCAACCAGCATCTGAAATTTTTGCGATTTACCTACATATTTCTATGAGACAATCAGTTTATGTCTTTGGAAACTGGAAAATGTGTTTGTAATGTCAGGTGGCACATCTCAATGGTTAAGAGGGGCTCATACACTGTGACTCCATTATGGTCTTTAGCTTTGCAGTGATCTTGATAAGTTGATGAGCTAATGAGTTCAAATTCCAGTTCAATCAATGTGTGATGTTTTCTGGTCATCCTTTCACTAGAAATTCCAAACACAAGCATATTTCGCGTCACTGGTCACAGTATTACTGAGTTTTGCCATTGTTAAGTGGCAGGAAATATACAGACACCATAGAAATACTTCCATTGTCCCATCATAATATAACAGAATATGTATCATCAGAAAATTTTTGTATGCACAAATATTTATATCTTCACTTCATAACACAGATTTCCTTTGTTAATAAAAATCCCTTCCATCGAGTTCTTCCCAGAATCACATTAGACAGTGCTTCTTAATGAAAAATCAGTATGTTTGTGGTTTATATTAATGAAGTCTCCACCTAACATGCTATAGTCTAAGAAACAATTTTGTTTAAAAGTTTCATCTACCGTATATCTTGGCAATAATTATAGACAACTGGGGCTGCAAAACATTTCATACCCAGCCTTGGTCATGCTTGAACATTAATTGCTTTAATATCTGAATTACTCAGCTACATATGTGTGGGAGAGCTTCAAGTATATTAAAAAAATTAAAACCTCTGTGTTGCTGGTTTAATCGCTTTCTATGACACTGCAGAACCACGAGCAAGCCACTTAACCTGCGCAAGCTCAACTTAAAAAACAATATCTGTAAATAGTTATAACATACTGTAAAAGATAAATCAAAAGACAACATAAAGGTTTGGGGTTTCCGGCCCCGTATACTGAAAATTGATCCACAATACTTTTATAAACAGGTCAATGTACATGAATAAGTATATTCCCGGTGCATGACAACCAAAAGATGGCGTCAGCGTACATTTATGGAGGAGGGGCCAGAAGTGGAGGAATGCTGGGAAGGAGCCGTGGTGGAAGATGGGAATGATGACGTCATAAGCAGTGGACGGAGGAAGGGCGGAAGTAGCGTAGTGCGGGAAGCTGTAGGAGGGAGGCTCATGGCGGCGGTGCGTCTTTTCTTCTGTAAAAAACAAAAGGAGAAAGGTTAGTACCCCGCCACTCCCTGCTGGCGTATGTCTTTGCGAACGTATTAAAGTCCATCCGCAGCCCCCTACTCGCACGTGCATGACACGACCCCCTTAGCCCAGAACCGTCAGGTTGGGCGGACCTTACCAAGAGGTCGTGAATAAGAGAGAGGGCATCAGCATTGGCCTGAAGGTTGCCATGACGATAAGTGATGGGGAACTTGTATGGCTGCAAATCCAGAAACCAACTGGTGACTCGGGGATTCGACTCTTTGTGTCTTTATGACATCCACTGAAGTGCAGCATGATCAGTCACCAGAGTGAACTCGCATGGGTTAATTCCTGCCGTTGTTGGGGTGTCAGCTCATCACCGAGGTTAAGGGCAGACGTGCACGTGAATAGGGAGAGGGATCTACGAGAGTTGGAGGACTCTTCCCTGTCTTTCCAAGGTTTTAATAAATTCACATGGTAGATCCTCTCGCTCACGGCAACGATTTGGTTGTTTAACCAGTTAATCGACAAGTCCCTTTCTTTCCTTAACCTCGTAGGGCCCCTGCCAATGAGCTAGTAGTTTAGAATGGGAGGTAGGAACGAGTACCATCACTCGATCCCCAGGGTGGAACTCCCGGAGGACCGAGTTACGATTGTAACACCGGGCTTGCGCTGCCTGCGCACGAGTCACGTGTTCTTTTAGGAGTGGCCTGATTTTATCGAGCCTGTCGCGCAGTTGCACCACATACTCTAAAATATTGGTGGAGGGCAGGGCCTCGGCCTCTCAACCTTCTTTGAGTATATCCAAAGGCCTCGGGGCTGCCGTCCGTATAACAGCTCAAAAGGGGAGAAACCCGTAGAGGCCTAGGGTACCTCCCGGTAAGCAAAAAGCACGAGTGGGAGGAGCTGGTCCCAGTTCCTACCGTCCGCGTTGACTACCTTGCGTAGTATCTGTTTAAGAGTCTGGTTGAAATGTTCTACCAGCCCGTCTGTTTGCGGGTGATAGACAGACGTCTTCAGGTGCTTTATACGGAGTAATCTGGCAACCTCCCTGAACGTATCTGAGGTAAAAGGCGTACCTTGGTCCGTAAGGACTTCTCTGGGTATGCCCACTCTAGAAAATAGGTTGATCAACTCCCGTGCAATGTTCTTTGTGTTAACGGAGCACAGAGGAACCGTCTCTGGGTATCGGGTTGCGTAATCAACCATGACCAATATACTGTATATTTATGGCCACGATTTGAGAGCTCCAGGGGTCCCACTAGATCCACCCCAATTCTGTCAAAGGGGACATCGATTAGCGGGATGGGAACGAGAGGAGCGCGGTCCCTCCTAGGAATCTGGCGAATTTGACACTCCGGACTGGACTGACAGAAGCGCTGAACCTCCTCGTTGATCCCGGGCCAGTAGAAATGGAGCTTTATTCTCTCCAGGGTTTTTTCGGCCCCGAGGTGGGCGCCTAAGAGGTGAGCATGAGCTAGTTCACATATCTCCAGCCGGAAGGTACGCGGAACTAACAGCAACTTCCGCACCTCACCCTCGTGGGTCGCAACACGATACAATAGATCATTTTCCATTACAAAAAAGGGCTCGTGTGATATGAATTTGTCAGCCTGTGAGCTGCCGGGGACAACAATAGCATTCCGGGCAAACCGCAGGGAATCATCGTTCCACTGTTCTCTTTTGAATGACGCAGGCGTGGATCGAAACTGGTGATCCAGGCTATTCAATGGGTCTTGTGAGCTAGTGACAGGAAGAGTTCCCTGGCTCGTGCCCTCCCCGGTGGATACTTCCGGGTCAGGATCCGTCGCTGGAGAAGCGTCCCCCTGTGTGTCTGCACCATTAAGTTCTGCCCGAGAGCACGGTGTGGGGACCGCAGGAAGGGCGCCTCGCCCCCTCATAACCAGACCCAACGAGGCCCCAGGAGCGGTGTGTGCTTTACCGCAGTTTCTGTCCGACCAGTCCTGTCCCAAAATCACTGGATAGGGGGGTTCAGGCAACACAAGCGACCGGCAAGCGAGTCAACTCCCCCTTCCAGGCGATGTAACAGTTTGCGGAACGATAAGACCTGGTCTCCCCATGTACACAAGTGACTTGCAGATGTCGTAGTCACTGTCGCGGTAAAACATAACGGCAAGCGACAATGGTTATGTTGCTGCCGGAGTCAAACAATGCCACCACCGAGTGCCCACTTATTAACACCACTCCCATATTAGGACTTGCCAAGGAATGCGACGGGGCACAGTACCGGCGGGGAGGCTGGCTTTTCTTTGGGTTTTGGGGGCGGCGACACGTCCCTGTCAGTTCCCGCAAGCTTGCCTTTCCGACCCCCCCGGCTCGGAGGACCGCAAGCTGACGCTCCAGGACTTCCAGGAGACCCTGCATGTCCTTATAAGGATGGCGCCGGACCTGCTGGGTGAGGAAACTGGGCATTGCATTGACCAGACCCTCACAGGCCACTTGTTCCACCACCTTCCGGGCTTGGGGACCCTGGGGCCGCAGCCAACGCCCCATTTTGCCCCAGAAGTTGAAGGCCTGCGCTTGGACCGGCTTGTCAGGGTCAAACTGCCAGTTCCTCCACTCACTCGCCTGCTGTCCCGGCGTGATGCCGTAGCGTGCCAGGATCTCCGTTTTTAGGAGGTCATAATCCGCTGCCTCCTCCTTGGGGAGGTCGTAATAAGCCCGCTGCATGGGTCCCTTCAGGTAGGGTGCCAGTATGGACGCCCACTCGGACCGCTGCCACTGGTTCCGGGTGGCCATCCGCTCAAAGATGCCCAAGTAAGACTCGATGACGTCCGCTTCCGATAAGGGCACCAGAGGGGGAGGCGTCGGTCGAGGTTGATCGGGTCTTACCGTCTGTGCAGCGGCCAACCTGGACTTTGTCTCTTCTAGCTCCCGGTTGGTTGTGGCTTGTGCTGGCTGCAGGGACTGGATCTGCGCATTCATCCCTTGCAGCACGGTGTTCAGGTCCTGTCCTTTGCTCATATTTTCGGACTGTCTATCCTGCCAGCTACGCCACTGTAAAAGATAAATCAAAAGACAACATAAAGGTTTGGGGTTTCCGGCCCCATATTTTGAAAATTGATTCACAATACTTTATAAACAGGTCAATGTACATGAATAAGTATATTCCCAGGTGCATGACAACCAAAAGATGGAGTCGGCGGACATTTATGGAGGAGGGGCCGGAAGTGGAGGAATGCTGGGAAGGAGGCGTGGTGGAAGATGGGAATGATGACGTCATGAGCAGTGGACGGAAGTAGCGTAGTGCGGGAAGCTGTAGGAGGGAGGCTCATGGCGGCGGTGCGTCTTTTCTTCTGTAAAAAACAAAAGGAGAAAGGTTAGTACCCCGCCACTCCCTGCTGGCGTATGTCTTTGCAAACGTATTAAGGTCCGTCCGCAGCCCCCTACTCGCGTATGTGTGACAATACCTTGATCTTGAAATCTGCCTTGAATATAAGCATCAGCAGATTTAAAATAATAATAATGTAAGCATTTATGTTTTCAGAGCTAAAGGATGATTACCTTCATCATTGAATATATTAGTGTACATTTTCACATTATGGCAATAACATTTGTACATTATTTTTAGTTAACTTTGAACGTCTTTATTTAATACAATTATGTAAAATATGTAAAAAGTGTTTTTTATCCCAGGGTAGCTATTGTCAAGAAGACAATATGTTGAATGTGCATAAAGTAGTGTCAAGGGAGAACTGCTTCTGTGTGCATTTGCAAAAGGAAAAAAACTATTTAAAACAGATGTAAGGTAATCCCATGCTGCCATTTACAAAATAAGTTATAAAGTTCAAACAAAAATGCATTCTTCAATCAACAAAATAATGATAATAATATGATAAACATAAGAATAATAAAAGATATATATATATGCATATATACACAAAAAATGAACAGTAAAATAAAGGTAACTAATTTTAAGCTATTTTGTTTTTGCCTCTCTCATATAAACACCGTGTAAGAGCCATTTTCCTATTTCTATAAAATGTATGAATATTTACTAGATGATAATGCATAAAATATGGGAGGTTCCTAAAAGCCCAGTGAATAGAATTGAGTTGGTATTTTCCTGTCATTTCTTAACAGTTTTTGAGTAAACAATGTTCTTTAGTAAGTGTTTTGCCTTGCCTTGCGTAAGGTATAGAGGCATACGTTTTTTTAACCGTGTCCTTTAAAGAATTCTTTTTTGTGCTCACGTTAGGGCTTATGCAGGTCACTGAGCCTGGCGCATATCTAAGTGCCAACGACCTAAGGGTCTTTTGAGTGTGAAGTAACTCGTAGATTAAAAGATCTAAGTTTTGAACCGTATGTTTAAAGCATACAGAAGAAGAAATAAATAACCTTTAAGTACAGAAGTAACCAAAGCTTCATAAGAAAAACTAAGTTTATAGAAGATACATTTTTCCCTTTTTTTTGCCTTTATTCTTTGTGTAACTATTTTTCTTTTTATTCTTGTATGGATTATTTGCCTTTAACTTTCACAAAATATTTTTAAAACAAACTTTTGGACTGAGAGATTTCTTTGACACGCGTCTTACCCGTGCCTGACTTCACCTTATGCAAAGGCGGCTACACACCGTACAAACTTATGAAGTATATTTACACTTAATATTTATTTAATTAATTTTCATGGAAAATCTTATTCATTTAGGTTTGCTTTTAAATGCATAGTGAATGTCTAGAAGAGTGAAATAAGCCTATAATCAGCCATGATATTTGCCTCATAGTCAGTAAGGTAATGTCATGTTATATTAAGTAATAAAGCATGATTTGTAAAATCTATGGGAGAACACCTTTCCAAATAAATATCCAAACAGAGAGACTGCAGGAAAGTAGATAACACCAAACATTAGATACACAGATTTTTACATAGGTTGGAAATAGCCATAATGCTCCAGAATGTGCTAGTTAAGAGAAATTAGAAAAGTTGTGCATTGTTAATGTATTGTAAATTGTAGTATTTTTTGTAAACATCATTTGAATAAGGAGGGCGGCACGGTGGCGCAGTGGTAGCGCTGCTGCCTCGCAGTTAGGAGACCCGGGTTAAGCTTCGGGTCCTCCCTGCGTGGAGTTTGCATGTTCTCCCCGTGTCTGCGTGGGTTTCCTCCGGGCGCTCCAGTTTCCTCCCACAATCCAAAGACATGCATGTTAGGTGGATTGGTGATTCTAAATTGGCCCTAGTGTGTGCTTGGTGTGTGGGTGTGTTTGTGTGTGTCCTGCGGTGGGTTGGCACCCTGCCCAGGATTGGTTCCTGCCTTGTGCCCTGTGTTGGCTGGGATTGGCTCCAGCAGACCCCCGTGACCCTATTTGGATTCAGCGGATTAGACAATGGATGGATGGATTTGAATAAGGTGATAAATTCTCAACTGTCACAGCCTGTTGCAGCTTTCATCACTATGATTTAGATAAATCTTTAGCCTTTGAAACTTTTCATTTTTATGAAAGAAGGCAACAAAATGTGGATTTATCCAGTCTTTCTTTTTTCTGAAATTTCCAGAATTCTAATTAATAACATTAGAAGTCAAGTCAGAACAAAGAATAATGTCAAAGAGAACAAAACTGACTGTCAGAAAAGAATTAACAAAGTGAGTAAAAAACCTGTCCTAGGTATCTCTGCACATTTGAGGCACAACTCCTGTTTAATAGGTTAGTTTTTCCTAGAGCTCCCAGATGAACTGAGGCCTCATTTATAAAACTTGTGTACATGTATGCTGTTTCCCACACATACATCAGGATTTATAAATTGTCACGCTTGGGTCACATTTTTGCACAGAAATACAGGAGATTGTAGAGAAAGGAACTTTATTCAAACACTGCAACCGAACATCCATCCATCCATCCATTTTCTAACCCGCTGAATCCGAATACAGCGTCACGGGGGTCTGCTGGAGCCAATCCCAGCCAACACAGGGCACAAGGCAGGAACCAATCCTGGGCAGGGTGCCAACCCACCGCAGGACACACACAAACACCAAGCACACTAGGGCCAATTTAGAATCGCCAATCCACCTAACCTGCATGTCTTTGGATTTTGGGAGGAAACCGGAGCGCCCGGAGGAAACCCACGCAGACACGGAGAGAACATGCAAACTCCACGCAGGGAGGACCCGGGAAGCAAACCCGGGTCTCCTAACTGCGAGGCAGCAGCGCTACCACTGCGCCACCGTGCCGCCCTGCAACCGAACATGTCTGTTTCAAAAGTTTAAACGTGCTCCTTGACAAGACAGAGATAACAGTTCCGCCTCTCAATTAAAAGAATGCAAACATATCTTCCTTTCCATAGAGGTGCGCGTCAGAAGCGGGACCCCCATCAGGAGCAGAGGATCTCTGGAAGAGAGAGAGAGAGAGAAACAAGCAAGCAACCAACAAGGACAGGTGTTGTTCAGACTTTTAAGTATGCAAACTGCCATGTGAAAAGCCTATCACGCAACAAGCAGCCACAAGTAAGCCAAGCAAGTAAGGGAGCAATATGAAGGTAGTCTATCAGCGTTTTTAAGAGGGTTTTTTTTTAGGAGCGTCCATGTCTTCTATGGGTGCCCCCCTGCTCACAAAATGAAAACTTGATAGGGGAACATGTGTATATTTATGGCAACTCTGACCCATCTTAAACTACATTTCGGAGAAATTGAATAATGAGAACACCCATGATCAAGTAGGGAAATGCAGCCAAACCAGCTGACAACTTGCATGCATATTAATACATTTTACAAATCCAATATTACAGTGGGATGCAAAAGTTTGGGCAACCTTGTCATTATTTTCCTGTATAAATCGTTGGTTGTTACGATAAAAATGTCAGTTAAATATATCATATAGGAGACACACACAGTGATATTTGAGAAGTGAAATGAAGTTTATTGGATTTACAGAAAGTGTGCAATAATTGTTCAAACAAAATCAGGCAGGTGCATAAATTTGGGCACCACAAAAAAGAAATGAAATCAATATTTAGTAGATCCGCCTTTTGCATAAATTACAGCCTCTAAACGCTTCCTGTAGGTTCCAATGAGAGTCTGGATTGTGGTTGAAGGTATTTTGGACCATTCCTCTTTACAAAACATCTCTAGTTCATTCAGGTTTGATGGCTTCCGAGCATGGACAGCTCTCTTTAACTCACACCACAGATTTTCAATTATATTCAGGTCTGGGGACCGAGATGGCCATTCCAGAATGTTGTACTTGTTCCTCTGCATGAATGCCTTAGTGGATTTTGAGCAGTGTTTCGGTTTGTTGTCTTGTTGAAAGATCCAGCCCGGCGCAGCTTCAGCTTTGTCACTGATTCCTGGACATTGGTCTCCAGAATCTGCTGATACTGAGTGGAATCCATGCGTCCCTCAACTTTGACAAGATTCCCAGTCCCTGCACTGGCCACACAGCCCACAGCATGATGGAACCATCACCATATTTTACTGTAGGTAGCAGGTGTTTTTCTTGGAATGCTGTGTTCTTTTTCCTCCATGCATAATGCCCCTTGTTATGCCCAAATAACTCAATTTTAATTTCATCAGTCCACAGCACCTTATTCCAAAATGAAGCTGGCTTGCCAAATGTGCTTGAGCATACCTCAAGCAGCTCTGTTTGTGCTGTGGGCG
This sequence comes from Polypterus senegalus, assembly GCF_016835505.1. Taxonomy (NCBI): domain Eukaryota; kingdom Metazoa; phylum Chordata; class Cladistia; order Polypteriformes; family Polypteridae; genus Polypterus; species Polypterus senegalus. The sequence goes on along the minus strand of NC_053154.1, from coordinate 117,527,129 downwards.
GAGAAGAGGCTTCCTCTGCATCACTCTCGCATACAGCATCTCCTTGTGTAAAGTGCGCCGAATGGTTGAATGATGCACAGTGACTACATCTTCTGCAAGATGATGTTGTAGGTCTTTGGTGCTGGTCTGTGGGTTGACTCTGACTGTTCTCACCATTTGTCGCTTCTGTCTATCCGAAATTTTTCTTGGTCTGCCACTTCAGCCTTAACTTGAACTGAGCCTGTGGTCTTCCATTTCCTCAATATGTTCCTAACTGTGGAAACAGACAGCTTAAATCTCTGGGACAGCTTTCTGTATCCTTCCCCTAAACCATGATGGTGAACAATCTTTGTCTTCAGGTCATTTGAGAGTTGTTTTGTGACCCCCATGTTGCTACTCTTCAGAGAAAATTAAAGGAGGAGGGAAAATTACAATTGACCCCCTTAAATACTCTTTCTCATTGTAGGATTCACATGTGTATGTAGGTCATGGGTCACTGAGCTTACCAAGCCAATTTGAGTTCCAATAATTAGTTCTAAAAGTTTTGGAATCAATAAAATGACAACAGTGCCCAAATTTATGCACCTGCCTGATTTTGTTTGATCAATTATTGCACACTTTCTGTAAATCCAATAAACTTCATTTCACTTCTCAAATATCACTGTGTGTGTCTCCTATATGATATATTTAACTGACATTTTTTATCGTAACAACCAACGATTTATACGGGAACATAATGACTATTAACAAGGTTGCCCAAACTTTTGCATCACATTGTATATTATGTGTTGATGTGACAAAAATATTACACATATAAACTGATTATTATGATGTACAGGCTGTATTTTAGTTTCCGTTTAAGAGGGCCAGTGGTGTGTATTTGCACTGAAGATGTTTTTTGTTTATTTGTCAGTTATATTGGCAACTTGTCTTTACTTCTCAGGGAAATGGCTGATAGATCAACAGTATTTCAACCAAGGTTCACTCTGAAAAGCTGGAAGCCATTATCCGACTGGCAAGGTGCTACATCTAGTTTTCATATGGTATGGGTGTACATACATAAAACATAACACAGACCAGAAAGAGGGAGGTAGTGATAGTTGAGGACTCAATCAGAAAGAGAGAGGTAGTGATAGTTGGGGAGTCAAATATTAGGGAGATTTACTCCAGAGACAGAGAGTCTCGCACAATGTGTTGCCTTCTGAGTGCATAGGTGGGAGACCTCCCTGGAAGGGTGGATAAGCTCTTGGCAAGAGCAGGGATGGATCCAGTTATCATTGTCCATGTTGGAACAAATGACATACATAAGGGTAGTCTGTCAGTTCTGTGAACCAAATTTAAAGAGTTAAGTTCAAGCACTTTATTGTCATTGTGTAACATAGTGAAATTACTTTTTGTGACAGCCCCAAGGTGCATTTAAAGAAAAGTCAAATATTTCCAAATATGTCGTATACAGTGTTAAGTGATACAAGTAACCAGAGCAAATTATTATTGCTCAAAGTACAGCAGCATAAATTGTTAGATAGATAGATAGATAGATAGATAGATAGATAGATAGATACTTTATTAATCCCAAGGGGAAATTCACATAATCCAGCAGCAGTATACTCATACAAAGAAACAATATTAAATTAAATAGTAATAAAAATGAAAAGAATTAAATTAAAATTAATGTTCGCATTTACTCCCCCGGGTGGAATTGAAGAGTCGCATAGTGTGGGGGAGGAACGATCTCTTTAGTCTGTCAGTGGAACAGGACAGTGACAAAAGTCTGTCACTGAAGCTACTCCTCTGTCTGGAGATGACACTGTTAAGTGGATGCAGTGGATTCTTCATGATTGACAGGAGTTTGCTTAGTGCCCGTCGCTCTGCCACAGATGTTAAACTGTCCAACTTTAATCCTACAATGGAGCCTGCCTTCTTAACAAGTTTGTCCAGGCGTGAGGCGTCTTTCATCTTTATGCTGCCACCCCAGCACACCACCGCGTAGAAGAGGGCACTCGCCACAACCGTCTGGTAGAACATCTGCAGCATCTTACTGCAGATGTTGAAGGATGCCAACCTTCTCAGAAAGTATATTTTGCTCTGAGCTTTCTTACATAGAGCATCAGTATTGGCAGTCCAGTCCAATTTGTCATCCAGCTGCACTCCCAGATATTTATAGGTATGCACCCTCTGCACACAGTCACCTCTGATGATCACAGGGTCCATGAGGGGCCTAGGCCTCCTAAAATCCACCACCAGCTCCTTGGTCTTGCTGGTGTTAAGGTGTAAGTGGTTTGAGTCGCACCATTTAACAAAGTCTTTGATTAACTTTCTGTACTCCTCCTCCTGCCCACTACTGATGCAGCCCACAATAGCAGTGTCATCAGCGAACTTTTGCATGTGGCAGGACTCCAAGTCATATTGGAAGTCTGATGTATATAGACTGAACAGGACCGGAGAAAGTACAGTCCCCTGCGGCGCCCCTGTATTGCTGCTCACGATGTCAGACCTGCAGTTCCCAAGACGCACATATTGAGGTCTGTCTGTAAGATAGTCCACAATCTATGCCACAAGGTGTGAATCTACTCCCATCTCAGTCAGCTTATCCCTAAGGAGCAGAGGTTGGATGGTGTTGAAGGCGCTAGAGAAGTCCAAAAACATAATTCTTACAGCACCACTGCCTCTGTCCAGGTGGGAGAGGGATCGATGAAGCATATAGATGATGGCATCCTCCGCTCCCACCTTCTCCTGGTATGCGAACTGCAGAGGGTCTAGGGAGTGACGGACCTGTGGCCTCAGGTGGTGAAGCAGCAGCCGCTCCATGGTCTTCATCAGATGTGACGTCAGAGCAACAGGCCGGAAGTCATTCAGCTCACTAGGACGTGATACCTTTGGGACAGGAGTGATACAAGATGTTTTCCAAAGCCTTGGGACTCTCCCCTGTTCCAGGCTCAGGTTGAAGATGCGCTGTAGAGGACTCCCCAGTTCCAACGCACAGGCCTTCAGCACTCGTGGCGATACACCATCTGGACCCGCTGCTTTGCTGGCACAAAGTCTTTTCAGCTCTCTGCTCACCTGGGCTGCTGTAATTGTGGGTGGGGATGTCTCACCTATGCTGGTATCAGCAGAAGGATGGTTGGAGGATGCAGTACTCCGAGGTGAGAGTTGTTTACTGTGATCAAACCTATTAAAGAAGTTGTTCATTTGGTTTGCTCTCTCCACGTCTGTCTCGATGGCGGCACCCCGCTTCGAGCTACAGCCAGTGATAATCTTCATCCCATCCCACACTTCCTTCATGCTGTTGTTCTGCAACTTCTGCTCCAGCTTTCTCCTGTACTGCTCTTTCGTCGCCCTGAGCTGGACTCGGAGTTCCTTCTGCACGCACTTCAGCTCATGCTTATCACCACCTTTAAAAGCCCTTTTCTTCTGGTTCAAAAGGCCCTTGATGTCACTTGTAATCCATGGCTTGTTGTTAGCATAGCAGCGTACTGTTCTTACTGGAACTACAATGTCCATACAGAAGTTGATGTAATCAGTTGTGCATTCAACAGCCTCTTCAATGTTCTCACTATGTGATCTCAGCAGTATATCCCAGTCTGTAGTTCCAAAGCAGTCTCTCAGAGCCTGCTCTGCCTCAGGGGACCACTTCCTGAATGAGCGTGTGGTTGTAGGTAGCGCCCTCACTCTTGGTTTGTATTGAGGCTGAAGCAGAACCAGGTTATGATCTGCTTTCCCAAGCGCAGGCAGTGGGGTGGCGCTGTATGCGTCTTTAACGTTTGCATATAGTAGGTCAATAGTCCTGTTTCCCCGAGTTTTACAATCCACATACTGGAAGAAGGCAGGTAATGTTTTATCCAGCGTTACATGGTTAAAGTCTCCAGCGATTAGCACAAGTGCCTCAGGGTGCTGCGTTTGTAACTTAGCAACTGCGGAATGGATGATGTCACACGCTATCGCCGCGTTCGCTTGAGGGGGGATGTAAACAATAACAGCAATCACGTGTCCATTGCACCTGTTAATGAACAGTACATATTCTACATTGTAATATATTAGTATATTGCACATTACCAATATAGCTTATTGCACATGTTCAATTAAAAATGATCTCAGACTGAGGAGTTTCAGAGTTCAGAAAGTTTATCGCAGATGGGAAAAAGTTTTTTTTTAGTCTGTGCGTACACGGATTGACCTAAAGCGTCTTCCTGACGAGAGGAGCTCAAACAAAGAATTTCCAGGATGAGTTTTGTCCTTGAGAATGTTTTTGGCCCTTCTCACACAGCGAGTCTTATACAAGAGTTCGAGTGATGGCAGTTCAGTCCCAATAATGGCCTCTGCTGTTTATACAATCCGCTGCAGGGCTTCTTTAGCAGCCTTGGTGCAGTTGTTATACCAGGCCATCATGCAGTTAGTTAAGATGCTCTCTATAGTGCATCTATAGAAATTAACCAGCAGCTTCTGGGTGAGGCCAGCTCTCCTTAGCTTCCTGAGAAAATAGAGGCATTGTTGTGCTTTGCCTATTATAGCCAAGTTGTTGTCAGCCCAGGACAGGTCCTCTAAGATGGTGACTCCTAGAAACTTAAAGCTGGAAACTTCTCTCCACAGCACTTGCATTGATTGTTATTGGACTGTGATTGGTCTTTTTAGTAGTCCTAAAGTCCAGAATAACTTCTTTGGTGTTTTTCGTATTTAAGACCAGGTCGTTGGTGTTGCACCATGCTGTCAGATTCTGAACTTCTTCCCTATATGCAGCTTCATTGTTCTCTGTTACAAGCCCAATGACAGTTGTATCATCTGCAAATTTAACAATAATGTTTGATTGGTGGACGGGTTGACAGTCATGGGTGAAGAGTGCATAGAGAAGGGAACTTAGTACACATTCTTGCGGCACACCACTGCTCAAGGTAAGGGTGGAGGCAGACTGGAGGCGGTTGGTGAGAAAATTCAGTAACCAGTTGCAAATGGACGGAGCAAGTCCTAGTGCATAGAGTTTTTGGATCAGCTGGTTAGGTATGATGGTATTAAATGCAGAGCTGTAGTCAAAGAAGAGCATCCTAACTTAGGTGTTTGGCTTTTCCAGGTACGAGAGAGCAGCATGTAGAGCCACACAGATGGCATCCTCAGTTGATCTGGCGTTGGTCTAGGTCAGCTTAGATGGAGGCTTTGATGTGGGTGATTACCAGTTGCTCAAAGCACTTTGCGATGATAGGGGTGAGAGCAATTGGTCAATAGTCATTAAGACAAGTTATCCTTTTTTTTGGGAACAGGTACAATGGTTGTGGATTTCAGGCACAAGGGGACTACACCTGAGGAGAGAGAGAGGTTAAATATGTGTGTAAATACCGCCGCTAATTGGTCACCCCAGTTAGGTGCCAGACTGAGGAGCAGAGCTGACATCTCTGAGGTTCTTCCTGTGCTACATGTCAGACCAGGTAAGTATGAGGAGATTAGAAGGCTTAACGCGTGGCTCAGGTCTTGCTGCAGGATAGAAGGGTATAGATTTATGGGGCATTGGGATTTCTTTTGGTGGGACCTGTTCTGCTGCAATGGGTTATATCCGAACCAGAGGGGCACCAGTGTTGGGGAGGTGTATGATTAGGTTAGTCGAGGATTGTTTAAAGGAGTGATGGGGCAGGAAGTTTAGGACAGGGCAGGTTTTGAACTGTACATAGAGCAACAAAGAACAGTGTAAAGAGGTCTTCACAAGTGAGGAAGCAGATAACTTCCCAGCAGTAAATGGGACTACTAAGGAGGTACTGATTAATTTGGAAATTGTAGAGGGAGAATTAGAGCTCAGATTAAATAGTCTAAAATAAAACAAATCTCCAGAACCAGATATTTACCTTTGAGTTCCTAAGGAGGTCAGCGAGTACATATTTAAACCCTTAACACATATTTTTAAGAAGTCACTGCACACTGGGAAAATTCCAAAGGACTAGAAAATGGTAAATATTATCTGGTTATATAAAAAGGGTGACCGTGCAGATCTAAGCAACTATATAGACCAGTAAGCATAACATGCATCACAGGAAAATGAATGTAAGAAATTATTAAGGATAAGATTGAGTTTTTCAGAACAGCCAGTATAGGTTCAGAAGAGGGAGGTCATGTTTTACTGACATGCTGGAATTCTGAGGAAGTAACAAAAGGATATGATCGAAGTTACTTATCTTGACTTTTAAAAAGCATTTAATAAGGTGCCACATGAGAGGTTTAGCATCAAACTAAAAGAAGAGGGAGTTCTGGGTGATTTTTGTAGATTCAGAATTGGCTCAGAAACAGGAAACAGAGGGTTGTAGTGCAAGGAACCTTATCAGAATTTGCTGATGTTAAGAGTATTATTCCACAGGAGTCACTGCTATTTTTAATATATATAAATGATTTTGATAGAAATATAAGGAATAAGCTTGTTAAGTTTGCAGATGACACAAAGATACGTGGATTGGCAGATGATTTGGAATCTGTAAAATAAATACAGGACTTGGACAGCATATACAGTGGTGTGAAAAATTATTTACCCCCTTCCTGATTTCTTATTCTTTTCCATGTTTGTCACACAAAATTTTTCTGATCATCAAACACATTTAACCATTAGTCAAATATAACACAAGTAAACACAAAATGCAGTTTTTAAATGATGGTTTTATTACTTAGGGAGAAAAAAAAATCCAAACCTACATGGCCCTGTGTGAAAAAGTAATTGCCCCCTGAACCTAATAACTGGTTGGTCCACCCTTAGCAGCAATAACTGCAATCAAGCGTTTGCGATAACTTGCAATGAGTCTTTTACAGCGCTCTGGAGGAATTTTGGCCCACTCATCTTTGCAGAATTGTTGTAATTCAGCTTTATTTGAGGGTTTTCTAGCATGAACCGCCTTTTTAAGGTCATGCCATAGCATCTCAATTGGATTCAGGTCAGGACTTTGACTAGGCCACTCCAAAGTCTTCATTTTGTTTTTCTTCAGCCATTCAGAGGTGGATTTGCTGGTGTGTTTTGGGTCATTGTCCTGTTGCAGCACCCAAGATCGCTTCAGCTTGAGTTGGCGAACAGATGGCCGGACATTCTCCTTCAGGATTTTTTGGTAGACAGTAGAATTCAAGCCTTCCAGGTCCTGAAGCAGCAAAACAACCCCAGACCATCACACTACCACCACCATATTTTACTGTTGGTATGATGTTCTTTTTCTGAAATGCTGTGTTCCTTTTACGCCAGATGTAACGGTACATTTGCCTTCCAAAAAGTTCAACTTTTGTCTCATCAGTCCACAAGGTATTTTCCCAAAAGTCTTGCAATCATTGAGATGTTTCTTAGCAAAATTGAGACGAGCCCTAATGTTCTTTTGCTTAACAGTGGTTTGCATCTTGGAAATCTGCCATGCAGGCCGTTTTTGCCCAGTCTCTTTTTTTTTTTTTTTTTTATTAATTTTATTACAATCCATACAAAGCAATCAAGTTTTTACAAAAGAAAAATAGAGTTAAGAACAGATCGATCCCCACCCTGAGAGAGAGAGCAAGCCAAACGGCATAAAATTTAAGGCTTTAAACATACCTAAATTAATAAATTCTCTGTGCTTTATGAACTTATTTTAAAATATTACTGATTAGATCCTGCCATGTTTTGAAAAAGTCTGTACAGATCCTCTAACTGAGTATTTGATTTTTCCAATTTCAAATAATATAACACATCAGTTTCCCACTGACTTAAAAGAGGAGAGTTTGGATTCTTCCAGTTTATCAGAATAAGTCTGCGTGCCAAAGTGTAGTGAATGCAATCACAATTTGTTTGTCTTTCTCCACTTTAAGCCCTCTGGAAGAACCCCAAACACAGCTGTTAATGGGTTAGGAGGGATTGTGAGTCCAAGGCTGTCTGAAAGGTAATTAAAAATTTTTGTCCAGAATAATGTTAATTTGGTGCAGGCCCAGAACATGTGACCTAGTGAGGCTGGGACTTGGTTTGCAGCGTTCACAGGTTGGATCATGCCCTGGAAACATTTTGAGAGTTTTAGTCGAGACAGATGTGCTCGATATATAATTTTGAGTTGTATAATTGTATGCTTTGCGCATATGGAGCTCGAGTGAATTCTCTGCATTGCTACTTTCCACTCCTTTTCTGATATATTAATTGAGAGATCTTTTCCCAGTGTCCTCTTGGATCTTTGAAAGGAGGGATTGTAAAATGATTTTATATATTGTAGAGATGGAGTCTAAGTCCTTGAGATTGAGCAATATTTTTCCAGCATGGATGAGGGTGCAAGATGAGGAAAATCTGGAAGGTTCTGTTTAACAAAGTTCCTGATTTGAAGATAGTGAAAGAAATGTGTAGCTGGAATGTTAAATTTGGAATGTAATTGTTCATAGGATGCAAAGACGTTGTCTATATAAAGATCTCTAAGCAAGTTAATTCCAAATTTTTCCAGATATTAAAACTGCATATGTTTGTGAAGGTTGAAAGAGGTGGTTCTCTTGCAGAGGTGCCACAGATAGAAGCTTCTCCGTCTTAAAATGCTTTCTACATTGGTTCCAGATTCTAAGTGAGTGGAGCACAATTGGGTTATTAGTGTATTGCCGATAGCGTGTGTTTATTGGAGCACAGCAAGGAATACAAAGAAGTACTGCAGGATTTTACTTCTATTGTGGTCCAAGCCTGTGTATGTTCTTCTATTTGTGTCCAGGTTCTTATCGCCTGTATATTTGCTGCCCAGTAATAAAACTGGAAGTTAGGTAGAGCCATGCCACCTTCTGCCTTTTGTCTTTGTAGGGTCGCTCTTTTGATGCGTGGATGTTTTGAATTCCAAATAAATGAGGTTATTGTTGAATCTAATTGCTTAAAGAATGATTTATTAATGTATATTGGGATGTTTTGAAATAAAAAAAGGAGCTTAGGAAGAATATTCATCTTAACAGTGTTAATTCTTCCAGCTAGTGTGAGATGAAGGGTTGACCATCTATGCAAGTCTTGTTTAATTTTTTCCATGCAGACGCGAAATTTTGTTGATAAAGAGCTTTATGTTTACTTGTGATGTTTACCCCGAGGTATTTAAACTGTTCTGCAATGATAAAAGGTAGGGTGTCTAATCTAATATTATATGCTTGAGAATTCACTGGAAAGAGTACACTTTTATTCAGATTAATTCTGAGACCAGAGATCTTTTGAAATTCTGTGAGTGCTGCTAAGACTGCAGGCACAGAATTTTCTGGGTCCGATATATACAGTACCATGTCATCTGCATATAATGAGATTTTCTGTTCCAGTCCTTCTCTGCTAATCCCCTTTATCTGATCAGTATTTCGACAATGTATTGCCAGTGGTTCAATGGCAATGCAAACAGCAGCGTGACAAGGGCATCCTTGTCTAGTGCCACGTTCTAGTTTAAAGTAGTCTGAGCAAATGTTATTGATGCAAACTGAAGCTTCTGGGTTAGTATACAGTAATTTAATCCATGCACAAATGTTGGGCCAAACCCAAACTTCTCCAATGTAGTAAAAGGTATTTCCATTCAATCATGTCGAATGCTTTTTCTGCATCCAATGATAATAATATTTCTGGGGTGTTTGATTTAGTTGGTGAGTATATTACATTAAACAGGCGTCAAGATTTGAAGATAAGTGTCGGCCCCTAATAAATCCAGTTTGGTCTTGTGATATTACGAGGGAGCACTTTCTCCATCCTTCTAGCTATGATTTTAGAGAGTATTTTAACGTCGTTATTCAGAAGTGAAATTGGTCTGTATGATGCACATTGTAATAAGTCCTTATTTTGTTTTGGAAAGACAGTGATTAGTGCTTGGCGAAAGGTTTGTGGAAGAGATTGGTTATCTCTGGCTTCTGTAAATGTTGCTAATAGGAGGGAGCTAGCTGAGCGGAGAATTTCTTGTAAAATTCTGCAGGGTAGCCATCAGGGCCTGCTGCTTTCCACCTTGGAGTGACTTTATAGCATCTAGTAATTCTGATAATGCCAGAGGTTTATCAAGTTCCTCCACACTAAAAGCTCTATTTGTGGTATCTGTAATGTATCCAGAAATGCATTAGATTGTGTATTGTCTTCTTTAAACTCAGTAGTATATAGGGATTTATAGTAGTCTCTGAAAGTGTGCATTATATTTTTGTGTTCGATGATTTTATCTCCGTTCGTGTTAGTGATTACCGAGATTGCGCTATGCACTTCTTGCTTGTGAATTTGTTGAGCTAAAAGCTTATTAGCTTTCTCCATGTTCATAATAATGATGTCTGGATTTGTAAATTAGTTGTTCAGTTTCTTTAGTTGTCAAGAGGTTTAATTCTGAATGTAGAGCCTGCCTCCTCCTATGTAGAGTCTCGCTTGGTAGTCTGGCATGTTCTTCATCTATTTTAGTAATTTCGCTTTTTATCTCTGCTACTTTCTTGGCTTCGGATTTATTTCTGTGGGAAAGATATGAGATAATCTGTCCTCTTAAGAAGGCCTTAAGAGTTTCCCAGAGTATTCCTGCAGAGATCTCAGGGATGTATTTGTCTCTAGAAAGAATTTGATTTGTTTGGATATAAATTCAGTACAATTCTCGTCAGCTAATAGAAGCGGTTGAGGCCATCTGCGGGTGAGTGTATGGGGCTTAGTAATTTTAGCTCCAAGATCATAGGTGCATGGTCGAAATAACAATAGCATCGTATTTACAAGATTTAATCTTAGGCAAGAAGTTATTGTCTATAAAGAAGTAATCAATCCTTGAGTAGCAATGATGTACTGGTGAGTAGAAAGAATATGTTCTTGAATTTGGGTTTAAAAACCTCCAGGGATCTGATAAGTTGTGATCAGTTATAAACTTTGTAATTATCTTTGCGTGTTAGATGCCGCCCCTGTGGAGGAAGTCCTATCTAAAAGTGGATTTAGAACACAATTAAAGTCCCCAGCCATTATAACTTTATGAGTGTTCAGATTGGGAATGGATGCAAATAAATTTTGTATAAATTCCTTATCATCAACATTAGGTGCATAAACATTTATCAAAATCATTTTACAGTTAGATAAGTCTCCCATGACCATTACATATCTCCCTTCAGGATCCAATACTACATCTGATGCTACAAATGGTACTGTTCTATGTATGAGAATTCCCACACCTCTAGTTTTCTTTGTAAAACTAGAATGGAACATTTGGCCAGTCCAGTCTTTTTGCAGCCGGAACTGATCCTTGCTTAGTAAGTGGGTTTCCTGTAAAAATACTATTTTAGCATTTAGACCTGTTAGGTGAGAGAGTACTTTCTTTCTCTTTAATTCGTGATTCAGGCCTTTAACATTCCAGCTTACGAAGTTAACTGTCCCATCATGGAGACACTGATTCTGAGTTTTTGATGTCATTTTATAGTCTTAACTGGAAGTGAGACAGCTTAGGTCTTAATTTCCTATTTCCCCTAGAGTTGTTGCCATGCAGCTTATTATTACGTTGGTAGTTATAATTATAAAGATTAATAGGATAGATTAGGTATAGATCAAGCCTGCTCTCTTTCTCTCCCCTTAACCCCCACCCTCCCTTTTGCCTCCCCAAGTGAGGCTAAAACCCACTTCACATAGTCCCAGTCCTCTGACATACCCAGAGACAGAGCACGTCCAAAGCAAAACAAGCCCCATGCAGCGGCGCTTTAGGGTTAAAAGATAGAGATATCTGTTACCAATATAGTCTTTAAAAGAGAAAAAGAAAAAAAAAAAAAAAGAATTTTGCACTTAAAATATATATATAGTCTTCAGCAATTTTAGTGCATTAAGATGATACACCCAGATAATAAACCCGGTGATGGTGTTAAAGATGTGTCCAAAATAAGCATAACAAGTCTTAATGCAGTAATAGCAATAACAATAAACCAAGGGTATGATATTGAACAGTCTTGTTTAGGGTAGAGATGAAATAATTAGAAAAGAAAAAAAAAGGAAAGAAAAGTAATTAAGCACAATAAAACATAAACAGATAGCCCTAGTAATACTAAGTAATAATGAGAAAATGAGAATATATGCTGATAAAACCCGTATTTTAAAACGAATAGATCAGACAGTAGATTATTAACCGCCATGACTCACTATTATGTATCAGAATAGTCCGGGATCAGCTTTCTTAATTCCTTTTCTGCTTCTTCCTTGCTAGCGAAGACATAGAAATGACCTGCCATTCCACTTTCAGTTTTGCCGGATACAAGAGGCTGTATTTGACGCTGGCTTGCCGTAACCGCTGTTTAATGTTGTAGAAGGCTGCGCTTAGTAGCTGTTGCTGGAGAGAAGTCAGGAAGATACGAATGTGGTTATTTTCATATGTAATATCTTCCTTGTTTCTGAGGAGTGCCATCACCTCTAGCTTAAATGATAATCGTTCAAAACGAACTATAAAAGACCTTGGTCTGGGTCTAACGGTGTTTGATCCGCGTATGCGGTAAGCTGCTGCTATCTCAGATTCTGCTTTAAAGTCGCCCCGATTATTTTAGAAAAAGTTCAGCAGCGAATTTCACAGGGTTTGAACTTTCTCGATTCTCAGGCAGACCTTCAATTCTGACATTATACCTTCTACTTCCATCTTCCAAAGCAGCCAGTCTTCTCCGAGTTTTTGCATTCGAGCTGACATTTTCTGCTTTTTCTTCAGCACTGGTGGCTAAATTTTCGCTAATTCAATCCTAGTCGTGAATGTCTCCTTGAGATCCTCCAATTGATCAGTACGCTTTTTTAGTTTTACCCAGCACCTGTCGGATTTCCACTTGCATTTCTTGTTGCAGCCTTTCATTTGCCTGTTGCAGCATCAGCCGTTGCGTTTCGTTTGCTTGCTGCCATTCCTGTTTCAATTCCAGCAACTCTTGTTTCAGCCTCTCATGTGCCTTTGCCCTTGCTTTCTCATTTGCCTTCTTGGTTTTCTTTATATCTTGTAAGATCTCAGCGAGCATCACCTCCAGTTTAGACATTTTAATTGTGCCTTCTTGTACCGTGGGTGAAGCGTCAGACTCTACTGTAGCCAGTGCTCCCGCTATTCCGCTCGCGTGGAGTAATTGAGATCGCGGACTGTAAGGCCCCTTCCAGTTTCAGGTGTTCTCCGATCAGCGAGCTATCGAGATCTGCACTCCCGATCTTACATTCGCTCCCCTTTTCACTCTCAGCCGGCGACGATGTAGCGGACCTTGGTCCCGAAGAGTCTGTACTTTCGCCCAGCTGTTCCAGCTCTCTCTCTGAAAGGCCGTATCTTGAGCTAGGGCTTGCTGATCTTGGCTTGGGTGCAGCTTTAGTTTTCTTTCTTCGGACCCCTTTCTTGCTGGCCATATTTATATATGCTTACATATATAATGTAGCAGTGTCCTTGGGTTGAATAAATGCAGGATATCTCAGGATAATAAGCAAATAATATGAAAAATAACACCGCTGCTAGCGGAGCTCCACTTCAGACGACCAAAACCCCCATGGAAACTTTCTTATGGTGGAGTCGTGAACACTGACCTTAATTGAGGCAAGTGAGGCCTGCAGTTCTTTAGACGTTGTCCTGGGGTCTTTTGTGACCTCTCAGATGAGTCATCTCTGCGCTCTTGGGGTAATTTTGGTCGGCCGGCCACTCCTGGGAAGGTTCACCACTGTTCCATGTTTTTGCCATTTGTGGATAATGGCTCTCACTGTGGTTCGCTGGAGTCCCAAAGCTTTAGAAATGGCTTTATAACCTTTACCAGACTGATAGATCTCAATTACTTCTGTTCTCATTTGTTCCTGAATTTCTTTGGATCTTGGCATGATGTCTAGCTTTTGAGGTGCTTTTGGTCTACTTCTCTGTGTCAGGCAGCTCCTGTTTAAGTGATTTCTTGATTGAAACAGGTGCGGCAGTAATCAGGCCTGGGGGTGGCTACGGAAATTGAACTCAGGTGTGATACACCACAGTTAGGTTATTTTTTAACAAGGGGGCAATTACTTTTTCACACAGGGCTAGTAGGTTTGGATTTTTTTTCTCAGTAAATAATAAAAACCATCATTTAAAAACTGCATTTTGTGTTTACTTGTGTTATATTTGACTAATGGTTAAATGTGTTTGATGATCAGAAACATTTTGTGTGACAAACATGCAAAAGAATAAGAAATCAGGAAGGGGGCAAATAGTTTTTCACACCACTGTAGGCTTGGGCAGATTTGTGGTACAAAATCGGGGGTCTGAAAATCGAGAGGAAGCCATATGAGAAGGATTTAGGAGTCGTAGTGGACTCAACACTAACAACTTTCTGACAGTGTTCAGAAGCCATTAAGAAGGCTAACAGAATGTTAGGTTATATACCATGATCTGTGGAGTACAAGTCCAAGGAGGTTATGCTGAAGCTTTATAATGCACTGGTGAGGACTCATCTGTGTGCAGTTTTGGTGTCCAGGCTACAAAAGGACATAGCAGCACTAGAAAAGGTTTAGAGAAGAGCAACTAGGCTGATTCCAGGGCCACAAGGGATGAATTATGAAGGAAAATTAAAAGAGCTGAGCCTTTTCAGTTTAAGCAAAAGAAGAAGAGGAGACATGAATGAAGTGTTTAAAATTATGAAAGGAATTAGTATCGATGATCGAGACTTTTATTTTAAAATGAGTTCATCAAGAACAAGGGGACAAAGTTGAAAACTTGTTAAGTTTAAATTTCGCTCTAATATTAGGATGTTTCTACACAGAGAACCATAGACATTTAGAATAAGCTACCAAGTAGTGTGGTAGACAGTAAGATTTTAGGGACTTCAAAAGTAGTCCAATGTTTTTTAAGACGAATTAAGTGGATAGGACTGGCAAGCTTTTTTGGTGTGAATGGCCTGTTCTCATCTAGATTGTACTAATGTTCTAATAACATTTTTTGCCAACATAAAAAGGCATTTTGTAGCAGTATCTGATTCTCCTAATGTAATCGGATCAATTTGCTGTACTCATATTTCAATGAGGGTACCTAATGAGAATGAAGCTGCTTTTGTTAACTGTGAGCAGATACATTCCATTAACGTACAAGTCATCTGTGATGCCAAGATGAGACTGACAAACATCATGGCACAGTGATTTATGGATGGCTGTGATTAATTTATTTTGAGAGAAAGCAGCTAAGACAGACCTGATGGTGCTGTAAATGGTGGCTGGTTTGTTAGTGAGGTAACTGGCTGACCCCTCAGTTTTCCCTGACCAACACAATGCAGAAGAGAGGTGCTATAATGCCAAGCATGAACTTACATTGTCAGTTGTGGAGCAAAGCCAGATAATCTTGAATGCAGGTGGCAGGATCTCAATGTGTCAGGTGGAAGGCTGCTCTACCAAACAATGAATTTCTGCAACATTATACTTGCATATGTATGAGGTTGATTCATATGCTCCATATATTAATGTTTTAGGGCAGAGTTCAAGGCCCATTTACATATGCACATTTAAAAGGTAATTGTAATTTATAAAGCATATATTGCTTAGAAATGCACATACAGCAGGTTACATAAATTTGATTTTTTTTTTTTTTTTTGCATTATGCATTTTACCATTTTGTTCTTATGCACACATTTTCACACATAAACTCATGCAAAATTTTATAAATGAGGCCCGATCTCCAAAATAAGCACCAAGGACAGAATACAAAACACCATGTAGTAATCAGGGATCCCTTTAGAGCTCCAATTACTGTGGAATATACCATTTACTATATAGACTGCTATCACTGGCTCAATTAACTTTTTCCTTTTATTTTATCTTTTTGTTGTTTTTTGCATATTTTGCAAAATTTGTTATTGAATATGTTTTCTGTTTGTTTGAGGTATTATTGAATACAGTTTTGCTTCTTGATTATTTTGGTTTTTATTATTAAGTTAACAACATGTGGTGGTTTAGGTTATGTGCTGTGTTTTTGCTTTGTTGAGCCTAAATCGCTAGGGCCCCTGATGTTACAGCTGTTGGACCACCCATGTCTTTACAGTATAGGCCTACATTCTGTATGCTGCAGTACTTTGGATTGGCATTGTGTCTTTATGGTAATCATTGTTTTTATGCACCATATTTCTTGGATTTTTTCAGTTTTTTTTTCCTTATTTTACCTTTTATTTTAACTTCGATTATTGGATTTTGAGCTGCCTTTGTTTATTTTTTGAGGATTGCCCTTTAAGGTATTCTTTTTTGCTTTGTCTGATGTTTACTGTTCTTTTTTGAAACTTCCTTTTATTAATAAAATATTTAAATATCAAGCAATAGTGCTTTTACTATTCTGAGCCAGAGTTTTGTAAGATGGCAGAATCACAACACAATTAGTTTACGAAAAGCATAAATTGATCAAAAACATCATATATGGATATAAGCCATGCCACCTTGTCCGTCTGTCCCAGAGGGCATCATAAAGAATGGCCTGTTTTTGTAATACACACTCATCTGTGAAAGAGAGCAGAAGATGACAACTCACTAAACATAGTGGTGCTAATGCTCACTACAACCCTTCAGTGTAAACTTATTTGGGACACTTTAATTGTTCTATCTGAATTGTTTGAAAGTAAATATAAAGTTTACAGCACAGAAATTTGTTACCTATTTAACACTTTGATCGAAGGGCCAGTTAAACTTAGCCTTAAATTTTTGCAGCCACTTGTCAATTAGATAGACTCCTTCTCTTGCCTTTGCCATATTTTACCTCCATGCCCACAGAGTAATTATTTATATGGAATTCATCTTTCAGCAAACCATGGCATGTGATATTACTGTTAGTCCAAGCATCTTCTTTTGTGCAGAACCTTTTTGCTTAAATTATCCCTTCCATCTAGTTACTGTTTACTATATGCACTGTATTTACCTCTCTAAGCAGGGACTAAATTAAAGAGGAAACCTAAAGTGCAACATGTCAGTCCGTGTTTTTCTGTAACTCTGAAAACACTGACCACAATAAAGAGATTAAATCTAATCTCTAATCTTAAAAACAAATAAAATTCTATATATAATAGGAGTTTCAAGCATGGCAAAAGTGAAGTGGTGTGAGAGGCCTCCAAAAGACCACAAGTCAGGCCAGGGACTTCACTAGCCTTCCCATAAGAGGCTAACTCCAAGTCAGTCTGCTTCTAATGCCTACACAGGCCCAAAAATGGGTAGCTGGTTTTAAAAGTTCAAAATATGCATTAAGTTTCCAAAGGTAACAAAAATGTCTTACAAGGGAGAGAATCTATAAAGTCTCTAGCTTGTATAAAGAGTTCAAAATGTTATTTGTCTAAAAGGGAAAACACAATGCACAAGCAAAAACCAACAACAGAAGCAAAAAGTCCATAAACCAGAAATAAAAAAATAAGTAAATAAACAATACAGAAAGACACAAACTGTTTGATCCACTGCTGGGTTTCTCTTTCTGACTCCAATATAGAGCCAGAAGGAGGACCCAGCAGCAGTGAAATCACGGTGGACCCGCCTCCTTTGGCTGCATCCACAAAGCACATGAAATGGCAGCACATTTAAAGATACACAGTGCACATAATAAATAATACATAAAACACAACATAAATTACATAAAAACATTAAAAATAATGATTCAAAATTAAAAGAAAGCAAATGGAAAATATAAAATGAGCACAATTCAAGGAATAAATAATAGTTGTAAAATAACAGTCCATACCTTATTCAATTTAAAACCTACTTATTTTGGTTCAGAATTGTGGTGGTGGAGCTGTTCAACTACTATATCTAAAAGAAGGCAGGAGAAAATCCTAGGCATAGCACTAATCTGGTACAGAGCACATGTATGCACATACTCACAATCACTTGGGGGCCCAATTTAGATTTGCCTATCAATCTAATTTGCACACCTACACACCTTTAAAAAGTGGGAGGAAAACCAGATAAATAATGGAAAAGTACCAACTCACATGGACAAACATGCACACACCACTAGATAATGTCCACATTCTAGTTTAGCACTAAGGGAGCATCACCAGCTATTGCACTCCGTAGCTCAAAGCAGCAAAAGTACGGAACCAAACTGGAAAGTGATTTTGGTGACAGCAATCCACATTAACTATAGAAAGGTCTATAGGCAATCACAGACTACAAAATCTTGATAGCTGTGCCCATGGACAATCCCCCTAAATCTTGTATGAGCTGAATAACTTCTGTGCTAATTTTGAGTTTTGCAGCTTGGACTTGGTGAGTGTAGGTGATGTTTTCAACACTGTTCTGTAGGTGACAGAGGTAAATGTAGGTAAAATCTTTAAATGGGATAATCCCCATAAAGCAGCTAGCCCAGGTAGCATCCCATCTCGTGTCCTAAAGGCATGCACCACCCAGCTGTCACTGGTGTCCACTGACAACCTTAACTTTTCTCTGTACTTATTTATGTTTTAGCAGAGTTGTAAAAAATCAGAGTTGCGCCTGTACCAAAGAAATCTGTTGTTTCCTGTCTGAATGGCTATTAACCATCACGTTAATCTCTGTGGTGATGAAATGTCTGGAGAAATTGGTCATGATCCACATTAACTACACCAGTTTGCATACTGCTACAGATTGCATACCAGCGTAACAGATCTGTGGATGATGCCACCTCCCTTGCCCTACACACTGCTCCGAGACATCTGGTAAGGAAAAACACCTGTGTCAGGATGCTCTTTATTGACTGTGGCTCTGTCTTCAACACCACTGTGGCCGCCAGACTACTGCTAAAGCTTAGAAACCATAATCTGAGCAGTTAAATCTCTGGCTGGGTGTTTGACTACTTCACAAATAGACCTCAGTCACTAAGTATTGACAAAAATAACAGTTGGCAGCTTCTGCTTCATGGATGTCCAGATCACCGACTGCCTTTCGTGGTCTGTCAAACACCGCCTGCATACTCAGAAAGTCTCAGAAAAGGCTCTTTTTACTGAAAAGGGTAAAGAGAGTTTGGGTGGGAAACAAAACACTAGTGATCTTTTACTGTTGCGCTATAGAAAGTATTCTGACCGGATGTATCACAGTTTGGTTTGATAACCTGTATCATAAACTACTCCACAGAACTGCCCACACAGATTCTAATTTAATTACTATTGCAATTATATTCCATAGCTTTACACCATCTACTCAACCAGACATCTGAGGAGAGCTGAATTCATCATCTCTGATGACAGCCGCCCACCTCATCACTTGTTTTCACTTTTGCCATCTGGAATGCACTACTGGTTCCACCTTACTTGATCCACCTGCATCAGGAACAGCTTTTTCACCCAAGCCCTAAAGTCATTGAACTCTCAGTAACCTGATTGTATTTGTCCTGCACTGTGTATTGTACCCACCTGATACTCTATATGTAATTGCACTTTATGTTACTTTTTTTAAAGTTTTTGTATTTATTCTGTTTACTTATTAATTTATTTATCTTCTGTTAGTCTTAGATATTTACTGCATTTCTATATCACGCCAACTGTGGCATAAGAATTTCACTATACTCTTACAGTGTATGTGACAATCTCTTTCTCTCTCTCTCTCTCTGATTCTTAGCTGGTGGTAGGTTGGTTTCCTCCAGAGTCCTTTCAATGCTGTAGGTACCACTGGATTTTGGATTATATGTATAATGCCTTCCCATGCTCTTCAGTCTATGGCTTTACCATCGTTGAGGCTGAATCGCTGGTTTCTCTGATCCTCCTCAATTTGTTTGGACCACATCTTTTTAGGCATCACCCTTTGAACCTTCCAATCCTCAGGGCATTTCCGCCAGAGTAGTTTGTATGTTATCTGGCAGGTGTTCATGCTGCAGATGTCGCCGAACCATCTCGAAGTTTTCAGTTGAATTGCCTCTTCAACTGTTAGTTGTTGGTTGCAGCTTGTCCATATGATTTCACTTAGAAGATGGTCACGGATGGAGACACCCAGGATCTGCTACATGCATCACGTTTGAAAGGCCTTGAGCTTGTTCAGGTCGTGTGTGAGCAGGGTCCACATTTTAAATCCATATGTGAGAATTGGCAGGATTAGTGTTCGGAAGAGGTGGATTTTAGCCTTGAGGGAGATGTTGGGCTTCCTCCATAAACACCACTTCAGCGACGTGAATGCCCTTGTTTCCTGGCTGATCCGGCTGTGGACTTCAGTGGTGGATGCCACTTTCTTCTATTGGATCAGTGATCCCAAATACTTGAATTTTTGTACTTGTTCAATTTGGACCCCATCGAGGTGAACTTTGGCCTGTGATTCATCTATTGACAGAGCTTTGGTCTTATATGCATTAATTGTCTGCGAGCATCAAATCATTCACATAGTTATCGTACTGCACCCCACGCCTGCCCTTGAATGCTTTTCTCATAATGGGTCAATCACTGTGTTGAAGAGCGAGGGAGACACAACGTCCCATTGGCAGACTCCAGTGTCGATGGAGAATAACTCAGATAACTAATTTTGAATCTGCACAGAGATGGTTGAACCATGATATGAAGTTTGGAGGAGTCTGGTGATCTTATGAGGGATACACTCGGCCTCCAATGCTTTCTAAAGGGCTGGTCAGTGGACACATTCAAACATGGGCTTAAAGTCGATGAAGACAATGACTGTTTGACGTCCACACTTGGTTCTTTTTTCCATCAGTTGGCATATAACAAATATTGGATTGCAACAGCTTCAATCAGGCCTGTTTCCTGATTGTTCTTCTAGGCTGGTTTGTTTATGATATTTGTGCAACCTGGATTGGATGACGTTCATAAAGTCTTTGCTAACAATGGAAAGCAGGCTGATGCCATGATAGCTCTTGCACTCACAATTGTCACCATTCTTCAGAATTGGCACAATAATGTCTTTATCCATGCAATTGATACACATTCTGACTGCCACCTCAATACCAGAATAGTGTGTAGTTGATGCAGTAGAGTGTCCCCGCAGCCTTGATCACTTCAGCAGTGACTTGGTCCATTCCAGGAGCCTTTCCATTCTTCAATGATCAATTGCCATTGAGGAATGGATTCTCTGGTGGATCAACGGGTGATGGCTCTGCTGATGGTTCCCGAGGTGGATCATGGTTGTATAATTCTTGGAATAAGTCTTTTTCACCTCTGCAAGTATTTGTTTGGTGATCTCACAAAAGTCCTATCCACTTTCTTGATATTGTCACTAGTTGACCTAGTCTTGCCATTCAACCTCTTGAGTCCGATATTCATGCCTAAATGCTGCTTCTTTGAGATCAGTGGCTACAGTGTTCCAACAGACTTCCTGCTCTGTCTTCATCTTCTGGCAGACTTCTCTCTTCAACTCCCAGTATTGCTCCAAGTTGGTGAGTTTGAGTTGCTTTCATTTGTAGGGCTGCCAACTGTCCTCATTTTCCTGGGCATGTCCTCATTTTTTACTTGCCATGGACTGTCCGGGAGGATTTTATAAAATTTTGAAAATGCCCGGAAGTTTGGCTCCTAAAATTTGAAAATCTCCTTATTCTTATCATTGGTAAAATTTGAAAGTCGTACACCAATTAGCATTTGGTGAAGTGTGCCCAAAATCTTTCCATTCTGGTAGTGAACAACTCAGATATTGATGAGAATAGAAGCAACCTTTCGAGTTCTTGGCTTTAGTCTGTCCAACTTGACTTTTTCACTTCATCTTTTGAATTCAGCTTTATCTTCTAGGTGAGTAGACAGTACATTATAAATGTTTCTTTCCTTAATTACTCGTAATAGTAATTCACCGTAACTATGTGAATTTGTTCAAAATCAAAGTTAGAATTTCACGTTTTGTATGTGGGGTCTTATTTTCAGTTCTTCTTTCAGCAGCTTTGGTTAACAATAAATTTCATACATCCAGGTACAGTCTGTTGTACTTCAGTGTGAGTAAGTACTTCTTTATAATATTTTAATGGAAAATATTATTACCACCCATTTTTCCAAAGTGGATTTATAATTGTAAACAAATGAGTCAACTATTAAAATTTCAGTTAATTTAAAAAAAATCACACATTCATATAACTGCAATATCTTTTTAGTTATCAGTTAATCAAGCAATACGTCACTTCTTCAAATAACAATTATATTTTCAAAATTCTTTCATTTACATAAATACAGGAATACCCTTTATGCCGAAAAGAAAGTGTAAGTTCACAGACTACTTGAACAGCAAATATCCTTATTTTATCAGATTATCAGATCATATCAGATTTACTGAGAAAAATAGCTTCTGTGGAAACATATAAAAGATTGTAGATAAATGCAAATAAACTAAATTGAAAAGAGTATAATTATTTTTATTTTACTATAAATTAATTTACCATGTGTATCATTCTTTACAGGTTTTTGTGACAGTTAAGCTATCCAAATAAGAATTGAAGAAATGAAGTCTGAAGTCTGTCTGAGGCATGACATATTCAAAATATTTAATGGGTTATTAGGTTGCCAGTGACTGTGAATGTGGCCATAATATCATAATTTTAGTGATAAACTGTTACTAAATGTTTATATAATTTTAAAAAACCATAAGACAGTATAAAGGCATATTATGGCATCATAGAGAAAGG
The DNA here is from genome assembly GCF_016835505.1 of Polypterus senegalus. Lineage (NCBI taxonomy): Eukaryota > Metazoa > Chordata > Cladistia > Polypteriformes > Polypteridae > Polypterus > Polypterus senegalus. The sequence continues at coordinate 117,504,765 of NC_053154.1, read as the reverse complement.
CGTCTTCAAAAGTTCAAATTTTTTGACTCAAATGTCCTCATTTCCTGAGAAAGAGAGTTGGCAGCCCTATTTGTTTGTCCACCAGGTCCAGACACTTATCCGACATCCACAGTTGCAAAGAGGGGGGGCCGCACATTCTAAGATGGATTCTGATAACAGGTTTTGTTCTTCGTCTACATCGTTTCACTGATTGAGCACAGCAAATTTGTTGGATAGGTCATTTTGGAATTCTTGCTTGATTACTGGATCCCTCAGACGTATCCAGTTCAGTTGATGGAAATTTCTTGTGCTTTGCCCATTGGAGTCGCAGCTATATCTTAGTACAAACTATGTAGTCTTCAGATCAGCAATCCGGCCCTCTCATGGTGCAAACATCCTTGAGTGATGTTTGAAATCGAGAACTAATCAAGATGTAGTCCAGGATGGCCATTCCCCACAATCAGATGGTTAGATGTGGCGAAAGTTAACAGACACAATCCATCATCATTGATCTCCCCATGGCCGAATCTACCTATTGTTTCTTTTCATCCAGACTAGTCTGCACCAATGTGGGAATTGAAATCTCCAGCCAATACTACAAACATGGTCTTTGGAATTGTTTCCAGATTTTGTTGGAGCTTGTTGCAGAAATTGTCCTTGGCCACATCTAAGCTGTTCTTGGTTGGTGTGTAGACAGACAGAATGTGAGTCTCAATGTTATCATCGACAGTAAGCATTGCTAGGCAATCTGATATTGGCTGGAAAGTGATTATGCTTCTGTCAGCCCAGCTATCCACCATACATCTGACACCTGCTTCTTGTTTTACATTGCCAGAGTAGTTCAGAGTCATTATTTCATTAATTGTCAGTGGATGAATGATCAGTGTTCCAGATCCAGTGAGTCGTAATTCAGATACTGTCACGATTGAGGTTTCTAGCCTTGACTAGCCTTGGCTAGAAATCTTTCCTTGGCTATGATTTCCTTTTGGCCGGTGTGCTGACCAGTTCTTACATTCCATGCGGCAATGCAGGTTTCCAGTTTTCGTGTAATGAGTTTCCTATGGCCAGGAGTCCACTTCTCACCAGCACCCTGGATCCTCAGTGCTGATGTATCATCTACTCCAGATGCAATAGAATGAGTACATAGGTTTGCTCTGTATTGCATCTGTTTAATACAAAGGCTTTACGCCCCATGGCCGGAGACCATCCCTCCTCCTTTTGCAACCAGTCTTGGGACCATCCATGGTGGAGTTGTATGTGACAATAAAGATTTCTAACATTTAATCTAGTCTAATCTATTGCTCTACAGTACCAATCTAAATCAAATTATGTTTTTAAATTATATTTCCAATTTTTTCTCAATTGGCAAGTCTAAAGTGGCATTTGTATATAAGAAAGCCAAAGATCTAAATAATTTATTATGGAATATTGTAATTAAATGCTACATTTTTATTTTATTTGTAAAACATATATACTGTAAATTATACAAAAGCGTAATTACATCTTACATTGCAGGCTATTAGAACATATCACTTACATTTGGTAAAGGAGAAATTGTCATTATGTTCAAATCTTTAAGCACTGTCTATATTGTAATTTATAAACTGTAAAAAAAAGTTTTAATACTTACTACATAAAGACTTCTAAAAAATTGTTAACTTTAAAAAATATAGCATATACTTTTTATAAAATTATAAACAGTATTAATTAAAGTCCATACTTACATTATATTTAATGATTGTAACTTTGCATGGCAAAACAGTAATGGCAATGAGCAAAAAAAGCAGCCCGGCTCCAACAGTTAAAGCTGGAAGCAATATTGAGCTATACTGCAAGAATCTCATGCAAAGAGATCGAAGTAATAACATTATCGAGAAAACTGTATGGTGACCACATTGCTGCAATAGATGCTTTCTTAATATTAGCAAGCTTGTGCTATGTGTTAAGAGGCCAGTTATTTATGATTTAAAATCTAACTAAGATCCAGGAATGTTCCATCTAGCACCTACAACATTAGCCTTTTGTTAGCTGAGGATCAGAATTTACTTACAGGCATTTGACCAGAAAGCTGGGTTAAGTAAAGAGTAGCAGCAGACGTTGCTTAAAAGATTTTTACCAGCATGATCTCCGTTTTGTCAATATTTAACAGCAAGAATTTCAAATTCATACATATTTTGATCCTATCTGACAGCTACTGTAACTTATTTTCAGGCTTGTTGAAGGCTATGTATTTAAGTATTATGATCACAACACAAATGTGGTGTGCTGTAAAATAAGTCTATAATTTGACTTGGGACAGAAAATAAATATTATGTAGCATAGGCTCACAATAAACCTCTCTACAACTGTACGTAATACAAGACACAGGGGACAGAAGTGAAATATGCTGCCTGTTTTAAATATATATATATATATATATATATATATATATATACAGTATATAAAATACAACATTCACACATTCTAAATGTACAGTAAATTAAATTAAAAAAAATCATAAAACCATAACCAATTATTTATTAAAAGCATGTTTTTGTTGCATTTATATTAAGATTTTTTTTTACCAAATATTACACATTTTTTATTTATTCTATGTGCCTTGCACTATTGTTATATTTATATTTCAGGTGTATTTTTTTCTTTGTAAAATGAATTTGATTTCTAGGTAAAGAAACACATCATATTTAACGTTTCAGTCATTGTCTAACCTGTTTTATTCTGAACAGTGTCGGGGAGGGGGTGCTGGAGCCTATTTATGGCAGGAACAAACCCAAGACAGCAACCAGCACATACCAACCACACACTGGAGCTAATTTAGTATCACCAATCCATCTAAGTTGCATGCCTTTGAAACTGGAGTACCCTGAGGAAACTCACACAGACACGGGGAGAACATGCAAACTCCACGCTGGGAGGACTTGGAATGCAAACCCTGATCTCCTTACTGTGAGGCAACAGCAGTATCACTGCGCCACCATGATGCTCATTTAATGTTTCATCTGAATCCAGTTAGTAAATTTTATAATTATGTAGATATAAATAGCTTTAATATTATGGTGTGATGCCTGATCAATAAAAAGTGTTTTATAATTTACAGATGAAGCATAAGCACTACTAAATTCTAACATTAAAGAATTAGAGTTTCATATATATATATAATATGCACTGCTCACAAAAATTAAAGGAACACTTTAAAGAAACACATTAGATACATCAGATCTCAATATGAAGTTGGATATCTATACAAATAACGACAGGGCAATGTCTTAGGAACAAAAGGATGCCAAGTCTTTTAATGGAAATAAAAGTTTTCTGCCTACAGAGGGCTCAATTGTGTAGACACCCTAAAATCAGAGTGAAATGAAGATGTGGCAGGCTAGTCCATTTTTTCAAAAACTTAATTTCTGCTACTCAAAATGGTTTTAAGTATCTTGTGTGGCCCCCACGAGCTTGTATGCATGCTTGACAACGTCGGGGCATGCTCCTAATGAGATGACGGATGGTGTCTTGTGGCATTTCCTCCCAGATCTGTATGAGGGCATCCCTGAGCTGTTGTACAGTCTGAGGAGCAACTTGGAGGCGCCTAATGGACCGAAACATAATGTCCCACAGATGTTCTATTGGGTTTAAGTCAGGGGATCGTGAAGGCCATTCAATTATTTCAATTCCTTCATCCTCCAGGTACTGCCTGCATACTCTTGCCACATGAGGCCGGGCATTGTCGTGCATTAGGAGGAAACCAGGACCTACTAAACCAGCGTAGGATCTGACAATGGGTCCAAGGATTTCATCCTGATACCTAATGGCAGTCAAGGTGTCTTTGTCTAGCTTTTAGAAGTCTGTGCGTCCCTCCATGGATATGCCTCCCCAGACCATCATTGACCCACCACCAAACTGGTCATGCCGAATGATGTTACAGACAGCATAACATTCTCCATGGCTTCTGCAGACCCTTCAACGTCTGTCACATATGCTCAGGGTGAACCTGCTCTCATCTGTGAAAAACACAGGGTGCCATTGGTGGACCTGACAATTCTGGTATTCTATGGTAAATGCCGATCGAGCTGCCCTCAGACCACCCTCAAGAAGTCTGTTTCTGATTGTTTGGTCAGAGACATTCACACCAGTGGCCTGCTGGAGGTCATTTTGTAGAGCTCTGGAAATGCTCATCCTGTTTGTCCTTGTCCAAAGGAGCAGATACCAGTCCTGCTGATGCATTAAGGACCTTCTATGGTCCTGTCCAGCTCTCCTAGACTAACTGCCTGTCTCCTGGAATCTCCTCCATGCCCTTGAGACAGTGCTGGGAGACACTGCAAACCTTCTGGCAATGACACACATTGATGTGCCATCCTGGAGAAGTTGGATTTCCTGTGCAACCTCTGTAGGGTCCAGGTTACGCCTCATGCTACCAGTAGTTACACTGACCATAGCGAAATGCAAAACTAGTGAAAAAAACAGTCAGAAAAGATGAGGAGGGAAAAATGTCAGTGGCTTCCACCTGTTAAACCATTCCTGTTTTGGGGGTCATCTCATTGTTGCCCCTCTAGTGCACCTGTTGTTAATTTCATTAACAGCAAAGCAGCTGAAACTGATTAACAACCCCCTGTGCTACTTAACTGACCAAATCAATATCCCAGAAGTTTCATTGACTTGATGCTATACTCTGATTAAAAAGTGTTCCTTTAATTTTTTTGAGCAGTATATATATATATATATATATATATATATATATATATATATATATATACATACAGTGGTGTGAAAAACTATTTGCCCCCTTCCTGATTTCTTATTCTTTTGCATGTTTGTCACACAAAATGTTTCTGATCATCAAACACATTTAACCATTAGTCAAATATAACACAAGTAAACAAAAAAATTATTTAGGGAGAAAAAAAAATCCAAACCTACATGGCCCTGTGTGAAAAAAGTAATTGCCCCCTGAACCTAATAACTGGTTGGGCCACCCTTAGCAGCAATAACTGCAATCAAGCGTTTGCGATAACTTGCAGTGAATCTTTTACTGCGCTCTGGAGGAATTTTGGCCCACTCATCTTTGCAGAATTGTTGTAATTCAGTTTTATTTGAGGGTTTTCTAGCATGAACCGCCTTTTTAAGGTCATGCCATAGCATCTCAATTGGATTCAGGTCAGGACTTTGACTAGGCCACTCTAAAGTCTTCATTTTGTTTTTCTTCAGCCATTCAGAGATGGATTTGCTGGTGTATTTTGGGTCATTGTCCTGTTGCAGCACCCAAGATCACTTCAGCTTGAGTTGACGAACAGATGGCCGGACATTCTCCTTCAGGATTTTTTGTAGACAGTAGAATTCATGGTTCCATCTATCACAGCAAGCCTTCCAGGTCCTGAAGCAGCAAAACAACCCCAGACCATCACACTACCACCACCATATTTTACTGTTGGTATGATGTTCTTTTTCTGAAATTCTGTGTTCCTTTTACACCAGATGTAACGGGACATTTGCCTTCCAAAAAGTTCAACTTTTGTCTCATCAGTCCACATGGTATTTTCCCAAAAGTCTTGGCAATCATTGAGATGTTTCTTAGCAAAATTGAGACGAGCCCTAATGTTCTTTTTGCTTAACAGTGGTTTGTGTCTTGGAAATCTGCCATGCAGGCCGTTTTTGCCAGTCTCTTTCTTATGGTGGAGTCGTGAACACTGACCTTAATTGAGGCAAGTGAGGCCTGCAGTTCTTTAGACGTTGTCCTGGGGTCTTTGTGACCTCTCGGATGAGTCGTCTCTGCGCTCTTGGGGTAATTTTGGTCGGCCGGCCACTCCTGGGAAGGTTCACCACTGTTCCATGTTTTTGCCATTTGTGGATAATGGCTCTCACTGTGGTTCGCTGGAGTCCCAAAGCTTTAGAAATGGCTTTATAACCTTTACCAGACTGATAGATCTCAATTACTTCTGTTCTCATTTGTTCCTGAATTTCTTTGGATCTTGGCATGATGTCTAGCTTTTGAGGTGCTTTTGGTCTACTTCTCTGTGTCAGGCAGCTCCTATTTAAGTGATTTCTTGATTGAAACAGGTGTGGCAGTAATCAGGCCTGGGGGTGGCTACGGAAATTGAACTCAGGTGTTATACACCACAGTTAGGTTATTTTTTAACAAGGGGGCAATTACTTTTTCACACAGGGCCATGTAGGTTTTGATTTTTTTTCTCCCTAAATAATAAAAACCATCATTTAAAAACTGCATTTTGTGTTTACTTGTGTTATATTTGACTAATGGTTAAATGTGTTTGATGATCAGAAACATTTTGTGTGACAAACATGCAAAAGAATAAGAAATCAGGAAGGGGGCAAATAGTTTTTCACACCACTGTATATATATATATATTGTGACAGATGGCCGGGGCCCATGCCTGGTCGGGACGTGCATTCACCACATCTGCCAGGGGGACAAGCATGGGAAGCCCAGCTGTACCTCGGACTCCCCCAGAGCTTCATTGGGGTTGGAGTTTTGTGCAGCTCTGTGGGGCGCTGCCAGGGGTTGCTGCAACTGGAGCGACTGGCCCCTTTTGGGCACTGGTTTTGCCTTACCCGGAAGCGCAGCCGGATGTCAGCAATCAACCACCTGGAGCACCACCCACTCAGCAGCCAGAATTGTGAGGAAGAGGACATGCTTGCCTGGGAGGAGTGGTGGTGCCAGAGGAAGGGTTGTGGTTTGTGTTTAACTGTTCTTGGGACTGTGTTTTCACATGCGTGAGGAGGCTTTTTTAGGGTATTGCCATCTTTAATCATATACAAGAGTTTCAGTTTCTTCTGTATAGTAAGCATCTTCCTTCGGCGCTTAGTTTTATTCTCAGAAGGCTTAGAAAAAGCAGCACGTTTAGGAGCCATCGTAGGGCTTAGATAAAAATTCTCAGAAAGCGCATGCGTAGTGACGTAAGCGTGTATGAGAAAAAAATCGCGATAGAGTGAAGCCGCAAAAGTCAAAGCGCGATATAGCGAGGGATTACTTTATATATATATATATATATATATATATACCGTGCATCCGGAAAGTATTCACAGTGCATCACTTTTTCCACATTTTATAATGTTACAGCCTTATTCCAAAATGGACTAAATTCATTTTTTTCTCAGAATTCTACACACAACACCCCATAATGACAACGTGAAAAAAGTTTACTTGAGGTTTTTGCAAATTTATTAAAAATAAAAAAATTGAGAAATCACATGTACATAAGTATTCACAGCCTTTGCCATGACGTTCAAAATTGTGCTCAGGTAAATCCTGTTTCCCTTGATCATCCTTGAGATGTTTCTGCAGCTTAATTGGAGTCCACCTGTGGTAAATTCAGTTGATTGGACATGATTTGGAAAGGCACACATCTGCCTATATAAGGTCCCACAGTTGACAGTTCATGTCAGAGCACAAACCAAGGATGAAGTCGAAGGAATTGTCTGTAGACCTCCGAGACAGGATTGTCTCAAGGCACAAATCTGGGGAAGGTTACAGAAGAATTTCTGCTGCTTTGAAGGTCCCAATGAGCACAGTGGCCTCCATCATCCATAAGTGGAAGAAGTTCGAAATCACAAGGACTCTTCCTAGAGCTGGCCGGCCATCTAGACTGAGCGATCGGGGGAGAAGGGCCTTAGTCAGGGAGGTGACCAAGAACCCGATGGTCACTCTGTTAAAGCTCCAGAGATCTTCTGTGGAAAGAGGAGAACCTTCCAGAAGAACAACCATCTCTACAGCAATCCACCAATCAAGCCTGTATGGTAGAGTGGCCAGATGGAAGCCACTCCTTAGTAAAAGGCACATGGCAGCCCGCCTGGAGTTTGCCAAAAGGCACCTGAAGGACTCTCAGACCATGAGAAACAAAATACTCTGGTCTGATGAAACAAAGATTGAACTCTTTGGTGTGAATGCCAGGCATCACATTTGGAGGAAACCAGGCACCGCTCATCACAAGGCCAATACCATCCCTACAATGAAGCATGGTGGTGGCAGCATCATGCTGTGGGGATGTTTTTCAGCATCAGGAACTGGGCGACTAGTCAGGATAATGGGAAAGATGACTGCAGCAATGTACAGAGAAATCCTGGATGAAAACCTGCTCCAGAGCACTCTTGACCTCAGACTGGGGTGACGGTTCATCTTTCAGCAGGACAATGGACCTAAGCACACAGCCAAGATATCAAAGGAGTGGCTTCAGGACAACTCTGTGAATGTCCTTGAGTGGCCCAGCTAGAGCCCAGACTTGAATCCGATTGAACATCTCTGGAGAGAAGAGATCTTAAAATGGTTGTGCACCGACGCTTCCCATCCAAACTGATGGAGCTTGAGAAGTGCTGCAAAGAGGAATGGGTGAAACTGGCCAAGGATAGGTGTGCCAAGCTTGTGGCATCATATTTAAAAAGACTTGAAGCTGTAATTGCTGCCAAAGGTGCATCGACAAAGTATTGAGCAAAGGCTGTGAATACTTATGTACATGCGATTTCTCAGTTTTTTTATTTTTAATAAATTTGCAAAAACCTCAAGTTAACTTTTTTCATGTTGTCATTATGGGCTGTTGTGTGTAGAATTCTGAGGAAAAAAATGAATTTAATCCATTTTGGAATAAGGCTGCAACGTAACAAAATGTGGAAAAAGTGATGTGCTGTGAATACTTTCCGGATGCACTATATATATATTATGTTGTTTATTGCTACTTATCATTCCCTTTTAAGCTGATTCTAATATTATGCCTACAGGGTCATATTTATGGTGACTTGAAAGCTCTTTAGTTTTGTTCTTATTTTAAAACTTTTACTTCTGTGATATTCTTAATGTTTGAATGTATGGAGTTAAAACAGCACACATTCTTCTAGGCAGTGAAGTTTTCTGAAATTTTAAAATGTAACTGGTGATTGCACTGCCCTTGGTTGTTTATGCATGCTCTTGAAAAAAGATAAGGGCAATGCTAACAGTGAAAGAAAGAATGTGTTCAACTGTGTTAAGGTAGCGGGTTAGTAGATAACAATCATACTATTTGTTTCTTGCTATAAATAATAAAGGCACACTGGCAGTGGTGCCTGCTTGGTCTTTTAATCTCTCCATCTTTTTTACCCTTATGTTGTGATGTAAGATTTTGCATATAACTTGATAAATAGTTTGTATGTCTTTATTTGTAATTTAGACAAAGCAATGTAAGCAAATCTCCTTAGGAATGAGTCTCTTTGAATTTTACGACCGGTTTTGGGGGATGTGCCTTAAACCAGTTTGGCAAGTGTTTCTCTGCCAAAGTCTTTCAACCCCCGCAAGGAAGCAAGGTTACCTTAACATATGGTCTTGGGGCGGGGATGGGTGGCAGGTGTTAAGATATTCTATTCCCCCATTGGTCTGAGGTATACCTGTTTGGAATTGGCTTGTCTCAGAGGCCTTTAAGTACCATGATGTCCTACTGGCTCTAGGGGTTGGACAGAGAATCTATAAATCTACTTGCTCAACCACATTCAATCTCCCTTGCTAACCTCTGATGATGAAGAAGTATCTCTCTTACTGATCTGAGCTGAAGACCTTCACACCATGAACTGAAAGGACAACACAATGTAGAGCACAGCTTGGCTTCAGCCATATTGAACAGACATGTGGCTGAAAGCTGAGCACAAATGATGCCTTAACTAGAGACATTTTAAATAACTACAAGTCTGTGTGCCGCCTGAACTACACATCACCATTTAATCAGGTTGTATGGTTGCCAATATTCAAATGTACTTTGCATTTTGTTATTATTTATGAATATTATCAATAATACAGTGTTTAAATTGTAACTTAACTCCTGTTTGTCTTTGCTATACCTAATTGCCTGAGGTTATAGATATAGAAGGGAAGGAGAGGATAAGTTATATACTATAATACCTTATAAACAGTGGTAAGTCTGCGAGATTAGGCATTCTGACAAAGGCTACTTATTAATAATACAAAAGGGGAAAGTAGAGCAAAATATATTACTCTACCAAGATAAAACACCTTACCTGCCCCAATATCAAACATTTCCTTTTCCTGCATTCTAGATGACTCTTGCTTGCTCATCCACTCCCATGACATGATAAAATACCCTGCAGGTTATAACATACTGCAATGAGCCATTTCTTTTTGCATTAAAACATTGCTTTTGTTTTGATTGCTGCCAGTTTTAAAGACAGGCCTCCTTTTTGTAGGCCCTCCAATCTGCTGGGAAAAACTTGGGGGTTGGTGGCAGAATTGGCACTGTGTGGTGTCGTGTCATGTGGTGGGTGCATCAATGCACTGTATCAGTGTGTGCTCCTTACCTCTCTCTCCTCTTCTTTTTTAATAAAGACAGATATAATTTGCACTGGGTGATCTGTTTCATCTTAAACCATCATGCATTTTGATGTCAGTGTCTTACCTATTAACTGAGCCCATTCAACTTTACATATGTCATATATTGAATTTCACCAGACTATGCCAGTTTGTTCCAAAATCAAACAGAAAGGATAAACTGACAATTTACTAACTTTACGTGAACATTTTAGCAACACCACAAAGTAACGTCACATAAGATGAAGCAAGAAAAGAGTCATCCATCCATCCATCCATTATCCAGCCCGCTATATCCTAACTACAGGGTCACAGAAAAGAGTCATGCTGGACTGTATTAATGCTGTATAATACTTGGAAATTACTCAATAATAAATAATGTGCCAGAAAAACACGAGTCAGCTGAAAGTGAAGGGGGAAACAAAAAATGTAATTTATTTTGTAATATTAGAAGAAGAAGAAAGGTACAGAGATTATCAGCCACATAATCAAAATGATAGTTTGACTTCTACTGGACACTGGATGTGTCAGGAGTTTTCCTGTATAACAGGTTAATGCATAATGAACATTTATATAAAGCAGTGGTACACACACTTGGAAATGTAACATTATATAGACTAATGTACACAAACTTCATGAAGAACGATAAGAGTTATAGTATTTGGTTTGACTGAAGACTAACACAAGACACTTAAAGTATCAGTGGCCATAGTCTATTTCAACCTCTAAAAATACTATAAACCCACTCTACAAAATTTTGTGAATAGAATCTTTAAACATAAAATTTGTTTTTACTTGTAAGGCTGCAAAAACCATAGTGATAACGACAAAAAAGAAAAAAAAAAACCAAGGTAAGATAAAGTAAGTAAAAACTTTAATGCATAGTAAGAAAATCAAAATGTAATCACTGAAATAAAACACAAGAACTATGTACCACTGCTTTTATTTATAGCAGCACAGTACAAAACACCACAAGGTGCTTCTTGCCCACTGTCTGTGAAAGACAAATACTCATGTCCTTTAGATTTTTAAATCTGAATGTGAAAGGTTCAAGTCCTTCTCGTCTTCATTACGTTGATCATTACAGCAAAAGGTCAGGTAAGTTTGCAGTACTGCATCCTTATATTCTTTGTCCATTTACAGCAGAAGACGTGGAGGACCTAATTTTAAAAAAGATGTTTATTCTCCCCACACCACTTCTTTGCATTCCTCATATGTGAGATTTCTCTCACTCCTAACAATGACAGAAGATACCAGCAAAACATTAAGTCAGAAGAAGCAAGTTTCCAAAGATAACACATTTATAATTTTGTAAATGTGATGCAATTGGAGATTTTTAATGTACTTTTTGTAATCTGAAAAACAATTTTAAAAATTCAATGTGTGGACAAGGAACTATAAAACTCTGTTTTACACATCAAAGTTTACAGCCAAATCCATGTGACATAATAGTAATGATTGTAATAATAATAATAATAATATATTTTATTCGTATAGCACCTTTCCCATGCTTCTTTTCAATTTTAAGTGGATTTCCTTCAAGACTGACACAAATATTTCACACAGGCATGTGGTGCACATTTTCTGTGTATCCACATACATTCTCTTGTTTTTGGTCTTCCTTTACAGTATATTGCAGTGATTGAACTTATTCCCTCTGTGTTGTCTGTAAAACTAAAATAAAGTGTCTATATTGACTATGTTTGAAATACTTTTTATTCAAATTTTAAACTGGTTAATCTGGCATGGAAATGCATGTCTAACGATATCTAATTTTAAAAATTAGGCTAATACAGAGGCCTAGTCTCACTCTGCCACTTTCCATTCTGAGGGAACCATCTCTCTCAGTGGTAATATTCAGAAACGCCTGTTTCTGCCACCCCATTAAAAGGTCATGCAGGAGCAAGGACCAAGCTGGACCAGAAACCAATCATTTACGTCATTCTTTTATGGTCTACATAGTAAAGAGTACAAAGGGGAGAATAGGATCACCTTAGTATCCTATCATGACAAAACAATTCTCAAGATTATAATTTGTTCATATTTTACTTACCTATGTACTGGACTTAGCTGCCACAATAATAACAACAATTAATAGGAATTGAAAAAATCATATAGTTTGTGTAAACAGTCAAGCCATGTGATTCTATGCACTGCTCATACAGAAGTTCTTATTTGGACTGTTCACTTCATGGTCCACTATTTCATATATTATTACTACTTTTTTACTGTAACACAATATTTTGTTACTACTGTTTCTAGCTTATTTTCTTTGGTGCTTCTCAAGGCATATCTAGATACAATCCACATTCTCCACTCAAACAAACTGGTCAAGCTAGAGATTAACACAAGGAAAGTAAGTGCATTGTTAATCCAAAATTCACATTGGTTTTGTTTTTTATTTAATAATAAAATTGTTTTATTATGTATCATGAAGGTTGCTGCATATCAAGGAAGTACTGGATTTAGTTTTGTGTGTGGCATACTTTGTATATTTGTCTTAATTATGGAAACAATTCTGAAATGACATGCCAATTCATACAGCACAATGGAAACAGCATATTTTAATTCCCCTCAGATCTGCTTGTATAATTCTGCCTACAAATTTTTAGTTCAACATGACAATAAATTACTGGCTGTTAAGGAGAATGCACTTTTTGTTGATGAGTAGCTGTCAGTTTTGGAAAGTATTATTGACTCCGAAATAAGGAAATAAGCTTCGGTCAAATTTAAAAAAGAGAGTAAATTCTACTGGAATTTCTTTGGTAAGCAGGAATAAGCTACCTTTTCAAAAAGACCCAAGTGCTGCATCATAACACAAAAAGCAGAAATATGCAGGGTTATCTAAATTTCAAATAGCCTTAGCTTCTAAATAAAAGTATAATTTATAGTCTACCAGAGGTTGTTTCTAATGCTAAGGGCACTGTTATGTAGAATATGTTATTTAAAAATGAGTATTTTAAAAAGTAGATTGAGGAAATAAAAATTTGGCAAAGTAAAGGTGGAACATAATTTTTTTTCTGGCAATGATCCAAACACTGTTGTTTAGAACACCTCAAACAAAATCCCAAGAAGTCAGGCATGATGACACCTTTGCTGAAGAAATACGAAAATAAATTATGTACTTTAATGAAATTTCATTTAAGAAAAAGTTACAGTTTTCTGCAGATTTCTGGGGACATTCTGATTTACTGCCAGGCTTAAAATGTAAGATAAATGACAATGTACAATTCCCCAAAGCTAGCTAAGAATAGTCTTGAAATCTAGTTGGGGGGGCAAAAAAGGCTCTCAGTAGTGACGAAGCCTTGATACAGTATAAGAATGGAAGACAAGAAGAAAAGTCTTTTACCTGTGCTCAAGCCTGCAGGCTGCTCCTGTAATGGAACAGAGATCATCACCGTACCAAGGTGAACTCTGGGGAAATTATATGTTTCAGACGCTAATGCGACTTTAAAAAAATCAATATTATTTGTATTGCCTATTGCACAGAACAGCCAACAATACAGCCGAGTCTTCATTGCAAGGAGAAGAAAAAAATAAGAACTTTTGTGACTATTTCTAAGTAAAGTAACCTTAATTTGTAGATTTAGATAAGGCTTTTTAGGGCTCTAATGACACCTTATTATACAAACGGTGTCTGTAATGAGCAGGTACCTACGTGTGTAGGGAAAATGGCATATTTAAAACATAGCCATTACCAGCTATTGACAAATTGCAGAAACACAGTAATTTCTACAGACAGGCAAATGCTATTTATAGCACAGTGCATTTTTCACTAAAATCTGAGCTGCCTCGTGCTCTCTCTTCAAAAGATATTGTGAAGCTTATAAGGCTGTGGGTTGAATAATCAGTACCTATATATATTGTACCAAATGAATATAAAAGCTAATTATTTTTAAATAATGTTGATACAGAAATACAATATACTTTATGGGCTAAATTCAATCAACTGTGAAGCACATTAAAAGTTTAAGTACATTTTATGGGATGACAAGTTTGTCCAATAGGCTAAACATCCTTAGAGTGCATAAAACTGTCTGTGTTTTAACATTAAAGCAGATTACTGATTTTCGTCAAAATTAAAAAGAAAAGTGGAAATCTCAGGTAAACCAGGTAATTTGACTGCAACATCCAATAGTGCATTTTATACAAAACACCACAATCAGAAAAAAAGCCCTCATAATTGAGTACTACACAGTTCCAGAATCAAGTAAGTACATAGTTTGACAACTGCAGATCATTTTACTGAAATCTTACTGTAAACTCAAAAAGAATATTTTATTAATTAATATTAGTCATGGAAGATTTGTAATAAAATAATTCTTAATTGCGACAAAAACACAAGGGTAGGAAACCATTACATGACTGCTTCAAAACTCAACCCTTACTCACTGTGTGACCCAAATAACCCAACTTGGATCTGCTTCGTTTTTTAATGTAAATAGTTGTACAGTGTATCTCTACTTATAAAATGACCTTAGGTGCTACTAATAACTAGAAAAAGGTGAAATATAAATAAAGGCTGCTTATTTGATTAGGTGGAACCAAAATCAACAGTGAAAACAAAATTGTCTGGACTATGTTTGATTGGGATTCAGTTTAACTTACTACCGAAAACAGTAAACTTTAAAGGAGAGATTATTTTGTTCAACCCGTGCTTCTGACTCACTGTGATAATCTGACCTGTGGATTGAGAACTTCAAACTATAAAGTTAGTATGTACAGTATTAATAGGGTGTTGCACCATGTCAGCCATTATGAATGTAGTGAGAAGTCAAGCAAAATGTCACCTTTTATTGGCTAACTGAACAGATTACAATAGACAAGGTTTCGAGGCAACTAAGACCCCTTCTTCAGGCAGTTTGTAATGTACAGTATTTAAAGTTGAGTGTTTTTGGTAGTAGGCTAAACTCCCTTCCAAACAAATAAACTACAGTTAATTTTGTGTTTATTTTATCTTGCATCCTGACTTTTCCTAAATATGATAAATTTTAAAAATGGATATGTTTAGGGCTGGGTTAGGGTATAACTGTAAATGTATACTTATTCATTATGGATACCACTGTACAAACAGTAATTAAAACTCTATCTTCCATCCTTCTGTAAATGCTTAATCATTATTAATAAGCCTGAGCATTTTAGCAGTCTTTTAAACAATGATAATGCTTCTTCTAAGACTTCAACTAGGCCCAGTACATGCCTACTGATTAGGTCCTATGGGACTGATAACATCCTTTAAATTGGATAATAACAAATAAATTATATGTTAAAATAAGCTATTAGTTCCTTAAGGTAAAAAAATAACTTAAGTAAAATATTTTTCAGTTAGTTGTTTCTTATCATTATAATACTGTCTTAATTAAATTCATGCAAATAAATTGAACAGAAAACACATTTTTCTGTAAATTTCAATCCCTTAAAATGTGAATGTCCAAAATGTCTTCATTGTTCAGACAAATCTAAATAACTTTACTGTTGCATCTGTTAAGCATGAAATCCATAGCATGCATTGTTCATGTGATCTTTACGGTATGCTTTTTAAATTAAATATATAGTAATAATAGTTTTCAGTGCTTATTTGCTGCAATAAATATTAAATTCATACATATTTCAATTTTTTAAATTAAAAATGACTCAAAATCCTCCTATACAATTCCCAGAAATGGGTTTATCATTTTAAATGTGTCAAATTAATATGACTGAAACTTGCTGAGATACAGTATTTCATATGTAAATCCATCTCCACATTGGTAATGACAGAACCATAAAACCAAGGACACTTACAACCGAGGCAGAAGGGAGGTGTAAGAAAATGCACAAACCATCAATACAATATCATTTTTAGATTTACAGGAGTTTCTTGTGAATTACACTGAAGAAAAATTTGTTGTTTTTTTGTGCAATGAACTAGTTTTGAAACAACAAAACCTTTAAGAAAAAATGAAAACCATGTCCAAGATACAGAGGGCCCTTTTAAAATGTATGTATTCTGCTCAAGCATCATTTTTAAATCACTGCAGAAGGAGAATTCTCTAATGCCTTTTGGTATGGTTCATTTTTGATATGTTCATACAGTGTCCTTCACAGTATGTTGCCAAGATGATCCAGAACAAAGAAACGTACCTATTTTAAAAAAGACATATATTAAAATATGCAATAAAATGAAATATAATATAATTCACAATTCATTTTCCATGTTTTTACAGTACATTATAGCAGAAGATATAGAAGTGTCTGAAAAAAAATCTTGGTATTCAAGGTAGTCAAATATGCAGTCATTATATGGCAAGATGTTAGTGCCTACACTACAAATGAATGGAATCCAGTTAAATGAATAATCATTTGCCAGTTCCAGGAAATTTATTTAACAAGTGTCTTAATTTACATCAAACATTCCCAATCAAAGGTAATTTTAATCCCTTACGATCAGAACAAAGTTTTCCAAGCAAAAAAAGTACTAGAGGTACATCATGACATGATCAAAAGAAATTTCCTGAAATCTTTTTATAAATATATATTGTGATGGACGGCTAGCAGATCAACCCGGCCGAAACGCCCAGAACGCTAGATGGCGACTTCCCTGCAGCTTAGCAGTGCCCCAGATTCCCGCAGGGCACTATGGGAGATGGAATTCGGCTTCACAGCCCTGCTGGGTGCCGTCAGGAGATGCTGCAAGGAGACACAGGGACTTCTGTTTCCCATATAGCACGGAAGTATTCCCAAGTCATGGGGACGGAAGGACAGAAGCACTTCCGGGTCAAGGACTGTATAAAGGACTAGTGGAGACCCAGCAAGAGAGCTGAAGTTGGGAGGGAGTGTGACAGAGCTGCTGGGAGGAGAGAATTGTTATAATTATTGTATTATTATTGTAGATATTACCTGTTTGTTGTGGTGGAGGTGCTTTGGGGCACTATAGAAAAGAAGAAAAAATATTCTTAGAACTTTTAACCTGTTTCCAGAGTGTTTGTCAGTTGGGGAAAAGGTGAGTAATAGTGTCACCTAGCATTCACGATCACAATATATAAACAAGCATGTTGATGTCTGTCCCAAGGTTGAAAGCCATTTCCATGGCTGTTGGGCTCAATTAAAATAGTCAGGTTTACTAGCCAATTAGAAATGGCTTCTTTCTGACTTTTCTCAGTTTTTCTACAATGAGGCTGTGCCTTCATATTCCCTCTTGAAGGACATAATTTAAAACGTTGAGCCACCATAAATCAAATATAGTTTCCAGCCCTCTTTCATCTCAGCTATGGCCATTGTTCTTGACTACCATCAGAAAAACTTTGATGAACTGCAGTTTAACAAAATATTAATCACTGATCATTAAAAAAGAATATGATTATATCCCTGAAGTTTGCCAATATGCACTTGAATGATACTCATGACTTCTTGAAGAATGTTCTCTTGGCAGAGGAGTTAAACAGAAAAGCTTTTGTCCTACATGTAATATCTTGAGAACAGCTAACATTGCCTTTCACAATTATATCAATAACATGCATGGTGGTTGAAGTGTAATGATTTATTATACCTGGAGGACTCATCATCAAAGGGACCTTATACTTCTCTGTGTATCATGGGTTTCATAGAATATCACAACTTCTGTCCACCATTGATACTGAAACACAGTCATGCACCTAGAGAACAATTAGAAAGACACAACTAAATCAATATCAGAATACTCCACTCCATTGCCATGATGTGGCAGGATGTGAAAAGTAAAAATACATTTCAAAAACATCTAAATGTCAGCATACAGAAGCTGGTCTACAAGGAAAACAGGTTAAAATAACTTCTAAGCACTTTAAGAAATGGATTATTTGCTACAAAGAACCTCAGTTGGTAGTTATTGTTTATGCCATCTAATCAGTTATTATCTAAAAGCAAAAACATGCTTTTTTGTCGCAGGCTATTAGATAACTATATTTAGTCAATTACTTACATAAGTAACACAATTTAAGTGCTTGAGACTAGAATGTAGTACATAAGAAGCCAAGTAAGATTCCCAATGTAATTTACAGTATGTATAAATTATCCTTTGTATTATTATAGTGTAGGTAATCTAATTTTGTAATTCTGTCATTGTATTTTTATTTTTCATACACATTTCAGATATTAGTACAGTATATAACTTTATACCATGTGTTTCTATTAAATTTAATATTTAGCACATATCTAAAACAGTGTCTCTAAATTGGCCTGGTATTAGTGAGTGCAATTGTGTGTGTAGGGAAGTATATTAGTAGAGGTGAAATTTTGCACAAATGTTATAAAATTCTTCTTGACACAGATGACCACTAAACTTGAATCATACATTCTGTTTGTATATGTAAATAAAAGCAGAGAAACATTAAAGTTAACATAGTGGGGATTTCCCCAGGGTTTTTTTTCCACAATGATTTAGGAAATGTGAGCATGGAAAAATGAATAAGGAGTACATTCGCTATGCCGCTTTGTGTTTGTTGCTGAATAAAATAAGACTTACTGTATGTATTTTAATATATTCTTATTTATTGTAATTCTGGAGAGTGGCATTGTGTTGCATGTTGGTTGGAGATGCACATAAGAATTTACTTGTACACTTCACGTGTGACAATATTTTTATTTTATTTTTACTGTTATTTTTGAGGATTTTAGTTGTGACACAGAAAGCTAATTGTGCAGCAGATAAACAGTTATACAGTACAGTCTCTTTATGTTCCTAAAAGTGATTACCTCAAAATTGTCTTTTTTATTCTCCATTGACTTAAGGAATGTGAATAAAATGATTTTGCTATAGTTCTAAGTTATATAACTTTCAGTAAGTAGAGCCAGTTGCTATTTTTTAATCTGACACAGATTTTTAGAAATTGAATCCCATTTTTATTAAATTATATTTTACCTAACATTATTAAAGCGTAATGGGAAACGTCAAAGTAATGGAGAAGCTGCACCAGTTAATGCTTGTCATTAAAGTCTAAAATACAAAGACAAGCTAAAGAGTATAATGGCTTTTTTTACCTAATCCCTAGGGTTGCTCCTCCCTTATTAAACAAAAAATGCAATTGCCACCTAGAGCAAGCAGCTACCACTTAACAAAAGCGGAATATAGTAGTTAATAGATAAGAGCCACACTTAACTCTCATTAGAAATCCCACTTTAAATGAAAGCATATTGAAAGGATTTGCATTTAAAATCTGTGCTGCATTCATGGGGTCAGCACAGACTGCACCTTTAAATCTTACTTAATTTAATTCTTTTTCAAGCAAATCTTTAGGTAAATTTTTTTGCATTTATGCAGTTTTTTTTTTTGCAAAATGTATTGTTTGTCTTTTTGTCCCTTTTATCTTAGGATTTACTTATTTAATTATTTGCATGATTATGCTATTAGGCTTTTTTTCTTTCAACTTAATGACTATCACTGTGCACATTCACTTACAATACCGAACACCAGTCATGCAGTTTGCCTTATTCGTCTAAATCATTTGCCTAGGAATTTTGCTGGATTAATAGAATCTTTTTGAAGTATAACATAAAATCTCCCTAAGCAGACAAAAAATATATTTTGTCCACACAATATATTTGTAAATGCCAAATTAAATAAAATACTACATTAAGTAAAATTCAGCAAAACAGAAAATATAACAAACACAAATAACTGATCCTGTCTACATTTTAGGAAGACTCATTTTGAAAGAAAAATTCCAAGAATTGAAAAATGTGCCTCTAAGTAATAAATCAGTTATTTTTTAAATCGTGTGACACAACCTAGATTCACTCAGTACTGTCTTACCAAAACTGCAAATGAGAAGAGAGGATGGTATTGGGCATACATTCTGTGCCTTTAAATTTCATAGCTATTTTTACAATTGGGACGACCAGTTAGCTCAATACAAATGTGATGCTGGATTATAAGAAAACTTGAACCAGTACTAGTTTATAGTATCAAATGATGCAAAATAAATTAAAAAAACATATTTCAGGCAGTTTGACCTTATAGAAACTAGCACTTGACCTGGCTGCAAAAAGTGGACTTTAAAACTCAGACTAAAATTGCTACATTTCTATCCATTATTATTTTTCATGTTTATTGAGTTTATCATTTTTTTCTAAAGACCTGTTAGTGTTTAATTTCTAATATATTGGTGGGTTAAAATAGGTGTTGTAAAGGTAAAATCCCAAACCATGGTCAATTTAAGCACTCACACATAAAAAGTTTCTTCAGACTCCAGCAATATATAAAAAATGTATTTTAAAAAGACACCTTCTGGGCACCCATACACCTTGCATTGTAGTCAACGGTGTACGAAGAATCCCATGTTAGATAAAGTCTTTACAGTGCATGAATGTGCTAAAGCATATTTATCTTAAAGCTGTTAACATGCTAATCTAATATACAGTAATCCCTCCTCGATCGCGGGGGTTGCATTCCAGAACCCCCCGTGATAGATGAAAATCCGCAAAGTAGAAACCATATGTTTGTATGGTTATTTTTATGTATTTTAAGCCCTTATAAACTCTCCCACACTGTTAACATTATTAGAGCCCTCTAGACATGAAATAACACCCTTTAGTCAAAAGTTTAAACTGTGCTCCATGACAAGACAGAGATGACAGTTCTTTTTCACAATTAAAAGAATGCAAACATATCTTCTCTTCAAAGGAATGCGTGTCAGGAGCAGAGAATGTCAGAGAGAGAGAGCTCATGCAACAGAAAAGCAAACAATCAAAAAATCAATACGTGCTTTTGAGCTTTTAAGTATGCCAAAGCACCGCGACAAAGCGGCATTTTTTAGAGGAGTGTCCGTATCCTCTAGGCAAACAGCCTCTGTGCAAACAGCCCCTCTGCTCACACCCCCTCCGTCAGGCGCAGAGAATGTCAGAGAGAGTGAGAGAGACAGAGAAAAGCAAACAATCAAGCACCGCGCGGGAAGCATATCGTATATAATTAAGGAGTTTTACTTAATACATAATACATGCTCTGATTGGGTAGCTTCTAAGCCATCCGCCAATAGCGTCCCTTGTATGAAATCAACTGGGCAAACAAACTGAGGAAGCATGTACCATAAATTAAAAGACCCATTGTCCGCGGAAATCCACGAACCAGTGAAAAATCTGTGATATATATTTAGATATACTTACATTTAAAATCCGCGATGGAGTGAAGCCATGAAGCGCGATATAGCGAGGGATCACTGTAAACAGGTCCATAAATGGGACGATAGATCGTCCAGTATTAGGTTACATAAATTAATACCTGATACTTCCTACCAAGCCAGGGGTGACCTTGACGGACTGCATTCTAGAATGCATACTATCCGACCTACAGCAGTTGGACAAAAGGCAATATAACTGAACAAAAACAACAAAATTATTTATTTTTATAGCACATTTTCATACAAATGAAGTAGCTCAAAGTGCTTTACAAGATGCAGAAAGAAATCTCTCTATTATAATAAAAAAATTCTGGGAAGAGACGAGACTTTTTAGCCTGGGACGAGACGTGACTTTTTCAGAAAGATACTTTCACGTTCCGCGAGATGAGACTTTGTGCCAAGAGATTTAACCACACCCGGGGTCGGAAATAAAAGACAAAGAGTAGATGACAAAGTTGGCGCAATACACATGCAGAGCAGGTTAGAGATAATGAAAGTACTAAAATTCGAAAGTCTCAAAAAAATCATAGTAAAGGTTGCTTTGGCGCAAACATACAGAAATTATTACTTGGTAATAACGGAACGGAACAGCGAAAAGAGATTGAATATATTTTTCGGATTTAAACTTTAAGATGTAGATCGTCTAATTTGTGTTGCCATCAGGGAAAAGTAATGTTTCTTCCCAGTGAAGGGGCATATCCGGGAGAATTAAAAGATTTATTGTTTGGTGAAAGTGAAATCCACATACACAAGTGACAGAGACGCAAAGTGGCTGGCGCATAGTGCAGGCCCGGGCCTGGGGGATCGGCTGGGGAGAGAAACGAGCATGAAACCCCTTAGTGTTTATAAAAAATAGAAATAACAGTAGTCAATACTAAATAACAAAGAACAAAATAAGGTCCAATGGCTGGGAGGACAGGAAAAATATACAAAAAAAACTCTAGAAGGTTGGAGAATAAAACAAAACATACATGGGTTCCAGGCCACAAGACCGCCCAGCCCCATCTTGGCATTCCACATAAAATAAATTATCTCAATGAGTCCTCATGGTTTTCAGGGTTAACATGGAAGAATTTGATGATGATGGTCATTAAAAGCTTAAAAGACTGAAAATGTTACATAAAGGTTTTCTGCTGTGGTGTGTTCAAGCATTTGTAGATAATATATCTTAATATTATAGAACATGAAACTACACTTAAAGAATATTAAACAATCACTTAAGTAAAGTAAATCTAAAGTAATTTTACAGAACTGTTGAGTTTGCAATCCTAGGCAATAGCACCACATATGTTTAATCAAAATGGAAGCAGTAAATCCCTGTCCTATTTCCTCACAAATCTGTCTTTGTTAAATATGCTAGCCATTGAAACATATTTTAGGTTAGATTTAAGTTATGTTTACATCAGGAAGTTTATCTTTCATAATGAATTATTTTTAAGTTTTGAGTAGCATAAAATTATGATGCTGCATGATTAACTTGAAATACAATGAACCTTTTCATTTGCTGAAATCAATTTGGTGCTGACTGGATGTTGTGTCTCATATTCCAGTTAGCCTATGGTGTACTCTCTAAATTAATTAAGATCTAGATAACTAAATTCAAACATATGATTTAAGTTTAATTTGTGACCAAAAGGTTAAAAACACCAATATGAAGTCACTTAGAGTGTTGCGCCACCATAGACCAACAGGTCAGTTTGTTTGCATTGTGCCATAGAATCATTTAGACTCTGACATTTGTGGCATGGATCATGCTAAATTCTCTTGTGACAAAGTCAATTAGCTCATCCATTCACTACTGTATGAATTATCTGTACCTTATTTTATTTAGTTCAAGTTCACAGTTTTCTGACCAAGATGGTAACTGGCAAGAGAACTCATTTTTTAAGTATGTCAGGAAATTAAGTTCTTTCTTGGGGAAAACCAGAAGCAGAACTCAGTAAACAGGTAATGAGTTTTAAAACCAAAGTAGACATGAAAAAACAATTGTTAGTGTTTAAAATAGTAGCAAACAGTAAGGAAAAACACCAACCTGTATTATTTATTTTTTATTTAGTCACGGGCTATTTTTATTGAAGACTAGCAGAATACCCGTGCTTCGCAGCAGAGAAGTAGTGTGTTAAAGAAGTTATGAAAAAGAAAAGGAAAAATTTTAAAAATAACGTAACATGATTGTTAATGTAATTGTTTTGTCATTGATATGAGTGTTGTTGTCATATCTATATATCTATATCTATATCTATCATATCTATCTATATCTATATATATATATATATATATATATATATATATATATATATATATATATATATATATATAGCAAAATACCTGCGCTTGGCAGCAGAGAAGTAAAAAGAAAAGGAAACATTTTAATAATAACGTAACATGATTGACAATGTAATTGTTTTGTCATTGTCATGAGTGTTGCTGGCATATATATATATATATGTATATATACATGTGTACATATATACACACACACATATACTATGGGGTGCCAAACAGGCAAATACATTGATTTTCTGAATATATAAAGTCGGCGTCAGAATATATAAAGTCAAAACTTGAATATATAAAGTCACTGTCGGAATATATAAAGTCAAAACTTGAATATATAAAGTCAGCGCTGGAATATATAAAGTCAAAACCTGAATATATAAAGTCAACATCGGAGTATATAAACTCATTCCTGAATATATAAAATCAAACTCAAAATCTATTGATTGAAACGAATCTGAACTGAACTAAGTTAAAAAAAACGTATTCAGAAAAATAAATTAAAAAAACACTGTTCGGTAAATGTTTTGAAAATGATGCATGTGCCCTGCCCAGGATTGGTTCCTGCCTTGCGCCAGTGTTGGCTGGAATTGACTCCAGCAGACCCCCGTGACCCTGTGGTCGGATTCAACGGGTTGGGAAATGGATGGATATTCCAGCGCTGACTTTGTATATTCCGACTCTGACTTTATATATTGAAGTTTTGACTTTATATATTCCAGCGCTTACTTTATATATTCCAGCGCTGACTTTATATATTCAAGTTTTGACTTTATATATTCAGAAACAAGTTTTGACTTTATATATACCGACGCTGACTTTATATATTCAAGTTTTGACTTTATATATTCCAGCGCTTACTTTATATATTCCGAAATATTCCAACGCCGTCTTTATATACTTAGGTTTTGACTTTATATATTTGGGAATGACTAAGTTGACTAAATTCAACTTCCATTCCTAACAAAGATATTTCTGGCGACTAAATAGAACCTACTTATATCCAAATTCAAGCTATTGAGCTGTTGCCTGCCTGCCTGAATAAGTCACCCTCGCTTCGCTCTTACTTTTTTACCATTCATTTAATCATGGCTAGTGGCGGAAAAATTATAAAATGGAAGGAGGATTACAATTATTGATGGCGAATCGATTATTCATAAAGCTTCAATTGATGATGTGTTTTTCTGTGTTAAACTCATATTTTTTCATACTTCTTCTCAAACCAAGGGGGTGCAAGGGTAAAATGAATCGGGAAGCGCCGATCAATGTAATCGGTGTACCAGGAAATCATGCATTGACAGAAGTTCCCCTTTGCTTGTAATGCAAAGTGTGATTAAATGCATTATTTTTTAACGCGTTATGGAGCACATGCATCAAAGCTTCTCAGCTGTGCTTGTGCTAAGAAAATGAAACATTTCATACTTCTTCTCAAACCAAGGTGCGAGGGTAAAATGAATCGGAAGCTGATCAATGTAATCGGTGTACTAGGAAATCATGCATTGACAGAAGTTCCCCTTTGCTTGTAATGCAAAGTGTGATTAAATGCATTATTTTAGAACGCGTTATGGAGCACATGCATCGAAGCTTCTCAGCTGTGCTTGTGCTAAGAAAAGGAAACATTTTAAAACACGATTGTCAATGTAACCTTTTGTAAGTAGTGCCTGGAGGATTCAGTGTGGAGAAACTCTAGAGACAGCGTGTGTATTAACTTGTGGATTTTTCTGTGAGTATTTGGTGGCAGCGTCACAAAGTCGCTTCTGTAAGACTGCTTTAGCTGAGGAGCTCAGCTCAGAGCGAAATGAGGTGAATGGGAGGGGAGATGATGACGTGTCTCCTCCACCCACCTTAACTGTCAATCCCCCTCAAACACAGTCTCTCGGAATTTGCATAAGCACAGCCCTTCACCTGCAATTTTAACTTAGTTACAAAGTGATTAAAACTCTCGTTTATATCCTGCGTCCTCTCATTAAACTTGTATCCCGCATTAACCATGGGGATGACAAATGCCAGCGGCAGCCTGTCTATGAACTTAGGTTTACACCGTGCTTTGTTTCCGAAGTAGCAGCACTCATGAATATGGTTGTATATGTCACTCGCTCGCTTCTTATTGTTTCGCTGCCTTCTCAATTGTATAATGCATGTTTTCTTCAGTGCTTTTTGGAGCTCTTCCTGGTTTTCTATGTACTGCGTTGACAGTCAGTTCACGTGTGGGAGGTGCGATGATGTCACACGAAACTCCGCCCCCCACGGCTCTCAAGCTCAACTCCATTACAGTATATGGAGAAAAATAGCTTCCAGTTATGACCATTACGCCTAGAATTTCAAAATGAAACCTGCCCAACTTTTGTAAGGAAGCTGTAAGGAATGAGCCTGCCAAATTTCAGCCTTCCACCCACACGGGAAATTGGAGAATTAGTGATGAGTGAGTGAGTGAGTGAGGGCTTTGCCTTTTATTAATATAGATTCTAAGCTTGGATTACTGGTATAGAAATAACGTGACATGCAACGTCCATGTGACCAACAATGCCAGTGCCCTTTCCGAAAAGAATTCAGAAACAGAACTGAAACAGTCTACATCATCTGCTGCTTAACCATTTAGTACAAATAAAACACATGAAATTTCAATCACTTTTTCTCTTCCCACACTAATACTTCTGTTAAAGATGCTATCTTCTCATAAGGCCATCAGGTTGGATGTGGGTAAATGATAGTAAAAGGGTTAATTTTTCATGAGATAGTGCAGGTAATTTGTAATGGGACACACTCATGAAAGGGTAAGATAAAATGCTGTTGCACATTTTCATATAACTCTAAACTGGTCCAATACTCATGACTATTATTTCATAACCCTATGCTGCTCATGATGCCACTTGCATATACCGTGACTCCAACCAGCCCAAAGGTACTGCACCAAAATAATTTTACAGTACTTGGTCTCTTAAGTCTGATCCATGAAATGGTGTTTTCTGTTTCAAGTGTACATGTTCTACTTAGAATCAGACTGATTTCCTCTGGGGATTCTAATTTGCTGCTACAGTCTAAAAATGGCCATAGATCAATGGGTATCTTTAACCTATTTGACCGTGCATGTATGCAATTTGCATAGATGGCTGAAAATAGTAATACTTGAATGTATTTTTTAAATCAGATAATACAAGTTATCTTCTAAAGTTTAAGACAATAACGAAACAGCAATGACTAAATTATATTTTTTTCATGAAGGACTTATATCGTGAGAATTGGCTATAAAAAATATAATTTTCCAAAAGCAATTTAAGACTACATTAAAATATAGAGCAAAAAATATATGTGTTAACTTTTGTCTGATTAAGTGTAAATCAATCAAGATTTTTGATTTTTTTAAATTCATTCACTGGGATAACAAGTGAGGTTGTGAGGTTAGTGCTAGAGCATAAAGAAAGCCTTCATAAATTAAACCAGTTACATGCTGAAAAGGTCATGTCCCAGCCGAAGGCTATTTCTTAATTTCCTTCTTTTTCAAATTATTGGCATCACCATTTCAATTGTAATTGGACAGCAAACTGACTGATTGCTTGGCAGCTGCAGAGTTCATTCCAGAGGATATCATGAATTCTGTATTTAAGATGAAAATAGTTTAAAAAATATTTCTAAAAAATAATACTTTAATAATTTGCCAGTTTGATTAATATTAATCAGCAAAAGTTATTATGTGTCTTATAATTTGAAATTTTGAAGTATTTTCTATATGTTTATCACATAATATAAGCCTAATATGTTTGTTGCTTTACATAAATATTAATATTATTAATGACCAACTAAAGATTAGAATGTACATCAGTTTAGCAATTCTGTCATCTTTGTAGAAGGTTATAGTAAATTTGCTTTCATGTCAGTGTCAGTCAGTACATCAGAAAACTTAATTATTTCAGGGACTCTTATGTTATGTAATGGCCACTTGGTTAAATAAAAAGAGTTCTTACTTATTGATAGGGTCTCTCATATTCAAAGAGTACATTTTTCGTGACACTTTGTGATTTGCCCTGTATTTTTGCATCTATGTATTTAGAAGACACTATTATTTAAAATGACTTACAAATAATAGGTATAGTAAAATTCTTAACATCTTGCTTCAGCTTACACAGTGCTTACAGTAACAGGTTGATTTATACTTAAGGACTAAATATAATTGGTAGGGCTCTTTACTGGACCCTTCATCAGACCCTAAGTCACACTGACTGAAAAAGAGATTATCCCAACTTCTATTTATTACACAAAAACCCTCTGTCTGTCTTAAAGCAGAGATGGAACAGACAGTGCTACTATACCCTCTGAAGTACTACATGGACAATATTCCTGTGATAATGGCAACAGCCCAGCACAGACTCCACTATAGAATGTCCAAGACAAGGGGTAGGAGGCTAGTTGGCCGGGGCCTCTAAGTCTGTGACTGTGCCCGACTTTGCCTTTGACTTTCTCTTTTAGTTCTTCATTAATTAATAAACGGGTATTGTTAGTTTCCATTTATGTTTAATCTGTTTTTGCCTTGTTTCTCTGTGTGTTTTAACAATTCTGCATTTTTGTTCTGTACTAAGTAATTAGTATAATCTATACTTGTATTTTAATGGAGAAATGTTCACAGCACTCGTATGGCTTGTCAGAGTACTCGGCGCCTGCAGTCAGTGAAGAGTGCTATACGAAAATAATTTGTAGTGTTCTGTCATGGTATTTGAAACCATGAAGCTGAATCGGTTTGGCAGGTGTTAAACATTGCATCACAGTGCAGTCCCTATAAATCCTATCCCAAAAAAGGTTTGCTTGATTTTTAGAAAATTAAAAATAATGGTGAATGAATACAATTCACATTAAAGTACATTCAGAAGTAAATGTGTTGTTTTGTTTCCACTATAACTGGACAGCTGTATAAAAAAGGATAAAATGGAAACTGTAAGTGGGAAAATTAGTACACTGAAAAGCTTAAGTAAAGTGTTGATTAACACTATTCGCATCACTTTAAAATGGTAGATGAGATAATTCTGGCTCCTATTTTTGAGTGTTCTGCACTGTCTGTTACATTCCCTAAATCTTAGAGTCTCTTGAATGAACAGGCATTTGTCAATAACATATTTAGTCTGGCAGTTCCAAATGACTCCAGAGACTATCCTAGATGGTTAAAGAAGTGACATCTTTGTTTGCAGCCTTTATAAATGTTTTCATACTTTATATAAAATACTGTGCTCTGCATTTAGTATACAAGGGCAAACTTCCTTTTTTTTTATTTTTTCATTTTTTGAAGATATATTGTTTACTTAATACATGCAAAATCTGGAAAAAACTAAAGAACAACTCTTTTAGAAAAAGTGACTTCAGAAGAAATGGCAGTGAATCAATCAATATACAAATGTAAAACTTCTGAACAGAATTAAAGCAAATAAGAATATAAAACAATAAAATAATTAGCTTCAATGTACATGCAATATGTAAACAACATACTGATGTTAACTATGCCATTACTTGAAAATTTTTGCTTTCCATTATTTAACAAAATTGACAAATAAATAAATAATGTGTTGATAATATAGTTTAGATATGGTACTCAAAGAAAAGGATGTACACATTAATAAACTGATAAAAAAGCCATTCAGTAGTTGGTTGATAATCTTTTAGAAATTCTATTAATTAAAAAATATTTAATCTGAAGCATTGCTTTTACAGAATAGTAAATATTAATTGATAAACATGACTTAAAGGAAGTTGTTTTAGTTGAAGTCTTTGACGTTCAGTGACAGCTAAGCTGCGAGAATGAGAAGTTATTTTGCTACCCCTGGGAGCTTTCTTCTTAACTTTTTTTCTTAAAATGAATAAAGACAAATGAAGGGCACTGCTCTCTTTAAAGCATGCTACAGCTAGAAGCAATTACTAAAAAATGTATTAATGTTACTACATGAATCGACCATTGGTAATGTCATTAAAAATCAACTACAGAGAAAAAGAAAATGTTTATATAATACATATTTTTATGATATGTTTTCAGTACTTTATAAATCCATTATAAAGTGAAGTATGGTTAATTTTTTGTAATGGGCTTAGTATCTTTAATATGGAAATAATCAGCCAAAACTCTGATATACAGTTAAACATGGATATAAAGATCCTAGTATTAAAAACACAAAACTTTGATTTCTAGAGATTTTGCTTTGTGTGCTGCATTGCATTTCACCAGAGTGCTGTTGGCAATAGATTGAGAATGTCCAGTGGTTGGCACATTTGATTTAACACAGTGCTCTTTCTGGTCATTTTGTAAGAGGCTGTGAAAGACAATTGGTGATTACTGTTGTCTTTTACACTGTCCAAACTGTCAAACTCATAATAATAAACATATTAGTAATATACAAGAAATATTTGTCCTATTAGAGAGCAATGCTAAAGTAGGCAATATATAGGTTACAGTTTATGCTGTGGGTTTTCTGTTGTAGTCTTTTTCCAATGTTGCAGTCTCTTCTTAATAAAAATATAGTTGTCACTGCAATTATTGAATGTAATTCCAATAATTACAAAATATTGTAGCAAATAAAATACATTATGCTGGCACTGTATATAATATAGATTCTTCTTACCTTATTTATTCCCATCTTGGCAAGATATGAAACAGCATATTCTCCTCAACGCTTTCTACACTAGTTGAACTTCCTACTGTATACAGCATGTCTATTAAAACAAAAGAAATGTATAGACAAAAAGTAATATTGTTTAAAATGGGTGTACAGATCTCTGTAGGTGGATACACCTTTCATTGGTCTGGTCGGTCTGATGGCTGTCATACTTAGGGAGTAGCTGTTGCTGTAGCGGATTGGCTTGTTCCGATGGTGTCCGATGTCACTCCTTTCAATGAGTGTATTATGGGACTCAGATTATGGCACTCCCTGCGTGCCTTGTCTGTTGTCTCAGTGTATGCTCCGACCGTGGTGAGTGATGTCTCGGCAAGGGAGACATTTTATTCGCAGCTTCACTCCGTGGTTGATGGGCGCCCACGAGGTGACACTCCTCTGGTCATGGGCGACTTCAATGTAGCCACTGGCACTGACAGGGCTGGCTATGAGGATTGTCTCGGTCCCCATGGGTCTGGTGACCATGGTGAAAGTGGCTCCATGTTCCTTGACTTTGCAAATGGTCAGGGGCTGACAATCGCTGGATCCTGGTTCCAGCGCCCTTAACCACATCGTTTGACTTGGTACTCCAATACTGGTGGTACGGTGAAGGAGATCGATCACATCCTCGTGGACAGACACTGGAGGCTCTTGCAAAACTACAGGGTCTACAGAAGTGCCCAGTTTGTGAATTCTGACCACAGACTTGTTGTTGCTACTCTTAGGATCCAGCGTAGGTCTAGTAGGTTACTACCTACTAGGAAAATCAGCTTGGACTTGGCCAGACTCCAAGACCAGGCTGTTTCTAATGAGTTTGCACGCAGTTTGTGTGAAGAAATTTCAGATTTGGGTACAACTGCCGATCCTAATGTGATGTGGGACACCTTCCATGACAAGACCCTGAAGGTTGCTGAGGGTTATGTTACCAGTGTTCCCAGAAGGAGGTGTTTCATCTTGCAGGGCACCTTGGATATTATTGAGAGGAGTTGCAGCGCACGGCTCAATGGCAACTCTGGTCTGTACCGTGAACTGAGAAGGACAGCTGCGAGGGCTCTGAGGGCAGATAAAGAGACGTTTGTTAGAGGAATCTGTGAGCAAGTGACACACCATCTGTGGTCTAGTAACCCATGTCCTGCTTACAAAGGAATCAAAGCATTACACACATCTGAATCTGTTCCTCGGAGAGTTGCAGTCAGGGCAGCTGATGAAACGGTCCTTACGGATGACACTGCAGTTGTGACCCTCTGGGCTGGCTACTTTGAGTAGTTGTTCAAAGTTGATCCTCTGGCTAGTACGTTGGATATCTCTGGGTCCACGGTTCTTGAGGCTGATCCTCCAATTAGCTGTGAACCAACAAGTCTCACTGGGATTGCACATGTGGTGAACCAGTGGGGGTGGGGGGTGGAGGTGGGGGTTTATCTGTGGTATCCGGGATGAACTTCTCCAGGCTGGTGGTAAGGCTGTCCTCCTGGCATTGCAGGCAATCTTTGCTTTCATTTGGGAGACTGGCATCATCCCAGCTGACTGGAAAACAGGACTTGTTGTCCCTATCTGGAAAGGGAAGGGTGATCGCTTGGATTCCAGCGACTACATGGGGATAACACTGCTCTCGGTGCTGGGTAAGGTCCTTGCTAGGGTTGACATCACAGAGTCGATCACTTGCTCACCTACCAGTGACTGAAACAGTCTGGTTTTACGCCTAAGAAGTCTACCATTGACTGCATCCTGGCACTGAGGGTCCTCATAGAGCGCAAACGCGAATATCGTCAGAGTTTCTTTGCAACCTTAGTCGATTTTCGCAAATCGTTTGACTCAGTTGATTGAGCTGCCCTGTGGGACATCCTGAGGGTTCGCGGGATCCCATCAAGGTTGCTGGATATCATGGCTGGCCTGTACACTGGTACTGTGAGTGTTGTGCAGAGTGGAGGCAGGACCTCTGCATTTTCCCCAGTTGATTCTGGGGTTCGTCAGGGGCGTGTTCTTGCTCCTACTCTGTACAATGCTTATATGAACTGGGTGTTCACGTAACACCTGGCTGCGGCAGATGGAGGGTCATTTCTAGAGGGTAGGACTGGACTGCGTGTCTGCCTGTGGGGTTGCCAACCAGGATCCCGAGTTGTTTCGCCATGTAGTGGGTGTGGCAATGCACTGTACCAGTGCATGTTCCCCAATTTGACTTGACTACTAAGGTGAGATAGATGGTAGACCATCTGTTAACATCTTGGTGGATTGTTAGCCTGCTATTACCAAAATTGTGCTAAAAAAGACTTTTATAATTAGTTGGGATGTTTATCCATTGATATTTAATCTGTTTTGATTGAATGAGCTGATAAATGCCCAGTCTAGTTTGGTGTGCTTGAGAGTTCACTAGAAAAATCACATTTTTATTCAGATTAAATATGTGCCCAGATGTCTTTTTACATTTTGCTAATATGTTAAGGACTAATGGTAAAGTACCATGTCATTTGTGTACAGTGATACTTTCTGTTTGAGTCTTCTGATAATCCCCTTTTTCTCTAGCCAACGGCTCAATGGTGATAGAGGGCAACCTAGTCAAGTACCACATTCTAGTTTGAAACAGTCAATGTTGTTAATGCCAACTTGGACTTCTGGACTGGTATAAAGCAATTTTATCAATATACTGTAGATGTGTTTGAACCAAACCCGAATTTATGCAATGTGGTGAATAAATAGTCCCATTTGACACTGCCAAAGGCTTTTTCTGCATCCAATGATAATATGATCATTGGTGTGTTAGATTTAGTGGATTTAATAGCCAAGTGTCTGCTTTTAATGAATCCGGTTTGGTCATGTGATATTACTGAAAGAACCAAAGTTTTGGATGTCAATTGTTCTACTTCTTCGATGCAGATTGTAAACATCTGCTTAGCTTCTTCCAGGTGAGCCCTAAGTCTTTGATTTTATTCTCTTTTTTGCTCACATTTTTATGTAAGGTTTCATTCATTTCTGCTGAAAGAAGCACTTTCTCAACCCTTCTTGCTTAAGCTGTCAATCGTTCGACTTCTTCAATGTGAGTCATAAATATTTGCTTAACCTCTTCCACGTGAGCCCCAAGTACTTTGGTTTTATTCTTAATTTTGCTCATATTTTCCTGTATATTTCTGCTCATTTTTGGTACATTTTCTTTTAACCGTATCTGTCTAATGTGTGTTTTCTATGTTTTCATATCTTCCCTTAATATCCTCACTTATGTCTACCCCGAGTCCTGTAACCAATACCTTTAATTCAGACATGTTTTTGTCTTCTTTGTCCACAGAAGGATAAATTACATATCCAGAAAACATTGATGTTGTTGACCAACAGGAGTACTGGAGACTGCGATTGACTTAGATTTTGATGGATCTTTAGCTGTTTTTTCATTCCTTTTAAGGTTTTTCTATCTCCTTTAGTCCCAGCTAATGTTTTAATATACTTTTAAGTGATTCCTCTCAGCCACTCATCATTGGCGGGGTCTGTGTGGGCATTGAGTTGGAGGATGACCTGACCTGGAGCACAAACACCAAGGAGCTGCTGAAGAAGGCGCAACAAAGACTGTATTTTCTGAGAATCCTCAGAAAGAACCATCTCCCCAAAAATCTGCTCCTTGCCTTTTATCACTGTTCTATCGAGTGTGTGCTCACATACAAACTGTGTGTGTGGAATGGCAGCTGCACTTCCTCAGAAAGGAAAATGCTCCACAGGGACGTCAGGGCATTGGAGAGAATAATTAGCTGTACCCTCCCCACTCTGGAACAAATCTACTCCTCCCAATGCCACAAAAAAGCAATAGACATTTCACAGGATTCATCATATCCCGGTCATTGCCTCTTCCAGCCTTTGCCATCGGGCAAAAAATACAGAGCAATGAAAACCAGGACAAAACACCTTAAAAACTGTTTTTATCCAAAAGCATTCATGGCCCTGAACTCAAATAAAACTGCTCCATGTCATTCTCTAAATGAGCAATATAGACCTTAAGTCAACCAGTGCAATTTGTACATTTAACCAGTGCAATTTGTATATATGACAAGCTTAATGTACTGTATATATATTTGTAATGTACTTTTATTATTATTCCTTTTCTTGTTTTTTAATTCTTATGCCTTACACTGAGTCGGCAGCACCTTCAATTTCGTTTTTCTTTTGTAAAAGTGACAATGACAATAAAGATCTATCTATCTACAGTATCTATCTATCTATCTATCTATCTATCTATCTATCTATCTATCTATCTATCTATCTATCTATCTATCTATCTAATGAAATACAGGATATCTTGAATAGATAAAACAGGGTAAAATAAAAACAGCTGCCAGGGAATTTATCAGCTAATGGTGGCAAGGAAAATAAGTTAAAAACAAAAGTTCTATTTCTCTTGCTTTGAGTGCAGTTACCACTGCCATATCTGTATGTAGAAACTAGTGAACATGAGAAAGGAACCAGGACTAGTGTGAGCAAAATGTTGAGCTTTTATATCAAAAACAGTGGTTACAAAAGCAATGTAAATCCTTTGTGGATTGCTGTTTTCCCATTTTCTGTTTTTGTTGATCAGGCTTCAGCAAAAAGAAAAGATTAAGTCTTTGTCACATATAAGCCAAAAATAAAAACTGAGTTATAGTGTGAATGTAGCCTCGCTTTGCTTTCAGAAATAATTGCAAGGTTGTGCCTGCAGTGCTGTAGCAGTCCAACAATGACAATGTTACTATCAAAAACATGGTAATGTTTATGCAAAGGAATAAGATTTTAATACAAGAAAAAGGACAATAATAATTTCACAAATTAAATACTGTTCAACAAATTAGGATGTTTTCAAAGTAGATCATTAATAGCAATCACAAAAATAAATGCATTAAAAGTACATATATAAAGAAAATACTACAGGAAAAAAGCGACAGTTACCTTGATTTATTACTTTTTCTGTACTTAAGGCTTCATTTTTTCAATTGGTCCCCTGAAAAATGGTAAAACAAGGTTCTACTGTAATTTTGTGTTTTCACCCATGGTTTTGGTGGTTTACCATTCCTTTTTCCAATGACTTTTTGGATTGTGGGCCTAAATCATATACTTCGGTCTACCAGTAAAGTTAGGGCCTCTTGTCCATTTCTGAGTTCATGCTTCTCTAGCTTTTCCCTCATGGCTTTTTCTAAGATGATGTCTCCAAAACTCCAACATTTATATGTGTATTTGTGATATTCTGTACATTAAACCAAATATATCAAATTTGCTTAGCATGAATACAAAGGTCTTTCAATACCACTACTCTTTATGCATTAGAATATAAACTGTTTTCACGCTATTAGATTAATTCCTAAAACTAACATAAAAGTAATGAAGAATATATGATGATGAAAAGACACTAGTGGGCTGGACATCAACGTCGGATATAAGAGGAAACAGTGTGCTAAGGAGAATAGTACGGGATAGAAGGAGAGAGCAGCCAAAAACCAGATGGGAAGATGTGGTAGCAAAGGATTGCATAATAAGGAGATGGCCAGAAACAGAAGGCAATAGAAGAGAGATCTCTATTAGGCTTCCACTGCAGTAAGGGAGAAGCCAGAGGAAAAAACTATATGGGGGATCCTTATTTTTTCTTTTCTTATTTTATTTCATATTTAGTCAGAATTAAAATATGAATTTAAATCTAATTAGAATTACACGGAGGACTGAAATTTACAATAAAAAACAAAAGTAAAAAACATAGGGAATATCTTATAAAAACAGAAAATGCTTTCCCTCTGGTTCTTGATTTTCTTTTCTTAATGAGCCTAGTTCATGTTCTTGGATTTCCTTTTGAGCCATCTGTAAAACACTTTTTTTTTCCTTTTCTGTTTCTTATTTTCAACATACAATTTATCTTTACCCAGAGTTTTCCTTTATCTCTTTCATCCACACTTTTACAAAATTTACCATATAATACAGTTCCTTTGCATAATCTGATATTTTGTAAAATCCCATTTTTGGCACTTTTCATACCATTTTGAGCATAGAAAAATCCCCACATGACATGTTCTATAGTTTCCATTTCTCTACACTTTTTTCTTGGGTATTTTCCTCTTTTCACACCTTTCATTTTAAATAAAATTTGCTTTGTATGACGTGTACCATCTCCCATGCCAAATCCCTCAGTTTGTTTGGAAGTTCTTTGGAGGCTATCATTTCCCACACTTTCCCTACTTCTGCTCGAGGAAGTTCTTTTATCCATACTACTTCTTAGTGTCCTTCTATAGTTTTCTTTAGTACTTTCCAATTACAGAAAACCTTAAATCCTTCTCCCCTTAAAGGTACTTGCTTAAATATTACTTCTACTGTTCTTAAATGTTTAGGGGTTACAAAAGTCATAGGTTTATTATTCTGAGATTTGTATATTTTATGTTTTCTTAAAACATTTCCTTATTTTATTTTAATACATATGTTACTTTTTCTTGTCCTTTTTTGTACTAAGCTTACCATTTCAGCTACATATTTTACTTTTAATAAAGTTCTTACCTCCTTTTTCTTTTGGCTCTTTTACCTTTTTTTTCTACATAACCTCTCACATAATGAGCCCTCAAAAATAAAACAGGAGTTTTTCTTAATCTTCATGGATTTTCACAAATATAAAAGCATGCCAAATATAAAAGCTTTGGTAAAATAATTGACTTTGCCCTGCATTTTCCACAACCCTGTTAA
The DNA here is from genome assembly GCF_016835505.1 of Polypterus senegalus. Lineage (NCBI taxonomy): Eukaryota > Metazoa > Chordata > Cladistia > Polypteriformes > Polypteridae > Polypterus > Polypterus senegalus. Next base: position 117,467,791 of record NC_053154.1, on the reverse strand, counting down.
CTGTGTAATGTTTTTTTCAGGGTCTCCCAATTTTTTTTTAAACCCAGATTTACTTCCAAAATTGATTCCCAATTTTTATTGAATATTGGCTCCAATGTTTTTAATTTCTTCACATTTACCTTCATTAAATTTTCCATCTTTGTGATATTTAACTTGGACCCTGAGGCACCACAGAATTTTTCCACACACTTTTAAAGTCTATTCTATTGAGATTGTGTTCTTGCATATTACAGTCACGTCATCAATATAAGCTGTGACCTTGGCTTCTTTCAGGTCACTTACAGGTAGTTTTACTCCTTCTATTTTCTTTAAATTTCTAATTTGTTGCAGTAATTGTTCTAAGGATAAGACAAAATGAGTGGCCGAAAGTGGACAACCCTGCATCATACTCTTTCTATTCCTATAATTTTGGAAGGGTGCCCATTGATTATAATTTGGCTTTGTGATTCAAAGCATGGCTTCAGCGATCCCCAAACCCCAACACAAACACACTAAGAGTGCAAATAACGTGCATTTATTTCACACACTCCTCAAGAAAATTAACAAAATGTAACACAAACTTAGGAGAAGCACAAGATTCTCTTTTTCTTTCTCCCCACAATACTTCTTACCACCATCGCAGTGCCCTCCTCCAACTGAGTGTTGCTCCATGTCCTCCCAGCGCCGACTCACCTGGGTAAAGGATTGTAGTCAGTTTTATTAAGAACCTGGGGGTATTTCCAGTACCAGGGCCACTGCCTGATGGAAACACTTCTGTGTCATGTGAAAGTCCATTATAACAGAGAGCTTGTCAACCTGCAGCACCATCTTGCGGCATCCAGTGACCCCAGCAGGGCTGCTCCGCCAGACTACTTCTCTCCGCATGCCTTGCTGGCTTCCTACTGGGCACTGATATTCTGTGCTGCTGCCATCTAGCGTGCTGGGGGAGTAAAAAGCCCCAAGTGACATCTTCTCTTTTCAGTTGGCTGTCCGTCCATCCATTCTGATCTTTCTTTCTGGGTCTGATCCCTTTCTCCTCCCCGTCTGGGATGCCTACTTGTCTGTTAGAAGCCTCCCGTCCAGGTAAGGAACCATCATCTCCTCTTCTGCCCCTCCAGCCCATGTGGCATTTACACTTGTTATGTCTTTGTAACAAGCTTTAATTCTATTAATTATTTTTTGAAGGAAGTCCATCTTGTCTAACGGTTTGTAAATATATTTGTGATCTAAAACATAGTAGGCTTTTTCCAGATCTAAATTTAGGAGTGCAATTGGAATTCTTCTATCCTCTGTATATTATAATAACTTCTGCAGCAGTATTAAATTATCCCCAATCTTACGTCCTAGTCTGGCACAGGCTTTGGTCCTCCTCTATGATACTTTCCAACTTTCCTCTAATCAGGCCTGGATGCTAGACTGCTCAGGTTGGGTTAGGGGTGCAATAAGAAATTCTGAGTGGGCACTTTTTCACACAATTGACTATACAACAGTGTAGTAGCGGTTTGTGACCAAAGAGTGGGGTGCATGGACATATTTATTTTTAATGTTTTATTTTAATATTTGTAACTCTGCATTATGCTCTCATAGTCATCTCTCCGATTAGGAAAAACATGTTATTATTATTACTAGTATTATTTTTGATGTTGATTTTTCTATCTTTGAATAGATAGATAGATAGATAGATAGATAGATAGATAGATAGATAGATAGATAGATAGATAGATAGATAGATAGATAGATACTGCGAATCAAGCATAAACTTTGACTTATCTGCTGGCATATTAAAGGCAAATTAGGAACACAAACTCATGAACTGATAATAACATAAGAACAGAACATGTGGCAATAATATAATAATATAAAACAATAATATATTTGAGGGACGCTGAAAAAAATAAAAAAAAATTTAAATTTACCAAGTAATAAACAAATTGGCTTTACAAAAACAAGTGGAAACTTTGTTTATTTGATAGGCAAAAATGGAAAAAATAGAAAGCTACTAATGATCTTGTTGCAACCTCTAACCAGTCACTTCAAAGCATTAGTCTTCCATTTTATTGGGCAAAAGCTCTAACAAACACTTCCATGTCTATGACTTTTGTTATTCATTTTTCCTGGGCCAAAATCACCAAATTGTTTTTCTTCTCTTGTAGCAAGGTGAAGTGGAAAGGGGTCAGGACATGTGACATTGTAGAGAATGAACTCTCACATGTAGCTGAAGATGCACTCATCACCAATGCAGTTACATGCATTGCATGAAGTTAACGAAATGCTTTCTTATAGAAACATATTTGGTGGCACACAGTTGAAAGGCTTACAGGAAATTTTGCATACAACTTGATAAATATTTTGTATGTTTTTATTTGTAACTTACGCAAAGCAATGTAATATTAGTGTTACATTAGTGAGAAGCAGTCATGTTTACCCCGCCTTTTAGGAATGGGTCTCTTTGAATTTTACGACAGGGTTGGGGGGGAAGTTCCTCAAACACGTTTGGTAAATGTTTCTCTGCTAAAGTCTCTCTGTCAACCCCCACACAAAGCCAGGCTGCCTAAGTTCCAAGCTTTACCTTAACATATGGTTTGGGGGGCAGGTGTGAAGATGTTCTATCCCCCCATTGGTCTGAAGTATGGCTATTTGGAACTGGCTTGTATCAGAAGCCTTTAAGTACCATGACATCCTATTGGCTTTATGGGTTGGACAGAAAATCTTTAAATTTGCTCATTCCCTCACTCTCATTCTCTTACTAAACTGAAAGACTATAACACCATAAAATGAAAAGGACAACACAATGAAGAGCACAGCTCAGCAGGCATAGTGAAACATATTTGCGGACTGTTTGAACAAAGCTGACCAAAAATGATGCTTTAACTAGAGACGTTTTAGAGTAACTAACAAGTCTGAAACTACACATCACCATTTATCAGGCTGTATGGTCGCCAAAATGCACTTTGCATATTGTTATTATTTATGAATATTACCAATAATACATTGTTTAAATTGTAACTTAACTCCTGCTTGTCTTTTACTACACCTAATTGCCTGAGGTTATAGATGTAGAAGGGAAGGTGGGGAGAAGTTATATACTATAATACCTTATAAAGAGTGGTAAGTCTGGGAGATTTGAGGCATTCTGACAAAGGCTACTTAATAATACAAAAGGGGAAAGTAGAGCAATATATTACTCGTACCAAGACAAAACACCATCCCTCTGAAGAGGAAATGCCTCTGACACTGCCTCTCAGCCACACACAATGCCATCACAATAGATTTCTTTTCCCTGGCCGTTTCATAATTCACACCTCCAGTCATGTAATCCACTTAACACCTGCCTCTAGAGATTCTTGACACCATGGTGATTAGATTAAGGTAAATAATTGGATTACTCATAAGGATTTAAATGCCTGGGAATTTTTCTACCAGTCGGTTGAACTGAAGAAGCTGCTTGAAGGAGTGCTAAAATTTCTTTAAGAATACATAACAAGTCCAGTTGCTTTTGACTGATAGGTATACCATGAGCTGGATGGTTGAAAACCTTCACAGATATAATTTAGTAGTAGACCAGTAAACCAGGTTAGCACTACTGTTTTTGTTGACCTAAGCCAACAACAACGACAACATTTATTTGTATAGCACGTTTTCATACAAGTGATGTAGCTCAAAGTGCTTTACAAGATGAAGAAAGAAAAAATATAAAAATTAGGAAATACTATTAAAGTAAGGTCCATTGGCCAGGGATGACAGAAAGAAAGAAAAAAAAAACTCCAGAAGACTGGGGAAAAAATCTGCCAAGACAATGAGACCACCCAGCCCCCACTAGGCAAAGCCAAACTATAAATGGCAGTCCAAGCACCCGCATGCTTATAATCAACTGAATATTTTATGTCAGAGAATTAAGGATAATTTCTGTTTTACTCTTTGATATAGTATCAGACTATAGATATACTGTATATTTGTTATAAGGAAATCCACAATTTTTGGAACATGATAACAAAGAAAACTAGCAATTTAATACTGACTTTAAGTAAATGAATGCAAATTTAACTTAACTTTTCAGCAATGAGTATATTTTAGTTAAAAAATATGTAAAGACAAATATATAAATAGAACAATACAGCATAATAATGCTGAGTAGTTCAGTGATTAGTTAGAAAATTAGAAATTCAACCTTGGAGTGCTTTTGTTCATCATCTTGCACAATTAAAAATTGCCAGGACTTGTAAATGGCACATAAACAATCTTTCTTAAACTGCTTGTAATCACAATGCATTGTTCTTGTAAAATAAAGTAAAATACAGAAGGAAGAACGAATTTAAAATCTGCATCAACCCATTGTCGAAATATGGATGGAAGATATGATAAAAAGAAAAAACTTGTTGAAAGAGAAACAGCACTTACACAAAACTGCCTTTACTTGGCTGACACCTTTATTCAAGGCAACTTATAATATTTGGGATATAATTGGCTGCATTTCCTTTGTTTTAGCAATTGGAGCCCAGACAGATGAAGTGACTTGTTTGTGGTTACACAGTGACAATAACAGGATTTGAACTCACAATCTAAGGGTTTGAAGTCCAAAGTCTTACCCACTACGCCACTCTGCCCACCAGTGATCCTGGGGTGTATCCTGAGATTTGAAAAACCACCCATAAAGGGTACATGTAGGTTGTCAGATATTAAGACTGAAAATCACTATGCACAGAAATAATGTAAAACAATATAATCAGATTAATGGGGATCAGATTTATTGAGTATGTGTGTTCATAGGGTAGCGCCTTCACCAAATTTTGTTTTGGTTGTGTTTGTATTTCAGATGTTTAATTCTCAAAAAAATTCAATGCAGTGCTGCTATTGTAAATTTTCAACGCAACAAGATCAGCCAATGTTATCCACAATTAAACAACGATGGCTAGAGCTTTTTGTTGAAGAACAGGTAAATAATAAATTTCACATGTCACTTTAATGTCTTAAACACCCTTGGTCTGTTTCTGCAGTTTATTAATTCAGTCCTCTCTCGCTGTCCTGCTTAAACATATGTTTATTCAGAATTTCGACACAACCTGTGTTGATCATGAAGTTAATACTCCTAACATCATTGAACAGTTCTACTGTGGGCTTGCTTAAGATGTACAGAGCTAAAGTATCAATCAGGAGAACAGGAAATGGAGAATCTACTAGAAAAACTAGATTTACAGGTAGATAATATATCTAAAGTAATTTTGTCAACTTCAGAGTAATATGGATTTTTCCTTTTGGCTTCATCTTAGTATAATTGGTGTATCACAAGCTAAGCAATCTCTTTCTCCTCCATTCATTGACCTTATCTTGTGTTGGTTTTGTTTTACTTTACTTTCACAGACCACAGACTTAACAGCACACAGGAGAGACACTGTTCTTCAGATTCTTCTATCTAAGAAAGCAGGCTTCAATTTTAAAAAAATATCCTGATAATTAGCTTTCCACATTTTATGGTGCACCAGTTTGGTCTTTTTATTGTGGTGTAACTTGCATAAATATACAAAAGACATTTGATACAGTTTATTTGATACTCATGACAATGGTCATTTTATGAAGTGTCTAATTTTATTTGATGTCTTTTGTAGAATTCTGAGCCATTAGAGACTCATGCAAGGAACATTTCAATGTGAGTTTTAGAGTTGGTCAAGTATGGCATCTCTACAAGTTTGCTGTCCAGTGCAGTAAATGTAATTGTCCTTGAAGAGGAGGTTGTTATGGAGAACTTGGGAAACTTTACAAAAAACTTTACAATCCTGTTTGGCCTACTTTATGCTCTTAACATGAACTATCACAAAGACCATAAATACACATTTGAGGTGGTCCAAAAAGTGTTCCAGCACCTTGGAAACGACTACACTCCTAGAGTGCAATCTCTAAAAAACAAACTATTTGCAAATGTAATAGGAATTTCTATGTGACACTTCCAGTCAATTTTGTCTGTTTGGACACCTGCTTTTTTCCAAGAAGAAAAAAAAGGCTTTGATCACTGTTTTAAAAATTTTAAGTTAAATGGGATTGACTGTTAAATGGTCTGTTGTCTTATTTGATTTATTTGTTTACTAAATAGGTCTCTAAATCTTGATTCCGAGGAGAATAATTCTTTTTTTTGCCTGTTTGGTAACACCCTTGAGTTAAACAAGATGACTGACAATATTTTTATTACTGTTGTATGCACTATTATGATTGGTAAATTCTGTGCAACTGTTTTTGACATCATTTTTTGGGTTAAAATGTTGTTCACTTGTAGTGTCAACATTCTACTACTCTTATATAAAGCATTCTTTCTGTGCAGCTTAAATGCACATTACTATTGCAGCTGCAAAGTTATAAATGTTGGTAATACTTTAAAGTGATGTGTTAATAAAACATTTAAAGTATTTTATTTTTGTCCTGGACTATGCAATAAATTGTGTGTTAGTTTTAATTTGTATAGCATAAAATTTACAGTTGTGTTTAATTTTTGATACTGGCTTTGTAGTTAACTAAACTAAACAACAGTATTTAATGCAACACAGAATAAGTAATTAGAACAACAAGCTGATTTGATGAGTACCAAACACTTAACTGACTCAACTTATTATTGTCTTCAGGTTTGTTGACACTTGCTGAGTAGGTAGAACAGACAAAAGAGTGTTTAAAGTTTGTTTATATTAGTAAGGACAGTTTACTTCCGAATTGTATATATTTTTTTGTTGGAAGTAACCCGTGTTTGTGGATGCTCACTTTTTCTTCATTGTCTTTGTGTGTGATTTTTTTTACTTTTTTTTTTCAATAAAAAGAGTAATCCTCTTTTTATTAAGCTAGGACAAAATGACAGGATATATCATTACCCAGCAAAGCATACAAAGGAACCCAAACTCTCCCACACAGCCCGAGCCAAAAAAAAAAGATAAAAAAGGTGAAGGATTTACAAGCCAAGATTTACACAATTGAGCCACAGCAGACCAGGATTCGATTACATTACTGGAAGCATCGTTAATCCATGCTGCAGACGTCTCCAAATGTATTAAGTTATATAAGGAGGACTGCCAGTTGTCAGTTTTTTTGATTAATTTTATGTCTGTCCTTAGTAAACTGTCTAAAGAAGAAGAATGTGGAAGAAAAGGCTTTTTATTATATTTTTTCTAATCATGTTTTGCTCTGGAGTCACAGTAGGTATTGTATATAGAACCTGGACTTATTTTTCTTGTTTTTTGTTAATGTTCTGTCTGTGTCTGTATTCTCCTATCCCATCAGCATTCGGTTTTGGCTCCAGGTGCCTGGAGTCTGAAACTGTGCAAGAGTATCATTACACGAGGCAACACAATGTTGTACGTGTCCCTCTATAATAATTCAACAATTCTAACTTATCTGCCAGTTCACCTAACTTGGTATCATACATAAACTTATCCAGCTTGTTACTTATATTCTTATCCATATCATTTATCAATATATATAAAAGTCAATGTGTAAATGTATGTATGTTCCAGCATCACTTCCAAGCGACTGGAGCGTTTTTCATGAAACTTGGGACACATGTTTCTCAATGGTTGACTAAAAATACTGTAGGGTGAAATCAGCCCTAACCCATTCTGGGTTATGGTCTTGTATATATGTTATCATCCAGTTGACACTTGGAACGACCACCAAAGGGCGAACTGGAGGTGACTGCCACCATTCTTTATGTTTGAGCGCCACCGCGCTCCTGTTACTTTTGGAATTAAATAGAGTTCTACGCATGCAAGTGTGTGTCTGCTTTTGAAATTAGAGTTGGCCAGTTGTGAGCATCAACTGGATGATAACATACATACAAGACTGCAAGACAAGCACATTAGTGAAGCTTCATTGTTTGTTAATTTATTTAAATTTTTAAAGTTGTGGGTTTTTCTAATTATATTTTTCTCAAACAAAAAAAAAACACTTTATTTTTCCTCCTGGGCAACGCTGGGTATTTCAGCTAGTGGCCTTAGCACTGCCTGTAGAAATCACTATTAACATCAAACAATTTTGATAGGTTTCCTTGCGCCATATCCCTCTGCTTCATATGTCTGAACCAATTTTGCAACCATCTACAAACAACACCCTAAACTCTCACTTCTTTTAGTTTGATGCCTAACCTCTCGTGGAATCTTATCAAATGCTTTCTGAAAGTCAATTATATCATACGCTCCACTTGGATCATATCCTTTTGGTGCTTACTCATACAATTCAAACATGTAGGTAAAACATGTCATCCCTCTTCTGAATCTATGCTGGCTATTCAGCAAGTCTCCTGTTCTTGCCATATGTGGCTCAATCTTTTCCTCAATAATTCCTTCCATTAATTTACCTGTGATGCACATTACGCTTATTGGCCTATGCTTGGATCTGCCTGGTCACCCACTTATGTAACAGGATAATATTTGCCATTTTCTTGTCCTTTGGAATCTCATCAGTGCGCAGTGACTTCCTAACAATATGCATTAAAGAATTATATATGTACTCACTACATTCCTTAAAACAAATGTCTAGGACACATTTAATACACTTAACTCATTGAATGATATAGCTTTTAAGAGGGATGAAATATGAGAATATGTTCTATCTAGTTACTTTAAATTCTGTTTTAACTCTGCATATCACTCAACTATTTAACAGTTTTACTTACAGGCATTCTTACACAAAGAAGCACCACATCAGGATGTCGATTCCCCAATAGCCAACACAGATGAGTAAAGTATTTGTTAAAGAGTGCTTAAAAAGATGATAAGTAGTCGTATTAGTCATGTTGATTGTCCATATTATGGATGGAGATATAAAATGGACATACAGCCATGTTATGGGAAAAATGTGTTAAGAAATTAATATGCAACTTTTAGATTTGACCTTTAACAAGTTCTTTTTTAGTTAAGGGTTAGGTGCATTAAAGCAAACCACCCTGGCAGTGTTGCTTGAAGTCTGACTTTTAACTTATTGTCAGATAGTCATATTGAAAAGCCTGTATTATTTCATGTCTCAAGACTGAAGCTAATGTATGACGTATTTTGCACAAGATTAATTTGGTAGCACAGTCAGTAAGTCAGTAAGCATTGTCTCGGAGATGAAGTATATAGATATTTTGCTTTGTCATGAAAACCAGGCAGACTGACATATCCCTCGGGGAATAGGATTATGTTTCTAATTCGTCTTTCTTTCTTTGATACTTCCTTTTCTTCCTTAAGTTTTATAGTTTTCCTCATGTGAAGCTATTTCCCTTTCTATCCTAAAGGTTTTTTTATACAATTTCCACGTGTCTCACATAAATAAGAGAGGTTTACTGCATACTTTTTGTCTCTATACTTTTAGACCCAACAATTTGTGAAAGACAACCTGAACTCTATACACTTATTCAATAGAAAAATTATGATCAAGCTGTAACAGTGAGTAATAAGTATGACTTCAAAAATTTTAAAAATTAACATTTAAGACCAATAATAGAGAAGGCAGTTAGCAGATTTAAAAATTCAATTGCAGTGCTTTCTGCTATTCTTGTGATTCTTAGGCGTGTAATTGCCACTTTATTTGTATGTAATATCTGTTACTATGGCAGTTGAGACTCCCTGTATTTCCCTGGTAGCCCTGGTACAATTAGAAAATAAAGACTTATCAAGATTTATTCTGAACTCACTCTTTAAAAAAATAATATTGGCACAAAGGGGCTATAATGCTGTACATTGGCTCTGGTGGGTCTAAGATTTCATCCATAGGCACTGTACCCCTTGCAGTTTTACCAAGGGTGATAGAAATGGCTTTTGATACTGTGGTTTGTTTAGGGAGACAATATCAGCTTTAGGCATTCCTAATATTCCTTCTCAGGGCATTAATGGTCTTTTTCAGTTACTTGTTAAGGAAAATAAAGCAATAACATGGGCCTAAATTCATACAATAAAGGCTCCATGGCACTGAGAAAGACCAGAAAATTGGGGGTGTAATGATAAATAATGTTACTGTATAGTAATGAATGTGACCACCAGGTCACGAGTTCTGGGAAAGCTCCTGACCCTGATCTAGAATTCATACTGCATTATTTGGCACCAGAAAAAAAACTAAAAGTAGCCACATTCCCTGATTTCAGAGAGCTAACATCTGAGATGAGTTTTGGGACAGTTTCACGAGAAAAGACAAAGAAGGGGGAATGTTTGTGAGAATTCTGTGAATGAGAGGTACTAACAGTAACCTACAATGTGAAATTCCTTTGCCAAGTAACATGCAGATTATTTCTACTTTTGTAAGACTATCTCTGTTGATTTGTGAACCCCAAACACAGTAAAATATAAAGACTTATGCAACATGGCGCCGACTGGTGTGGCTGGCCATCTGATCGTCTCGCTAATATATCTTTTACCTTTGTTTTTTTATATTAGTTTATCTTAATGACCACTGTCCTATGATCATGATTCTTTACTTAACATATTTTCTTGCTTGCTTTCCTCTCAATTTTCATCTCCTGTTGGAATATTATGTGATCCTCCACCTTTGTTTTATTCATCTCCTGACTTCTTCACCTGGACGCCGGTGTTCACCTGTATCAGTGAGCTGAATGCCTTTCGGAACCGCAAACGCACCTGCCGCCAACGTGGAAAAAGAGCTGGTATTGCTGTTAAACAACGCCAACTCAAATCCCACAGCTTGGTTTCCTGATGCCTGCGAGTTACCTACAACCCATCTTCTCCTGCACAGGATTCCATCCCTGGTTCATGGGCGCTGGACACCAGATTTAATTTCTCCATTTCAAGGCAGCATCACTTTTCCTCGGTGTGCTCTCGGGGAGTAAATGCTGCTAATCTACGCAGGCTCACCCGTGCTCATCCCGCAGCGAGCTCTTCCACTTCTGCTCTCTTGAAAATGAGATCAGTGTCTAATAAAACTTTTATTCTCCAAGACTTTATTATCTCAAATAATCTGGATTTCTTTTTCATCACTGAGACCTGGATTGTAAATGGCGACTCTTCATGTTTTACTGACTTGGTACCATCAGGTTATTCATTTTTAAACTCTCCTCGTCAGATTCATTATGGTGGGGGCATTGCCACTGTTTTAAAAGTATGTTCTTGTGTCTGAGCCTTATAATGGGTCTGTTTAGTAGTTTCGAAGTGCAATTTTTCGAAGTGTGCAGCTCCCCTTCTTTGTTGTTTGCTGTGGTTTATAAACCTCCTGTAATTAATGATATATTAATTTCTGAATTCTCTGATCTCCAGGCTGATATCACCCTCTCCCATGACAAAGTATTTATTGTTGGTGATTTTAACATTCGCGTTTGTTGTCAATCGAAACCTTTGGTTAATGACTTTTTATCACTATTAGAATCATTTGATTTTATCCAGCATATTAATATGCCAACTCACTCTCTCGGTCACACCCTTGATCTCGTTCTTACATGTGATATTTCAGTTAATTATATTGATTTATGTGATGTTTCTTTTACTGATCACTTTTCTATAATGATGGATTTGAATATTACTGTAGATGTCCCTACTACTAATTTACTTTAACATGGCCTTTTCATAACTTCACTTTAACTTGATCCTGTATGTTCAATTCATCATAATAACTATTCATGGTGGCTCCAAAATCTGTACTGACCCCTACTCTCTCTTCTGTTTCTTTTTCCGGTTTCTTTGTGGTGGCGGCCTGCACCACCACCACCTACTCAAAGCATCATGATGCTCCAACATTGATGGACTAAAAGGCAGAAGTCTACGTGACCATCATCATCAAGTCCTTCCGTGAGAACCCTATGTACAAAGAGGACTGTTTAATTTATGTTAGGTAGAATGCCCAGAGGGGACTGGGCGGTTTCATGGTCTGGAATCCCTACAGATTTTATTTTTTTCTTTTGTTTTTTTTTTTGTTTTTCTGTCCACCCCGGCCATCGGACCTTACTCTTATTCTTTTTTTTTTAATATTAAAAATGTGGAATTTATTAAAAACCTTGATTTAAAGAGGTGCGAGTCTTACATCTGTGTGTGGCGCAGGCTCAGGCTGAACAATTTTTACAAAAGGCAACTGCAGTTCCGAGTGGTCACATGCCACTCCAGAGGGGCCCTCGTAAAAATGAAAGCCCGCAATCCAACGGATAAAAGCAGATCTTCTCTGCCTGCTATCCACATGGTGCCAGCGGTGGGTTTCCTCCTTCCTACACCCTGGACATTGGAACCAAAGCACCATCCCACCGACTGACAGGAAGCACGTCGTCAGCTTGGCCTCTGGGAGGCGTCTCTCGCAGTCACTTAGAGTGGCAGTGCCACCGCAGGTGTCCCACTACTCAAGTCCCTAAATGAGGCGCTCCTCCGGTGGCAGTTTCAAGTTGCTTGGCGGCTGTTTTTGTGTCCCCTCTGTCTCCTCCTCTCTGGGCCGATACGTTCCCTCGAGCCGTCGTTTCTGACGCACTTTAAAGAAGACGATCAAGAAGATGACCAAAATTACCAGGCAGCCACCAATCACAGTGGGGGCAACAATGGCAGGAATATTGAGGGGCTCAACTGTGGTGCTATTTGTCTTGTTGGGGCTCGTTGCAGTTGATGAGGTTGACGGTATGGTCTGAGCTTCTCCGAGGCCCAGCAGCGCCGTCCCGCACAGCAGCAGCCACAGCAGCATTCTCTCCATCCTTTGATGAGTCTTCGGGTTTTGCCAGGTGAAACTCTGAACCTCCCAGAAGGTCACAGGTGCCCAGCCACACTCTACCATCATCTTCACGTGCTGCCCTCAGTCGCCCAGCATGCAGCCAGCATGGCAGACCGTCAGACGCAAGCTTTGCCCTGTAAACTGCCTCCTAGCTGTTGATTCCAGCGCGGCCGCCCAGTGTACTGCCATATGTTAATTAATGTTGACTTATTTTATTTTCTTACTGTCTTTTATTCTATTCTTTATTATGTAAAGCACTTTGAGCTAGATTTTTTCGTATGAAAATGTGTTATATAAATAAATGTTGTTGTTGTAATTGTGCTTCACGCTGCTCTCGCTTTTTAAATTCTTCTATTATATCCGATTTTAAAACCATATTCTATAGTCTTGATGTGCATGTCCAATATGATTGTATCGATGATTCTGTATTAGAATTGAATTCTTCTTGTAAAATCGGTATTAGACTCAATTGCTCCACTCAAATAAAACTACGCAATCACTGCACCGCACCTGTCGAACAGCGGAACAACGTTGGAAAAAAGATGGTCTGATTCTTTCTAAACAGATTTTTAGGACTTCTCTATTAAATTTACAGGTTGCAGTTAAGAAAGCTAAACATGATTTCTTCGCTGATTTAGTTTCCCGTCATTCTAAGAATCCTAGGGTCTTATTTAATTCTATTAATGCGGCCATTCACCCTCATTCTGTGATGGGATTAAATAGCACTGTTCTTTCATGTGAGCAATTTCTTTCATTCTTTGTCAGTAAAATTGATAAAGTTCACGGTGGCATTGTTCCAACTGACTATGAACTTCCTACTGTTAATCATGGTATTGTATTTGAATCTTTTGATCCTGTCTCACTTTTACAGATAAAAAGAACTATTGACACCCTTAAACCAGCTCCCAGTCTTCTTGATATAGTAACACCACGCCTCTTAGTGGAAGCCTTTGATGTTTTGGGCACATCTTTACTAGCCATTATCAATGATTCTATTGGTGAGGGGGATGTGCCCTCATTTTTTAAACATGCTGCAGTGTGTCCTGGTCTAAAAAAGGCAGAATTAGATCCTGAAGTATTAGCCAATTTTCGCCCGATTTCCCAATTGCCATTTCTGGCTAAAATATTAGAAACAATTATTTATAATCAATTGGTTGATCACCTACATGTGGTGCTGCAGATTGGAGCTACATCTTTACAAAAGAATGATAAGTTTATATATAAAGAACTAGGTTCAAACACTTTGAAAAGATTAGAACTAAAAAGAAAAAGGTCCTAAAATGAGAAGGGCTCATCACCAGACCCCTACATGACAAAGCCATTCTGTACAGGTTGTAAAGGCTGCTCTGTTGATGTTTGGAAGCAAAGGAATGCCACATTCAAACTGATCTCCAAAACGGCCTTGTCAGACTACTAGCCATTCCCCATTTTGAAAGGCTACATCTATGAGGGAGTTTGTTGTGCCAATAATAAAAATGTCAAGTCGGCTAAGGAGACAAAATATTTTATTTCAGTGGCATAGAAAAGCTTTGTGAATGTTATAACAAGTATATTTGCTTTCATGGAGATTATGTCAAAAAATTAACCTTGTTTGCTTTTACTGGTCAGACTGAAACTTTTTAGATTATCCTGTCACACATATTCATTTGCATAGATTTGATAACAATATGATATTCGGGTGGTTACCTACCATGTAACGCTTGTGGTTGACCGGCCAGTTGGCAGACAACCTCCAAAGAGCGAGCACACACACGCACGAGAGAGATACACATACAGGCGCGCAAGAGACACACACACACAGGCGCGCAGAAGAGACACACACACACAGGCGTGCAAAAGAAACACACACACAGGCGCGCGCGAGAGAGACACACACACACAGGCGCGCGCGAGAGACACACAAGAGAGAGATGGCTGGACGCATAAGGCTTGTTTTAAAGAGACAGTTGCAGTGTTAGTTTTCTCTGTTCAAGGTTTTCTCAGTGTTATTCAATATTTTTACATTTAGTTTACTATTACGCTGTGCATTCTATGGTTTAATTAACTGTATTTGAGCTTAAAAATCTTTAAGAAAAATATATTTACATACAGTTCGTACGGTCTGGAACGGATTAATTGTATTTATATACAATCCTATGGGGGAAATTACTTCGGTTCATGACCAAATCGGTTCACGACCGAGTTTTGGAACGAATTATGGTCGTGAACTGAGGTTCCACTCTACTTAGTATATCAGAAAATAAACACAAATAAGACCACGTGGACTGCTGATAACAATATAAAAAACACCTTTTTTTACTTTAGTGAACTTGGAATTCAAGTAAATAAGTGAGTGTTAAGCACAAGGCTTGAGATCATGCTCTGATTTAGAAATCAAACAATACATAATTATTAGCAATGATTATAGGTTTATAGAGTAATTATTGTCATGTGCACAAAAAAACAGCACAATTGTTACTTGCATGTGTTAATCAACATACAATAGATAGATAGATAGATAGATAGATAGATAGATAGATAGATAGATAGATAGATAGATAGATAGATAGATAGATAGATAGATAGATAGATAGATTTGTTTGTTCCTCTTTAAATACATAAATGCATAATTAGGTAGATAAGCAAGTAAGTAAGTAAATAAATAAATAAATATACACACATTTTTGTCTGGACACATACCAGAATGACTATAAAGCAAGAACATTAAAACAAAAGGAAACTCCTGACTTGGCAGTCACATTCATAGTGAGGCATTACACAGACGTCTTGCTGTTGGTATAATGGAGCCCTAGTAGCATTTCATGACACACTTCTGAATAATTATTTGGCTGAAAGTTCCCAATGTTAGAATGTCAGAGAGGATGTACAACATTTTTCATAATGGCACTCAGATTTGTGTTAATTCTCTCCTTTGCTACCTCCTCTGGAGAGGGGCAGGGTGCATCCTATAACTAAGCCTGCTCTTTTAATTTGCTTGTTGATTTGGTGGGCCTCTCTTTAAGTGATGTTACCTCCCTTCATAATCATACACTAACAGCAAGACAACAAAACAAAAATTTAATGTGTCTTAATTATTATACTTACAGTATTGTATTAGAGTATGATTTTCAAAACAAAGATTTGTTATTTGCATTAATTACTCCATAAATCAAATAAAATCTATACTAGATTGTGCTTCTAAAAACATTTATAGATGAATGATTTCTTTGAAAAGGTTTTTATTTAGAATATAAATATTGTCTATATAGCTTGTAGGTTTATATAACAATTTGAACCCTATGTAATTGCCAGTCACTAATTTATCCTGCCATGCCCACCCTTTCCATTGAGTTTAGTGACACGAAGACAACCATGAGGGCAGAGAGCACTGCAGTACCCTAGCATGCTTCGCAGGCAGATCCAAACCAAAATTGCAGACACAAACGAGCCAAAGGCATCTGAGAAGCCATGATAAGCAAGCAAGCAGGCAAAGAGGTCCAAAAACATAAAACAGTACTAGCAGTAATAATACTAACCACAATTCAAAAGTAAAAGAAAAAAATCACCACCACCTTTTATTTCACTCTCTCATTCCTTGATACGGCTGCTGCCCAATTATTGTTGGTGAGCATAAGATGAAGATGAGCAGGACGAGGAGCGGACTACACATGAATGTTAAAGCCAGGGTGGTGCATAGTCCTCATTCTAATGCTTGTACTACTTTAAATTATTACTTGTCTCTTTTTCTTCACTAAAATAAAATGTTTTTGTCTGTATTCAAAAGAGGAATATCAACATTAACCTGTATACTATATAGGCAGAGTTAGCATGATGCTTCTTAGACATAATTTTAGTATATGCAGTATATAGATATCTAAGCTTTATATATATAATTGTGTGTTAATAGTTAATTAACTTATGCACTTGTGAAAGCTGTCATAGAATGCTTTGTTTACCAGAAACATATGCAGAGCACAGAAATGAAAGAAATTCACTTTTCAGCATTTTAATAACTGATTATTATGATATATCATGTTAGATTTTGATTTTCTTTAGCATAAAATTACAATTTTTCTTTACACAAAGTGGAAATAAATAAAATCTAATCTTGGCCCATTTACACAAGCTAGTCATAATTTCAAGACTGCTTATGCTTGCTTATCTTATTTTATTTCCATTTTTATGCTAGCTTTACTCTTCCAGCTTGACATGGTATAATTTAGAAATGACAAAGGAGGTGGGTTGAGATGTTTAGACCAACTTATTTTTTTGAAATTCCTGCTCCAAAAATGCATCATCACACTACAGAAACAACTTTGACGGAAATGGTAGTGGCAGAGATGGCTCAGATATTTTTAAAAATATGTGGGAGTTATATTAGCTAATAATGGAGCCAACTGCACAGCAAAAATGTGTTTATAGAGCTGCTTTTTCATGAGCAAAGTGGATTTTTGTGCCTAATCAAGTAATCTAAATGTATATCACAGCAGTTAAGAAAACCTCAGTTTTTTAAAACTACAGAAGACTTTTTATAAAATAATGTCTTGCAGGAAAAAAAACATAGCATACTCCTTTGGTTTTAAGTCTTTCATAAACATAATTAATAAACAAGCCTTTAGATATTATACAGTAGAATAAGTTCATATAATAGATTCTATATATACATGTGCTTGTCGATTACTTCCAACTTTCCAAACATGTGAATAATTTTGACTGATTGCTGTAAAATAACCCAAAATATGTGAATGTATCCTGTAATAGACAGGTACCACTTTCAGGGTGTGTGCCTTGAGCTGGTGGCTGAGGCTATAGTTGAAGCTATGCATGACCCTGTATTGGAATAAGTGTATTAATAAAATGATACTCCAAAGAATTAATTGTATGCTTCTTTTCAATTAATTTATAAATGTGTATGTTTCAATTTTTTATTAACCGATTTACTAAAACAACTAAATAAATCAGACAATTCTGTAAAGGTTTTGTTATTATGTATAAAATATAATGGAAATTGTATTTTATTGAGAATTTTTCCAGACAGTTCATTTAGTTTTCTCTAATCCAACCAGACCTGGGCCAGTTCAAGGACCGCCATTCCAACCTAGGATGACACAGATATTTAAAATGTGTGACAATAATATAACAGTTACTAGGATATATGGTAAATATCATTAATAGCTATTTGGCTTAAGTCATTTGTCCTGTAAATTATTGAAGAAATGCCATTATATCAAGGTTTGCTTCTTTATTGATCATCTTGCATCATGTAAGGCTAAATGGCTCAAGTGAAAATTATTCATGTTTGACAACAGAAATTTGTGCTCTTTTATCACAGGAATGATAAGATCAATCACTTCTGTATGACCAGGAAAGTAACAACACGTTTAACCTTTGAAAATGTCTTGTGAATGAGAGACATTTGACACTGGTCATTTGTAATGTAAGGCTAGGAAATGAGTGATTTCAAGCTTCTGTTGAATATATTTGTGTATATGATTTATAATTGAGTACACAATTTTTAGAAAAATTTATAATTAGCCATTAGCCTATAGCATTTCTTGCAGCTTTCTACTGTATCACTGTGCCTTAGTGTAGGATATAATGCATCATAATGACTAGTTGTGTCTTTACTGCAGGCAGTGTGGTGTAGTAGCTAAGGAAGGATGCTTTAATCCAAAAGCTGGTCAGTTTAATTCTTGCCTCTGCATATGTGTGTGACATTGAGCAAATTATTAAAATGCTTGTGCTCCAAATGTAAAAAAATCTGTAAATTGTTTTATCCTGATTTTGTAGCTCATGTTGGATAAATACATCAGCCAAATATACTGTAACAATAATAGCGGCAGTCAAAACATTATTTTAAACTTCTGTCACTGTGTTTAAATGTGTTTAAAATCAATAAAAAGTCTAGCAAAATATAAGGAAGTGGGATAGTGTTACCCATTAATAACAATGAGCAATATGCAGTAATCTCTCCTTTATTTTAAATAATGCCTTTCAATATTAGCATGGCACAGCATATTCAAAAAAGCTGGACAAAAATGAATAAAAAACTTGCAGAAAGGTGTAACTATTCAGTAAAGAATACATTATAATAAGAGTAAACACATTTTCAAAATGATTACACAGAAACTGAAAAATCAAGAAAAGACATTCACTTTCTGCATCACAGGAGTAACATTTAAAATTTTAAAATCATAAAAAGCAGAATTCAAAGAGGTGTTTATATGTCTGGGATCTTTTTAAGACTATTGGCCATTGGTAAATCAATAAAATATAATAACGCATGAAACAGTAAAAAAACAACAACACATGATGCTATTCAAACAAAATACCAAGAAAATCGTTAAACTAAATGGATATTGAATTCATTATCGGCGGAAAAGGATAAACGATGACCCCTGTTAAACAAAACAAGATAGATCATTGCCCTCATTAAGCCCAGCAGCCTTTGAATACACTAAGTACTCTACCAACATTGAGTGGCTCACGTTTCAAACAGAGGTTAACAATGAGAAAGAGGAAAAGAAAAAAACAGGCCAACACTTTCATTGCACGAGGACTTGTTTGTCTTTTTACCTTTCTTTATTTTTTGTTACCAAATTGTACTTTGTGAATTGCTAACACAGTTATATGCAAATTGAGTAATTTGTACCTGAAAAAACGATCAGAAAACTGAACTAGCAGAAAATGCAGACAGACGTCTTTCAAGACATAGTTGTAAGGACAGCCTTGACCGAAATATGGATGTGCCTTGGTGACCAGATGGTAAGTAGTAAAGTGCTGAGAAACTGACTGTTGTAAATGTGAAATGGACAGATTCAATAAAGTACTCCACCTGAATGATGCTGCTGAAAGGAGTCAAAGAGAAGAAGGAGGGTGCAAAGTCTTTGCAGATGAAAGGAAAAATGTGAGAATATGAGCGAAAAAGCTAAAGACGAAGGTGAAGAGAGTGGTTAAAAGCTAACTGGTTAAAATGAGCTTAGCTTGCTCCGTGTTTCTTTGTAAAGTATCTTTAAAGCCTTGTGAACACAAACTGAAAGAACACAGTGGTTGTGTTCAGGGATTGTAAAGTGTTATACAAAAGGATTTGTAAGGCCTTTAATTTTAACAGCTTGAACATGCTGTCTTAAATGGTCTGTAAGATGTTTTCCTATTTCACCAATGTAGATGACTTGATATTTCCAAAAACAATTGCAGTAAGTTTAGTAAGTAATACGTTTTTTTGATTGAGAAGAGGTCAGTTCTTTAAAAACAAATTTAACAGATATAATGATATGGTTAGTGACATATAGTATTTCCAAGTGACACAGCGTCTTCCATTACAGCTCATTGTGTCAAGTAAGCTGTAGGTGAGAATTTTGCATAGGTTAGATGGGTGATGCAAGTAGATCAAGGGGAGGTTACAGAAAAAGGCTCCCATGGAATGATCATACTGCAAAATGGGGAAATTTTGTTTAATCATTAGTGGAAGTGATAAGAGTGTTAGGATGGAATGGTAGAACCAGTAGAATGCGGGTTTCATTTTTGGCATTCCCCTTAGGTCTGGTCCTGGTTTGATTAAGGGCCCTGTCCACAGCATAAGAAGGGTGAAGAAACTCCTCATTTTGAGTATTTCATTACAGGTGTCTCCCACATCACTGCAAAAGAAGCAGAGTATTTTAATATCTTGTGGAGTGAAGGAGCTGTAGAGAGTTTAACTGTATGAGTCAGTTGGCTTGTATTAGGCAGAGGATGTATATCCTGGAAAGCTGATAGAAAGGCTAAATCTAAAAATGGTAGTGTTGTGGTAGAAACATTGACTGTAAACCTGAGAGATTTATGGAAGCTAGTAAAATCATTAATGAATTCTGTAGATGTATAGGTCGGAAACAAATCCTATGTAAGAAGGAAAGAATTACTTTTCCACCAAACCCAACGAAGATGTTGACATAAAGATAAAGCAGCTATGACCATAAAATCTAAAGGGTCAAACAACTGGAGAGCATGATTAGTATCTACATGTCTTAATCTTAATTCATTAATGATTTTATTAGTTTCCATCCATCTCTCAGGTTTGCAGTCAATGTTTCCACCAGAGCTCTATAATTTTTAAATATCAGACTCTCTACCCCGGGCATTTAACAGCATTGAACATGAGCCTTGAAAAACACAAATATTTCAACATATAAATGATACTCAATTGGTAAACCATACAGACAAAGATGGCATAGTATGAAATTACCATGAATTATTTATTATTAATCAATTGTTCTACACAAACATTTTTAAAATTTCTTTGCAGAGAATTGAGTTGAAGTGACGTTAACATATACGCTTTTATATTATGTAGTGTGTGAGATCTGTAAACATACATGCACATGAGGTTGCAGAGATGACCATGATACTAAATCAGAGGTGAATGCCAATGTCCACTTGTAACACAATAACAAATATTTATATATGAACGTGATGTATATAGTAAATTTACATGTTCCAATTTATTTGTTATTAAGTGACTTGATGTACTGTATGTAAAGTAATGTCTCGCGAGAACACACTTAGGGGTTATCAGGAGAACATGAGAAGGACCTGCCCCATGAACCGCAGGTGGACGGATGTCTCTCGCGAGGCTTTGCCATGTTGCAAAAAGGATTTCAAACTGAACCGTCTGAAGCTAAAACAAAGTGATTTAAGGACCTCTTTTCATGACAATCGGCCAACGAGGTATTTTATTTGCAAAATGTCTTTTGTTTCATGTTTGCACTAAATGTTTTGTATTTCATCGTATGTGTATGAAAGTTACTGTGTATTCTCTAATGTATTTTGTACTGATTACTCACTATATAGTTCTCACGGCGTGCTGGCGTGGAGGCGTGACGGAGTGAGTAACAAGAGCCCAAGCAATAAACGCCTGTTTAAAAGAACCAACCTGTGTCTGTTTTGTTGTGAAGAGAGCTACATTATACATCATTAATTATTACTTATACTCTAATCTTTTCAATGTTCATTAAAATTACATTGTTCCCAGTAGTATTTTTTAATTCCACATAATATAGTTTTAATGGGACGCTCAGTGATTGAGGTTTAACCACAGACTTATTCTTTGTTCAATGGTTGAAGCTGCCTAGAGATTAAAAAAATATATTTTTGGGAAGTTAAAAAAAGGATAAAAAGTATTTACCAGCATAAGGCCAGTAAAAATTGTGTGCTTGTCCAGGATTTGAACCCTGGACCTCTTGTAAATTGTTTACATGCCTTAGACCTAGGGGAACCTGGGCCAGATAAAGGCCACTATTGCTACAGGGTGTAGCCATAACAGGAAGGTGCTAAAAGCATAAAAGAAGCAGGCAGCAGTTAGTAGTCTCTGACCCTATGGGTAAAAATATGATACATTAAAAAGTAGTCTAATTTCTTTCATACAGCTGTTTTACAACTAAAGATGTTACACTAATATTTTAAATATTTTTTTAATATGTTGCATATAGCAAAATACTGTAAAAATATATTGTGATTTACAAAAAGCTATTTTTATCAAGAAAAGATTTTAATTGCCATAATTCCAGACATCTTAAAATTATACATTTGTTGGAGGCTATTTCATATTTTCAGCTGTCATTCTCAAGGATACATCTATCAAGCTAACCACTCAAAAAAAAATGTGATAACATATTTGCAAGTGGCTCATGAAAATAAAGCTTTTTTTTATCCTTCTATTGTTTTTCTCAATGCTTTTTCTATTATACTGCCAAAGAAAAGATACAAAATATTTTCTCAAAAATCCTTGTTGGTTGGAAAGAATTTATTACAGTTTTCATTTAATATAAGTAGAAGCTCTTTCCCGGCTCACTACCCACCAAATCCCCAGTAGCTTTGGACGCTCCTTAGTCTCCTGAATACCCGTCACATCTTCATCTGACATGCTTGAAAATAAGCGTTACAAGATTAAGGTTGTGCCAGCCTCTATTAATAGCATCACCCAAATGAAAGAATATTTTTACTTATTTTCAAAAAAATTACACAAATAATTTAAGAACATAGATTTTTTTAACTTTTAAACTATTTTATTGATTTGGTCAAAAGAGATCTTAAAAGGTAGAGACAAAAAGGTGGGTGATTTTTAGAGATATATTTAATGGATGTGGCAATCTGCAAGCAAAACTATCAGGTTGTGAAGCAGAGCAGGGACATAGACCTTGTAATTACAAAACTATATCAGAATTTTGCCATTTTTGACATGTATAGTAACGTCATTTGGTTTGATCATATCTTTAGAACAGATAATGGAAGACTTAAAAGCATAATCAATTCAGTAATGATCTTGCTCATTCAGGATAATATAAATTTTCATTTTTCAGAATAGCAACCATTGGAGTCATGGAGTGTAGAAAAGAAAAAAAAAAGGCTTTTCAATAGTAAAAAGTACTTGAATAAAATCTATAACAGATTTCACAAATATTGCATGAGGTAACATTTTTCTTCTTTTTTGTGTCATCTACTGTAAGTATGTTTTAATAAACTGAGTTTGTCATTTACTTTTATTAGCTGATGGGATAAAAAAAAGTTTCCATAACCTTGGTCTTGACTTTCAGATGCATAAGATTATAAAAATATATCGACCACTTTTGTATATATATTAGAAACCTCTGTTATCAGTGTACTGTTTACGTACTACAAGGAAACACTGATGTACCATTAGGTGTGGTAACCAAGCTTCTGCTCTTTGGATATAGTGCCACTCACTGCAAATAGATTATGAACTTTATAACAGGCGGTCCTAGTCTCCTGCTGTATTTCTTGTTCACCTATTATAGTGTGGCTAGACACAGCTCCTGCTTCAATATTTAATGTAAAGATAACACTACTGTTATATACTTAATCACAAACAGTGAGGAGATGACATATAGAGTGGAGATTTGTCTTCTGACACAGTAGTGGCAGGACAACAATATCTTTCTTAGTGTCAGAACAAAACAAACATCTGGTCATGGACTTTAGGAAACACAAGGTAAACGAAAAGGTCTTATACACTGATGGAGATGCTGCGGAAGTCAGTAGCTTTAAATTTCTTGGAGTCAACATTATCACGTTGTAATGACAATTTTGTTGTAATGAGATTCTGTATTTCTTACTATAGTGCTTTCTTTAACTTGCACCCCGGTGTTTTCAATCATTTCACTAGCTTCTTTTGTGTTAATTTTAATCTCCTCCTGCCTATAAGTTATGCTGATGAGAATTTTTCTCAGCATTTCCTTGCGATAATACATGCGAATGATGCCCAAATCCAATGGCTGAAGTACTGCTGTGCAATTCGGTGGAAGGAATTCAATGCAAACATTATCTAAATGTGAAAGCATGTTGTGGGCAGCATAGTTATCAATCAGGAGACGAATCATCCTTTTCTTCTTCATATTGTGAGGTTTCTGAACTCTTTTGAGACCCCCCCCCCACTCCCCACCCAACGGGAACGACATGCTGAAGTGCATCCCGAAGCACGATTGCAGAGTCTGTGGAAGATTGTTTGTCTGTTGCTGGGGCAGGGCAACATCAGGCTCATAGTGCTGCAGTGAAGCGACACAGAAACAAATCATAAAAGATCAGGGTCGCACTATATGTCCTTGTCTTGCACCCCAAAACATGAGGCTGAGTCTCAGTACTTCAGCAAAACCAGCTTTATTCAGCTTGAAACAGGAATGGCACACTTATTTATTGTAGCGTGATCTGCCACTCTGCTATACACAGACACAGCAATCAGGCAGGGTTGTGGTCAGATCAGTGATTAAGTAATCCTGTTATCTGCATTTACAATGTACCTTGCATCACCCACTGATATCTTTTCTGTTTGCTTTGGTGGAGATACGCAACATAGCTTTGAGCCTGCTGTTGCCCTGGCAACAGATAAACAGTCTTCCATAAACGCGGAGATCGGACTTCAGGACGATCTTTGACATGCTGTCTAGTTGGGTGAGGTCCCAAGAGAGTTTGCAAACCTCACATTTTCTTGAATGAGTGCCGCATGAATAGGAATGTTTCTGGGCGAGCACACACACACACTCGGGCCAATGTAGTGTTTCCTGCTAACCTTCATGTCTCTGGAGCACATGGAGGAAACTAATGCAGACACAGGGAGAACGAACAGACTCCATGTAGGGATGACCTGGGACACAAACTCTAGTCTCCTTACTTCTTCTGAATGTTCATTTTCTAAATCAAAACTGTTGGCAACCAGAAATAAAATTACTAGTTCCTCAATTGGTGGTACTGGGCAGGAAGTGAGTGCTTCGCCAGTGGGCAAGCTTCTTGGGTATTTTTTTCCACTAAAATATTATATAGAAATAACTACGATATATAGTATAATTATGAAAGTATATAATTATATAAGTAGAAACAAAAATTGTATTTCATATGTTTGGCATGACTTTCAGGTCCTAGCTATTTAAAAACTTTTTAAAAGTATATATTATCTAATGAGGTAGTCAGAAACAGTGGCACTTTACACTTTATGAAGAATTTTGAGTATCAGGACCTGAAATTATATAATTGTTTATGATGTTTGATCATGTTCTTTTTCAATAAAACTATCACAGTGTTTTGACAACTGTAACTATCACAAATTTTTGGTTCACTGGTTAATTCACAAGTACAAAATCAGCTCCTTGAGCAAATGCTTATATTGACTAAAAGCACAGCAAAAGCTTTTACTGGGAGAGTTTGACATGAAAAAAATGGCAAAAAAATTTGACAAGTGTCTACCCAAGTGCTATACAATCAAACTCTCTGCTAAAATCTCAGATGACCGGCAAAATGATATAGGACAGACAATGATGACATCAAATCTGAAGTGTGGGACTTGTAGTTCACAAAGCAAGATGAATAAACTAAAAGTTGCAGCCTAATCCAAAACATTCAACATTTTTTTTATATCTAGAAATGTAATTTTAAATCTTGTTTCTCTATCTGGCATTTTAAATTGGCTGGTGCAAATAAGCACCTATGGTGATATAGACAACTAATCCTTTACAGGGCAAACATATACTGATGAGCCAAAACTTTATAATCATTCCCATATGAAGTACATGTCAAGGTCAGGGATATATTAGACAGTAAACTGACATAAAATAAAGAAGATATGGGCATGTGTTTAGACCTGACTGAGTTTCATAAGGCCCACATTGTTATGGTTATATGACAGCAAGGCTTGTGGGACGCCATGGTCAGCTATACAGACAGTGGTCCAAGGAGGGAGAAACAACAAAAGATCAAAAACAAGAGATGAACAAAGTTTATCTCATCAGGTAAGAATGAACAGAAAGACTACTGTGGCAGAGCTTGCAGCTAATTTTAATGATGTTTATGGGAGTAATGTGTCATGATGTACGGTGCATTGAACTCTGCTGTATGTAAGACTACAGAACTAAATGTCAGTCAGAGTGCCCCTGCTAACTTTCCTACACCATTGAAAATACCTACAATAGGCCATCAGTACAGGATTAAAGAAAGAAGGTCACCTGGGGCCTCATGCATAATGCCATACGTAGAATTCACACTAAAACATGGCGTACGGACAAAAGTGGAAATGTGCGTACGCACAAAAAAATCCAGATACATAAATCTGAGCGTACTCCAACTTCCATGTTCTTCCGTTCCATAAATCCCGGTCAGCGTGAAAATTTACGCACGTGCACACGCCTGCTGCCACTCCCCAACTCTTACCAGAATTACGCCTTTGAATATGCAAATCAATATAAATAGCCCTTAAGCTCAGTGTTTGTGAAAAGACAATGGCAAAAGCATAGGGGAAATAGAAGAATTTCAGTGAATATCAAGTGGAGGCAAGGAAAAACATACAAAACTTTAATCTCAAAATTTCCACTTTAATCACATAGTTTATTTTGTACTTAAAGTAGAACATCATAAACTTCATCTTAAAATCATTTAATTTACTAGTTTCTCGGATCCCATCGTTACTAAAGAAGCACGTTAAATGCTTCTTTCTATGTGTTCTTTTATGTGCTCTGTGTGTGAATCACTACATGCTTCTTAAACTGGCTTTCTTTTCCGCCGATAGGACACAGAATACATTACATTCATAATATTACAGCTCTCTGAATAATTGAAATATTAAGATGTATACTTTGTATCATTTTCATAATGAATTAAGCATGTATTAAATATGGGGATACGGTGCCGCAGTATTAGCGATGAGCTGACGCCCTGTTTAGAGATTGTTCCTGCCTCCTGCAAGATGCTTGCTGTGCCGTGCTTTGATGAAATAATTTACTGGAGCAGTACTGTCTCTCTCAAATGTACTAACCTCCTATTCCTGTCCTTCCTTTTCTTTCTCCAAGAATCCTATCGCCACACGATCAGCTCTGTAGTAGATGCCAAGCCATCTGTAAACTTAGAACGCAGATTCTTCAAAACTTTTAGGAAACACTGAAATATCTTCATAGTACATGTTTAATTATTCCATCCATCTATCTATCCAGGGTCACACCAATCCCAGAAAGCATACAGCGCAAGGCAGGAACAATCCCTGAACGTGGCGCCAGCTCGTCACTAGCGCTGTGCCACCTTGTCCTCACATGTTTAATTATTAACAATATACATTATTTTAATGAAGTTTAAAACTTATCTGTATAATGTAATAAACATGCTTTACTGCATTTCATCTTAAAAATTATATCAAGAACTCCAAGAAGATAGTGCTTGGAAATCTAAATCGACTTTGAAGCCAGTCGTCATCATATGTAAATACGCGCTTTATAAAGTAATTCAGGTTGTGCAATATTATAACTGTAGTGCAAGTGTACAGCTAGGTGATTGTACTTATAAGTACAAACATTTCTACTAGGAACAATTGATGGACTGTTTGAGTGCGTTTAGAGCAGCTGGGATGAAACTGTTTCTGAACCGCGAGGTCCCTACAGGAAAGGCTCTGAAGCATTTGCCTTATGGGAACAGTTCAAATAGATTGCGTACAATGCTGAGGCAGCGTGTGCTACATGCTGTATACCAATAATCCAATCAGCTGCTGCGCAGTTGTGATTCCATACTCAGATACAGTGGGTTAAATAGTCAGTGATGCACTGGGAATAACAACACTAAAGCACTGATGATATTTAGAATAGATTGGTCATTCGGTGCACCATTATATGGTTACAGGTTGATTACAATGAGATGCCTTAAACTAATAAACGATATGTGGTTAACGTCAGTGCATTTGATAAAGCTGCGTCAGGGATTGAATCTAAAAACTAAAGGGAAACCACACAGGAAAAGTAGCAGAGTGGAGAACTTGCATATGCAAGGGATTGAGCTAGCGTGAAAATTTGCATGGCTTTACGGCAAGTTTATTTTTTATACATCGCGATGTGAGCGTGGAAACAGGCGAATGCAACATTTTTGTATGTACGCACCGTTCATATATGAGGCCCCGGTCCGTTACTGTAAATCTCATTTTTTGTTGCCCGATATGGAGAGACAGATATGTGTGCAATATTTGCATATGCACATGACATTCCTATTTATGCAGTTTTAGTGTTCAATGATTTTCAAATCTGTAGGTTATGTGTAATCTCAATTGCAAAATGTAATGTATATAGAAGCATGTTCTGTAAAACTAATAGCAATTGTTTTTAAAACAGAATCAGTGCAGTCAACAGAGTTTTGTGCAGTTTGTGGGAGTCTTTCCACTTCTGTGTTAGTAAGACAAAAAAATGGAAAGATACTTCACTTATTTAAATAGAAGTGGAAATGAAGGTTACGCACATATGGGCAAGAAGGAGTAGCTTAGTGAGTACATCTAGACCCAAACTTTCAAAAAAGCATCTGACTTTGCCAGCAACTTGTGAATGCATCCTGTTAAAGGCTGGGGAGGGATCAGTAAATAAGAAGTTATCTGAACTGTAGCACATCAGAATAAATCATTTATGTAAATAGAATTAATAAAAGACTGAGCTGTTGTCCTTTCTATTTTCTTAAGCCATCCTCTAGTCACACAAGCACAGCTCCGGTCACTAACACATTTAACTTTTCCCTGCCCCTTACCAGTCCTTTTTCCAAAGCAGACACCTGTTGTCTCTTAATGGAATATTTAGTAGAAAAGCCTGGAATTCATTGTGAAAAGGTGTCTCGTCTCACATTACTTGAGCTGTCACTGTAAGCAAATGCAATGGAAAATACTGGCAATGTTCACTTTTATAAGTGTAATAAATCTACTGTATGCTGAAACATTTTTTTGTCAAACGTAAATCTACACAGCATAGTATTTCAGACAATGGTTTTTGTTGACTATCAACAAAATGCACCATAACTACAATGGTTTTTGTTTATTCCCTCCAAATGTTACATATCTTACCAATAATAATTTACATTAGTTTAAAATAAAACTGTGTTAAAATATATTAATAAACAAATTAAGAAGCACTTACCTTTAAAAAATATAAAAATAGCTCATGAGCTGCCATTCAGGACAGAATATATTAACAGTACACACTGTCTTTACTGAGACAATGTCATGAAGAAAAACTACAGCACAGTCCACACAAATTCACAAACTCTTTGATTTTTGATCTTATATTTGTTTGTCAGTACCATAGAAATTAAGTCATTTTAAGAAAATGACAAGGTTGTTGCAGTCAGTTCAGTAAAAGTTCTCTTTAAAATGTCTGTGTGTACAGCATTTGATACAGAATCTCAATGAAGCGGGACTCACGGGTAGTGATGAATAATACATGACACTGAGGAATTATAATGCATAATAACGGGAAAAGTTAAAAATTATGACTTTCTAAAACAGACACCATAAAATAGGCATTTCAGTTTATAATTTAAAAGGTATATATGTGTGATTTTTCATAGCAAGTTAAGAACTAAGTACGCAATCTATACTAATAAAAGGCAAAGCCCTCACTGACTGACTGACTGACTCACTCACTCACTCACTCACTCTCCAACTTCCCGTGTAGGTAGAAGGCTGAAATTTGGCAGGCTTATTCCTTACAGCTTACTTACAAAAGTTAAGCAGGTTTCATTTCGAAATTCTACATGTGACGGTCATAACGGTCAACAATGTCCACCATGTTGAACTTTCTTATTTATGGCCCCAACGTTACGAAATTTGGTAGGCAGCTTCCCTGCGCAAACTGAAACCGATGTACGTATTTATTTCAGTGGTATAATGCCACTGTCAGCTGCCATATTGAACTTTCCAACGTCACTAATTCTCCAATTTCCCGTGTAGGGAGAAGGCTGAAATTTGGCAGGCTCATTCCTTCCAGCTTATGTCCATAGCCTGCAGCTCGATCACCATGTGAGGCGGCGTTGGGTCCCCCATCCTAACACCTCCCACGTTGTTGGCTGCCTGCCTATATAAGGCCGTCCGTCGCTCCGGTCTCTACATTCCCTTCCTTGCTTCGCCACAGGATTCACGTCTCCCTGCTGATAACTGCAGCCTTTTTATTTAATCCACGGCTTCTCCGCTGTTTTATTGTTCATTTATTATGATTATAGTTATTGTGTAGGTGTTTTAGACTTACTTTACATTGTTCAGGTACCCATTTCCTTTATCGTTCCAACCGTACTCCCATTAACATGTCTATCGAGGTGATCACCATCGATCAAAGAACTGTCACTTACCGAGTGGTTTCCATGCCCGGAGATGGCACCTGCCTTTTCCATTCTCTTTGTTACATATTGCACAGCCATATCAGGCTCACTCTTGATATCCGGAGGAACATTGTGTCTTATGTATTGAATGACTTGGACAGGTTCAAGGTATGGACTGATGACGATACAGGAGATAATTATACTACACAGGAGCACTATAAGAGTGAAATGCTTAAGTCCTTCACCTATGTTTGTGCATGTGAGTTGATGGCTGCCGCTGAATTGTTAGTTGTTGCTTTCAAGTGTACCGAAATGGCCAAATATTTTACACCTTTCGACAACCCCCAATACCTCTTAAACATCTTAGATTGACAGGTGACGATTTCAGTAGTGGACACTTTGATGTTTATGAATGTTTAAATTCTCAAAAGCTGGATTTGAAGTTATTGATGAAACCAGTTGTATGCTTAAAATGCTTGACAGATGCCGAATGTCACTTCAACACAAGTCCTGCAAATACTGTCGTAATTGAAACAAACCATGAAACTCAAACCGATTATGACAGCAGCAATCCAAGCTGTGAAATTTGAAACAAGATTACTGTTCACATGGCCAACTGTACGTTGCATGTTCAAGAGTAAGCTCAGCGCACAGCTTGGTCATATTACAACCGGAGGGCCGAACTGACAATGTTGTATACAAAGAGATCCTTAACAAATAATTATTGGTATATTTTCGCTCAGTTTAGAAAAGGTTTAATTTTCTTCTTAATAAAAATTTTAAGGCAGTACTTTGCCGCTGCGAAGCGCAGGCATTTTGGTAATATATATTAAATTAAATGGCAACACCTCAATACAAGTGATTGAACTATTCCTCTAATGCCACTAACAATGAAGATTCACACTGTGGAAGAAAAATGAGGAACAATATTTTAATATAACAAAAGGAGGTATTTACTGGTGTTAATGCTGATCTTTAACATCAAAGTCCTGAATACCCAGTTAACATAGTGTGCACTCTATATAGCTTGAATATCGTCTCCACTTCTCTTAGCCATTCCATAAATGAATCCCAAACTGCTTAGTTCATACCAAACAAGACTTAGGTCATGTCTGGTGACTCTTTAGTGACCCTTAGTTAATAAACATACAGTATTATCAGATTTATTGCTTACAGAGATCATTAATTGTCTTATCAGTAACAGCCTGTCCTTAAAATCCAGTTTACTCCTTTAACAAAGCAGTATCATCTTCACATAACACTAATACTGCTGGTGAAAATATTTTATGGGTATTATATACAAAATAAGTACCTATAAAGATACAAATTTTGTTAAAACTTAAAATAACTAGCATGAAAATATTTTAACTACATGCAACCGAGTCCGATAGTTATTGTTAAACAAGACATTACCTATAAGACACAAATCCACCAGCTTATTTCCAGTTTTGTTCTGTATGGTGTGTTTTGTGTTTAAATGTAATTGTAATCATTATCTCACTTCTAGAATCAGTGTTATATACTCAGGGGGCAGGGGTCTGTTCCACTCAATATCCATCCATTATCCAACCCTCTATATCCTAACTACAGGGTCACAGGGAACTGCTGGAGCCAACCCCAGCCAACACAGGGCGCAAGGCAGGAAAGCAAAGCATCATGGGGCGCCGGGAAACAAAATATTCGGAAAACAAGCTAACTGGCGAACATAGCATATTTGCTGTGAAAAAACTTTTGTGAATTTTGCCAATCAACATCAACAAAGAGAGCACGGGAATTAACACTATTTAAAAGGTACAATACTGGATAACACATTTGTGTGCTAAAGAAGCATAGAAGCACACTAGAACATGCATACATCACCTGAAGATAAGGGACTGTTGGGGATTATTAACTCCACAAATCTGTATTTGATTTCCAGGTACTCCAGCTTTCTCATGTATCCCAAAGGAATGCTTCTGAGGTTAATTAATAGAGCTTATGCAGACTGTTATTATTCACTGAATAGGGAAATTCAAAAATAATACAATTAATTTGTTAATTCAAATAACATGTGTTTCTTATTTCAGTACATGGAAAGGATTACGATTTTAACTTCATCCCTGAACCTGTTTGAGTTTGCATAGGCATTTACTAATACGGGTCTAATTTCATTAGAATGAAGTACTCAGGACAAGAAAAAAACTATTCATTATAATATGGAGTTTGTTAAAATGGAATTTGCTCGTGGCATTGGTTTTTCAAGATATACAGTTGACAAAGCTGACTGCAGAATGCAAAACTTGTTGTCAACATCTTTTTTTCTATTTGCCACCATCAATGGCTGTGAGAAGTTCCAGCATTTTCTATAAAGTAAATCGAAACCCATATGAAGTCCTAGGGTGTGTTCCTCTTGTTATACATTGTAAGCATAAATCTGTATTATTCGACTTCAAGGTTTGGCAGTAGGAGGTGAGTTGGCGGTCCTCTTGGTATCCAGAGCACGTACTCCTTTTGCTACAAAAAACTGTGCCCCAGGGTATACATAGTACAAACTTTTCTGAGCAATCACCACTTGAGTTACATAAACTGTGCCCCTCTGTGTCCAGAGAGCATACCCCTCAAACTTTCATAAACAGCACCTCAGTTGCTATGTCACCTACTGTAGTGTTTCTTAAGCTGCACATCGCATACCACCAAGCCACAGCCCACACATACCCCCTACCCACCTAATCAGCTCATGAGGTAGACAACCTCCCCACATTCTGACGATCGCTCTTGAGTCACCATGAGCTATCCCGAACAACCCCCCGCCCCATCCCTTCTGCAATGATCATGTTTGAGTTACTGATAAAGTCTAGCTACAGACCTTCAGAGCTCCACAATCAAAGATGAATTTGAATTTGACTGACAGTTATTCTACAGTATTCTACCTCTAGATCTGCTGCAATCCCCTTCTTGAGGTCTGCTCCATTAGAAGATTATGATGAATGTTGAGTAAACAACAATCCAATTGGATTGCATCTGTTCAGATGTCATGGTCTGGTTGATGTTTTCATTTTGCACTTACGTAAATTTAAACATATTTGATTATTAGTAAGATTGCCAAAAAAAAATATTTTTTTCAGTCAGAAAAATCCTAGCCATCCTTCCTCATTCAAGGAATTTTATAAAATGATTATGTCACTTTGTCCTAGCTGTTGTTTGACCTTACCAACAGAAACAATGTATTTCAATAAAGTGGATATTCCAGGAAAGGTTGCAAATAAATAAATAAATAAAATCAATTTAGAAAAATACACACAAGTTAGAGAATCCTCTAAAGTGCATTGTTTTGACATTCAGGTCTTTACACCTTTGAAAAAATAAAGTGTCAAATTGTAACAGTTTCTTATGCACAGTTCTATTGTCTCTTGTTAAAGACAGATTAAAGATTTACAGAAACAGCTTTAGATGACCACAGTGTAAATAATAACGCTAGAGGCAATCTGTAATAAAATGAGAAAGTAAAATGAATGAAAACCTCCATAGAATGGATGTGAACGCTGAACACTTGACAACCCAAGGTCAGATCAAATCTTTGCAAGGTAATGCTACTCTGCTAAAGGCATTACTATCTGGCCTCTTTTTTCCTTTTAATGTTGACATGTGTGCGTTTATAATGCTATTGTCACATAAGACATTGATTTTACTTTTTAAATAACTTTAATTTGCATATGTTGGTCTTCCCACTATTTCAAATACTGTGTTTGACAAGTACAGGAAATGACAGAAGTCTGCCCTTAACTTCTTTAAGTAAAGATATTGCCTAGATAATTCACTGAATGTTGTGGTTAAATACTGTTTATAAAATCTGTCATATTTCATAACAGTTGCATGAATTGTAATTTTATATCTTGTTAACATGGAGATTTAATTATGTTATTTTCAAAATCATATTTGCTGCTTTGGGATAAATAGGAATATAATTTCTAGAGTATTAAATTAATTGTAACAAGATTATTGGCCGACAGTATTACAGATGTTTGTGAACATCTTAATTTAGTTCTGTGAAACAAAAGCCCTGGGGAAGAAAAATAGATCACAATAAACTGAGTACAAACTCCCTAATTCCCGATTTAAAACTTATATTTGGCACTTAATATTAAATT
Organism: Polypterus senegalus; assembly: GCF_016835505.1. Lineage (NCBI taxonomy): Eukaryota > Metazoa > Chordata > Cladistia > Polypteriformes > Polypteridae > Polypterus > Polypterus senegalus. The sequence continues at coordinate 117,433,481 of NC_053154.1, read as the reverse complement.
CTGTCAGTTATACTAAAAATAAAATGCAACATACCAGATATGTAAACCCCTGGAAATCATTTCTTTTTCTTTTCACTATTTCTTCACATGAAAGATCTGCAAATCATAATGCATTTTATTTTATATAGCACCTTTCACCTTCTGTCAGAAGACATTTAAACCAAAGAAGTCCTACAAAGCACTATGAATTTTTGCTGGACTGGAACACTGACCTAAATAATACATTGTGTTAGCATCTTTATATACTTTTTAAAGTGAAAATGAAATATTTTGTTACTTAATGTAGTAAAATAATACCTTTAAATTTGAAAAAATGTTAAAAAAGAACTTTTCTCAATCAAAGTAAAGATGTCTCTTCCTGGAAGTTCATTATTCATTTCACAGGCTCAGTGTGAGCACATTTTTTTCACTTTTTACTTTCCAAATCAAATATAATTGCCACTTTAATCATGAAATAATGCCTTTCAATCAGACACCAAGTAATCTTAAAATAAATGAAGTGTTTGATGCATCAAATATTGACTTTACCTTAGAGTTTCAAAACATTTTCTTTTTACATTTTTATTGATTTGCTAATTTTAAGGACAGCAAAACATATGATGCCAACGGACCCAAGAGGAAGCATGGATTCTACCCTGTTCTTCATATTACATTATCCTACCTTCTGTACCCCATATTCTTATGAGGTAGTATGAAATTAAATTACATGTGTAAATTAAGTACCTGATGAATAGGGCCATTTCAACCACAGAAGACAAGATACTTGTAATGCTATTGTTCAGACTATACATCCATTTTCCAACCCGCTGAATCCAAACACAGGGTCACGGGGGTCCGCTGGAGCCAATTCAGACTATACACCACTTTCTATAACTAATAACCCAAATGTGTCATCACTCCATGTGAGTTTATCAATACACCACATTACCTAGCCCCAATACAGTCTTATTCTGTTTTGATTCTTTGTTCCTTAATGCCGTCCAGATCTTCCTGCATTGAGAGCAACTCAGTCCATTGCATGGGTTGTCAGAATGGGTGCATTAAAGATGTAGCGGTGTAAAGTTTAGTCTACACGTGGCTAATGCAATGTTTGTTTGTAGATGGTTTTCGAGGGGGTGCATAATAGTAGGTGTAAATTTCGGCATTGGAGTTGTTTTGGAGAATGTAGGCAAGGTCAGCTCTTAAGGTGACATACTGTACTTTATGGAGATAGAAATATACGACGGTGGCGAGGGTGAAACTCCTGTAGCTGTCTCCTTTTCTCACTTCTAAGGGTGTCTCTCTATAGCATTGAAGGGTACAGTTTATGAAAGCTGTGTGAGGCATAGATGATGAAGCAAAGCAGGAAAGAACAGAGATGACAAAGGACAGATGAATGCGTGCTGTGTAATGGAGTAAGAGGAAGACAAATTCTTAGTTAGCAGCAAGGCTTGATGACGAGGTGATGGATATTGTGCCAAGGAGTTTAGGCATGTGGAGCAAAAGACATAGGATGGCTGGATGAAAAGTTGCACCATGATGGAGTGATGTTCCAGGTCAGCTCCAGGCTACCTGTTGCATCTGGGAGATTCTTCAATCCACAACCGTCAACAATTGAGATGAGCTGGACTAATGTGGACACACACATGCAAGCAAAGGGTAGGTACAAAAAAAGTGATAAGTGCTTTTATTAAAGGTCTTAAAGGAAAACAGTTCAGTGATTGAAATCTTCAATAATAAATAAATAAATAATGCAATAAAAACAGTGAAAATGTGGTGGTTAAAATACACAAGAAATAAATAAGTGCAATAAAATTAGGTTAAAATTCCAAAACAGGAAGCAAGTATAAAAACTGTCTCCAGATGAAACTTTTTCAAAACTGTCTCCTGCTTAACTCCCATTGGATGCGGTCCAGCTGACAGGCACAGCCAATCTTTTAAATCCAGGCTCAGTTCTCGGCTGCCATCTATGACCCCTGCAGGGTGTCGCGCCAAGCCTCCAACCCACGATTCCCACTTCCCCACCTCAGCCTTACGCAGAGAGTCAGTTGAACAACAGGTCACTCCAGTTCTCTAAAGTCACTCAGCCGGAGGCATCCTCTTCAGCCCCCAAGTGATGGCCCTACACTCCTCTAAGGAGCTGTCCTCCCAGCTGCCTGCCTCCTTTCTCTCACACTGGCTGTCTACCCTTCCTGCATTCGTTCTCCTGTCCTTTAACCTCTGTCTCGCTCCTTTCTGTTCCACTGTTCTGTTCCTCTTCTTATCCCGTGCAGGCTCCTTTTATCTTGCCTGATTGCTGCGGGTGCGATACAACACCACTTCTGAGGTGTGAATGAGGCACCTGACTGATGCTAGCTTTCACATGTTTATGTGTGATTAGCCACACTCACACATATCCATACCTGATTGGAGCCTGCACTTGCCAGGTTGTGATTATTTATTTAAAATTACACTTTGCCACAGACCAGTCATTAAATATGGAGTTGATGGGGATGAAGCCACAAGGGAGGTTAAAAAGGAAATGGTTGGAAGGGGTATCAGATGATATGAGAGAAATGGATCTTACCCTAAAGCATACACAAGACCATAGAGAGTAGTGGTGGTAATGATGAGGAGGAGGAGAATGAAGAGAGACTGTTGATAGACAAAATACTTTAGCACCACAATCTCCTCCGTATAGAAAAACAATCTGGTGGAGTGCTTTCTTCACTTTGCAGGCCCAGAGTTCTCCATTTGTGTAACCTTCCCTTGGGTGTATCTGGTATGATATCTTGGACTCACTTGATATTATTCTAGCCTGTGGAGAAACACCAGGGTGTGCTGCCATATCTTATTAGAGTATTGACTGAAATATGACTAAGAGAGAGTTATTTTCAAAGATTAAATATATTTTGTAAATTTTGTTGAGACTAAAATTAAGGCAGTTGATATTAATAGAACCTGAAACCAATTTAAAATATATTATGTTCTCAATATTAAGAATGCATAAAAAGTATTTAGAAAGATCAATATTGCTTCCAACATTTCACAGTTAATTATGCAACCATTCCTGGTTTAATTCCCTCACAACTTTTAGACCACAACAAAACAAGATGATACTGTCTTTGACTTTTTGTTAATTGTACATTAAATAGTATACTATAGTATGTTTAAGAAGCTCAGGCATAAAAATTTAAAAGGCCAGTTAGTTTGCTAGAGAAAATGCAAGCTATATATGCTATTTTTTAGTATTAGACAGAGCAAGTACAAGAGTTTTTAAAGAGAAGCACATGTTGATGGGGCAACTCTTGAATTGACCAATGAATTATTTTAGAGTGAAGGGAATATCTTCAAATACAAAAACACATTATAGTTTGCTCTGCTAGAGACAAATGTGGGACACCAAATTCACTACACTTTTGGATGATAAAACATTTTTTGAAAAGTGAAATGTTAAATTACTTTTGTCGGAAGTAATGGTCAAAATCCATGTTCATGTTAAAAGGTAAAACCTGAAGTCCTCAAAAGCAACCTATAGTTACTGAAATGATTTTGCTCCAGTATTAACACATATGTTTTAGGTGTTTAATGAAAGGCTGTCATAAAGTTTAAAAGAGGACTGACACACAATAATAAGACTTTAATGGATTTCTTCCCCTGTCTCTGACTTTTTGCCATACTCCAGTTTTCTCCCAAATATGAAAGACGTGAAGAACAACATCAGAAAAATTGGTTTCTGTCTTGCATCCAGTGCTGCTGAGAATGGCACCACATACTCTGGATCTTGTACTGAAAGATCTGCTTACTGTTTATTAATTTGGAGGACGTTATCTTCATTACTTGGGTAGATACATCAAATCATACATAGTACAAACCTTAGGGTCAATAACAGCATATGCTGTTAATTTTCTGAATTTCTTTATGTATCTTTGCTAATGAGACCCTTTTAGAGGATCTGATGCACATTTATAGTTGTATTATAATTGTATATAATTTTTACACAGTTACATGATTTTCTGAAAGGCAATATTTTCTTACCTGACACTTTCTCCATATTTTCATTTATTATATGAATAATGGTATTGTGTTTGTGACATTTATCATATAAAGTTTTGAAAATGCAGTAAGAAAAATATTTTAGTATTATGAATTAAACAACCATTTAGCAATCGAGATAATACAGTCTCAAAGTGAATTTAAACACAAACACAAGAGAGTGGTGATGACAGGTATAGGTCTGAGAATAATTAGCCCTAATAAGATCCCAAATCAGGCTACACTGAACTAGCTGTGATTAGCTGATTTGTGAAATGAACAGAAGAGTACAGAGGCAATTAGTACTCCAGCAGCTGTTTCAGTAATAACAGCAACAGTAAGTCTTTGAAAATGTCCAGTTATATTATTTAAAGTGGCATAATGCAATAAAAGGCAACTATAGTGCTTCTAAAACACACAGAACTGTCAAAAGTAAATAAGAGAAGTTTGCACAGATTAAAGTGCACATGAACACATTTACATTATGCTCACACATTCCGCTTATTCACTGTAATTCTTAAGGTTTAAAGAGAAACATCTGGATTTTTTTTTAGATGCAATAAATATGTTGACAAGTGATGTTTCAGTCTGATCTATGCTAACACATTTGCTGAACAACATATTCATCTTTAAAACGTAGAAATTATTGTAATACTATGACTCTATTTAAATTATTTGATATGTGATACAGTAGTGACTCACATTAAGGAAATAAACACTTCTTTCTGTTTAATAATATCCTTTGTAATTAAAGTGTGCTAAAATGTGAGCTTTGTCTTTCCTGGAATTTGTTTGTTATGTATTAATAATGTACAATTTAGATCAAAATCTGGTGACTCAGATCTGACTTTTATATGAAGAACTATAATTTTCACAAACAATAAAGGCACAGTCATTGATGTCAAGATTTTGAAGGAAAAAAGATCAATTAAACCTTTAATTATAAGCAAAGTACAATTAAAAATATGTAAATAAAATATTGTATTTGAATTTTGATATGTACTTTATTTAAAAATCCACACACACATTAGTACCCTTTGGAATTATGAACTTATTCTATGTGGAGATTTTTTTTCAGAATGTACTCCACACCTGCCTTTTTATGGCCAGCTCATTATGGAGACTTCCTGCTGTGATGGCATCTCCGAGATGGGTCACATCCTGATACCTTTTTAGGTATCTTCACCTTAAATGCAAAAAGCATCTATTTTCATGTCATATTTGTATGTCTGTCTATCCATCAGACTCTTGCATGAAACAAAAAAGCTGCCAGTGTCCCGATTTAATTGAAATACATAGAGTGATTAAATGTGTACTCTTTATTTACATGTCAATAAAAACAACCTGCATTATCTACAAATTATAACGATATATTTAAAACTATAATTTACTCTCTAAGTTCCTCAATGATCTGACAACCTATTGAACATTGTCACTTTTTACCTGGAAGCTTCAACATAGATTTTAACTCCCCATCACGTATCATAGTATTATCTTCAGTACTGGTTAACCCACTTTAGCTAGTTGACCCCAATTCTTTCTCTTCCCCTCTCTGTTGTGCTGTGCTTTCTTTGAGGTGAGATATATTCTGTTGACAGCATCTCACACTATCTCCAACAAATGTGTTCTTTGGCCTCCTTCTTGGCCTCATTCCTTCCAGATTCATCAGAGGACCCCTTCACCCAATCATTTTATTTTTTGTGACACATGTCCAAACCATCTTAGTCTGTTCTTCCTCATTACAACACCTGTTCCCTTCACATTAAGTCTTTCTAATAACACACATATCCATATGATTATTTTCTCATTTCCATTGCTTCCACCTTTACCTCGTGTTCAATGACCATGTCTCACTCCCACAGAGCATACTTCTCACATAACTTTTATACACTATTGCTTAAATGCTAGGGACAGAACGAGGGACAGCTTCTGAAATTTTCTGTCAACAGATCACCTAAGTAGCAGACATTTCCTACATTTTCCAAAACAAATCAATTGTTGATATTTAAATTGAAACTGAACAGCATTCTCAACCACTTTCACACACAAAGGTCCCACTCACTGATTGCAGAATATCCTTCACGTCACTAGATCTTTTATGCATTCACTTCCAAAAACCCATTTTGGATGGCGCTTCTCCCCATGTATCTACCATATGTTGTGCTAGTGGGACTATCAATAATATATTTTTTAAGGGGGACCAGGGGCCTCATGTATAACGCCGTGCGTAGAACTCACACTATAACATGGCGTAAGCACAAACGCCTCCCAGAATTACGCCTCTTTGAATATGCAAATCAATATAAATAGTCCTTAAGCTCAGCCTTCTGTGAAAAGGCAACGGGAAAAGCACAGGGAAAATATAAGAATTTCAGCCAATACCAAGTGGAGGCAAGGAAAAATTTACTATTTGTTGGTTTAAACTGATATAATCAACAAAAAGAAATTGATCGAGTGACAGAGTGTCGGAGAAACTCGAAAGCTCAAGTTCAAAAAGTCGCACAGTGCCCGAAATAAAAAAGAAGTTGTCACATATCAAAGTCGCCGTGAAAAGGCGAGTCGTAGCCCACTGTCTGAATGTCATATGAAAGCTTATTAGGGTACAGAGAAAGCACAAAATGTCAACTTTAATCATATAGTTTATTTTGTCATTAAAGTAGAACATAATAAACTTCATCATAAAATTTTTTCATTTACTAGTTTCTCAAATCCCATCGTAACTAAAGTAGCACATTAAATGCTTTGTTTTGTATTTGATCTTCTTTGTGCTCTATGTGTGTGAATCACTACGTGCTTCTGCGCTTTATCTTTCTCTGACAGGACACAGAATTCATTACATTCGTAATATTACAGCTCTCTGAGTAATTAAAATACTGAGATGTATACATGATATCTTTTTCATGATGATAGGAATAAAAGCATGTTATTAAACATGGGAACACGGTGATGCAGTGATTGTGTGCAACCTTCGATGAAATTATTGCAGCAGTACTGTCTCTTTCAAATGTATTAACCTCCAATTCCTGTCCTTACTTTTCTTTCTCCAAATACCCAAATGCCACACAATCAGCTCTGTAATAGACATTAAGCCATCTGTAAGCTGGCTTCTTCAAAACTTTTAAGGAACATTGAAATATCTTTGTAGTACGTGTTTAATTATTCTATACATCTATCCTTCCAGTGTCACACCAGGCCAGCAAGAATACAGCATGAGGTATCATGTCCTCACGTTTAATTATTAAAAATACAGATTATTTAAATGAAGGTAAAGTTTTATCTGTATAATATAATTAACATATTTTGCTGCAGTTCATCTTAAAAATGATATCGTCATTATATGTACATATGTGCTTTATAAAGTGGCGCAGGTTGTGCGATATTATAACTATAGTGCAAGTTTACAGTGATGTGATTGTACTTATAAGTACAAACAGTTCTACAAGGAGCACTTGATGAAGTGATTGACTGTGTTTAAAGTTCTTGGGATGAAACTGTTTCTGAACCGCGAGGTCCGTACGGGAAAGTTTCTGAAGCGTTTTGCCGTGGCTGAGGCAGTGTGTGCTTGATGATGTATCCCGATAATTCTCTTTCCGATCAGCTGCTGCTGTGATTCCCCACTCAGATACAGTGATATAAATACTCCGAGTGGTGCAGTGAGAGTAATATGGAAAAAGATGATCCCATGTGGCAACCTTTAACTGGAGCAGCTGAAAGAAGAAAAAGAAGGTGCAGTGACAGTAACAACGCTAAAGCAGTTATGGCATTTGGAATGCTATGGCTATTCCATGGACCATTATATTGTTGCAGGTTAGTTACAATCAGATGCATTACACTAATAAACAATATGCGGTTAGTTTCAGTGTATTTATAAAGCCACGTCAGGAATGCGGATCTAAGAAAGAAAGATAAACCACACAGGAACAGTAGCATTGCTTTGACGCTGGGTGCCGCTAGTCTGCAAAACTGAGTGCAGAACTTGCGTACGACAGGGTATGAGTTACTGTGGAAATGTGCGTGGCTTTACGCCAAGTTTAGGTTTTATACATCACGATTTGAATGTGGAAATGTTCTTACACAACATCTCTGTGAGTACGCACCGTTTATACATGAGGCCCCAGAAGATCAGACATAGTCAGAAGGAAAGGTTGCAGTCTGATATCTACAAAAGCTATTTCATCCACAACTGTAATGATTTTGTTGATTGTTTCCCTGGATTGTAATAATTTCCTTTTGAAAGCTTCTTATTTTTTTTTCTTTTCTTTTAAGGCTCGATCCCCCTTTCAAGTTTCACTTTTATTGTTTTGCTTCATTCTTGTTTAACACTTGCAGTTTTTTATTGTTATTTTGCAATGCATATTGTTATTTTGTATGTGCAATTTTGCACCATAATTGTCTAGACTTAGATATCTGTTGTAACCAGAAGTAAAGGTACATCATATCATTAATGTAACACTATTTAAACCAGTGCCAAGTTTGTGAATATGAATCTAAAAATCTTTTGCAAGTGTTTTTCTTTTTGCCTATTTGAAAACTAACTTTTGTTTGTCTTCCCAGTTACTAAGTTACTAAGTTTCTGAATACACCTAAATGTTTTCTAACTTGTCAATTTTTCTACAATTGCCTCTCAAGCAGATCCGTAAATAAATGTCCAACATGAACAAACCATACATCCATGTTTCTTGTGTACTGCACTAAAAAAATAAAAAAAAATGTGCAAATGTTAATTGGAATTAAATATAATTGAGAAGAAAAAACAATTTGAATAAGAGAAGGTGAACTTCTTCTTGGAGCATCATTTTAAATGTGTAACATTATCCTAGTGTTAAAAAATGTTTTTTTAAGCAACACATAACAAAAGAAGCTTAGAGCAAATGTATTTGTAATGTATTTCCACCTCTCTGAGATCTAAGGATTACTGTGCATAAATGTTTCTTTCAGTTTCCAACACGCTGTGTTCCATAATGGTGGGGCATTCAAACGGGGAAAAATTGCAAGACCATGAGGTGAAAAAAGTACTTCACATGACAACAGTGGTAAATTAATCATATTAAGAGAGTGACCTAATGAGTAAACTGATTCAATTGTTTGAGATGACATAAAAAAGTATGTGCTTGTTAACTAAACTTCTACAGACTGAACTGAATCCTTTCATCTGCAAATGGATTTATGGTTTTCCAGATAAAATATGTTTATGTGGGCTCCCACCACTCAGACTGTCTCTACATGTGTCCCTCAAGGCTCTGTACTTTCCCTCCTACTTTACTCCTTGTACACCCATGACTGCAGGTCCACTGATCCTTCAGTAAAAATCCTAAAGTTCGCTGATGACACCACCATTATTGTTCTGATTACTAATGGTAATGAAACACCTTAGAGAAAAGAGGTGTCTTGTCTTGTGTCTTGGTGTGCTTCCAACAATCTAGTGCTCAATACCAACAAGACAGTGGAAATGGTCATTGACTTTCTCAAACAGCAGTTATAGCCTCTCCCACTAGAAATGAATGATTTTACAGTCAATGTGGTGGAATCCTATCAGAAACACTCTCATCTGGGACATTAACACCACTTACATCTCTGAAAAGGCACAGCAGTGATTGTACTTTTACACCAACCAGCCAATCTTAAATCTTAAATCTTAAAGCCATAATTGAAGGTATAATCACATTCTCCATTGTTGTCTGGTTTGGCTCAGCAGTAGCACACTCCATATCTAAATTAGAGCAAGTTATGAGGTCTGCTGAGAAACTAATTGGCTGTGCTCTTCCATCTGTGGCAGACCAGTATACATCTCATGTCAATAACCATATCATAAGGATCAGCACAAACTCATCTCATCCTGCTCATCACTTATCCCATAAACTCCCCCCTGGTAAACGCTTCAGGTCATTTATAACTATAGCTAACAAACACCTCAATAATTTATTTCCCACAGCCATAGCCCTCTCAAACCAGCAACTTAGCCTGTCTTCTTTGTATATTCATGTATTCTGTCAGATACAATATAAAGGTGTATGTATTTACAGTGTATGTACATATATATGCGTGCACGTGCATACATTGTATACCCTCACACTTTCACTTGCACATCATCATTTGCACATCTCCTTCATAATTGTACTATTCTGCAACTTTGTTTGAAATTTTTCTTTTTAACTTATGCTACTTATGTTATTTGTATGTCTACCAAGTCAAATTCATGTATATTAAGTACTGGCAAATAAAAGTGATTCTGATTCTGATTAAAGCTAATTTTAGCATGTCTAGAATGAGAGTGTCTTAAGATTTACTTTGTTATACTTTTTGGTTGTAAGTTGCCAAAGTTTATCAGTACAAGAGGATGGAGGCGGTAGGCACTGAGTAGCCACAAATGTTTGTTAATTGATTACCATCACATAATAAGTAAATAAATTCAAGTGCTAATACATGAAAGTACTGAATATATTTTTTGCCTTGAAAATAAATGAAAATGTGAAATTGGTCAGATAGATCAGTTTTATTTTCAAAATGTTGAGACAAAACTGTATAAAAGAGCCATTCTACCCCCTTCTCAACTGTGTACATCAGGAAGGAAATTATTCTGCCTCCTTATTCTTTTCAGGAGGTTCTGAAAAAAAGCTCCACTATATATATGTAGACACCAAAACCAATTTAGGCAATAAGATTCTTCATTGATGAGATAGATCTAGCAACAAATTAACATTTTATTTTCATTCAACAACCTTAAAAGAATCACGTCCAGTTACATCATTGGTTTTGCTAATAAGTCAAAGAATCTTAACAAAGCTATAACAAAAAGATGCTGAGGTAAATGAGAATTCTAAAACATAATGTGAGTTATAATTACCAAATCAATTACAATTTTATAGTACACAATAAAGTGTAGTATAAAAAAAGCTATAATAAACCAATTCCTGCTATACAAAATAAAATCGATGCACAATTAGGACCATAGTTACATCAGCCAATACTAACAAACACTTTTGACAGTCTTGAGAAATAACTTACATTAAAAAAATGAAAACAAATACAATATAACAAAACAAAAAATCTTTATGTATTCTTCTTCTAACAGAAGAACCAAACATATGTATCCTTGTATTTTTATGCATACCAGAGATAAAAAACTGCTTTGCTGCTCCTATCTTATCCTAACACCGAGGAGATGGCACCTTTTACTAAACCTGTCATGTCCCAGTAGGAGAAAAAGCACACGATCATTAGTCACTAACTGGAAAGATAAGAAGCCAGTGATCACAATTAAAACAAACTCAAAGCAGTCATCTTCCCTTGCCTGATGGTCCCAATTAAATAGAAAGTCACCAAAGGACATCACCCAGTAATTACTGTGATCCCCTGTGCACTGCTCTCAGAGGCCCCACTCTTTTAATTGAAAATTGCCACCTAGTAATTGTTGGTCTCAGAGGAACCATATTATTCCATAAAGAAGTATTTTCAAGCATAAAGCTGTGACAAAATCATTTTTAATATAAAATAACCAGATGATAAAAGTTGACATTTGAAGGAAGTTTCAAAGTTCTAATTTGCATTCCAGGAATATTTGAATTCGATCTAGCAGGCTGGAATTTTTCACGGATACCTCAATTTATATTTTGTCAGAAAGATTTCCAAAACAAAAATCACATAAAGCAAACTACATTCCAAACAGTTTTCTCCAAATCTGAGAAAGGAAAGAAGGACCAAACAATTCTAACATGTAAATGGCAGTAGGTTATATATATATATATATATATATATATATATATATATATATATATATATATATATATATATATATATATATATATATATATATATATATATATATATATACTGCTCAAAAGAATTAAAGGAACACTTTTAATCAGAGTATAGCATAAAGTCAATGAAACTTATGGGATATTAATCTGGTCAGTTAAGTAGCAGAGGGGTTGTTAATCAGTTTCAGCTGCTGTGGTGTTAATGAAATTAACAACAGATGCACTAGAGGGCAACAATGAGATGACCCCAAAACAGGAATGGTTTAACAGGTGGAGGCCACTGACATTTTTCCCTCCTCATCTTTTCTGACTGTTTCTTCACTAGTTTTGCATTTGGCTACAGTCAGTGTCACTACTGGTAGCATGAGGCGATACCTGGACCCTACAGAGGTTGCACAGGTAGTCCAACTTCTCCAGGATGGCACATCAATACGTGTCATTGCCAGAAGGTTTGCTGTGTCTCCCTGCACAGTCTCAAGGGCATGGAGGAGATTCTAGGAGACAAGCAGTTACTCTAGGAGAGCTGGAGAGGGCCATAGAAGGTCCATAACCCATCAGCAGGACCAGTATCTGCTCCTTTGGGCAAGGAGGAACAGGATGAGCACTGCCAGAGCCCTACAAAATGACCTCCAGCAGGCCACTGGTGTGAATGTCTCTGACCAAACAACCAGAAAGACTTCATGAGGGTGATCCAAGGGCCCCATGTCCTCTAATGGGCCCTGAGCTCACTGCCCAGCAGCATGCAGCTCGATTGGCATTCGCCATAGAATACCAGAATTGGCAGATGCACCACTGTGCTTTTACAGATGAGAGCAGGTTCACCCTGAGCACGTGACAGAAGTGAAAGGGTCTGGAGAAGCCATGGAGAACATTATGCTGCCTGTAACATCATTCAGCATGAGCAGTTTGGTGGTGGGTTAATGATTGTCTGGGGAGGCATATCCATGGAGGGTCACACAGACTGCTACAGGCTTTACCAAAGCACCTTGGCTGCCATTAGGAATCAGGATGAAATCCTTGGACCCATTGTCAGACCCTATGCTGGTACAGTGGCTTCTGGTGCACGATCAATTCCTGGCCTCATGTGGTGAGAGTATGCAGGCAGTTCCTGGAGGATGAAGGAATTGATACCATTGACTGGCCACCACACTTTCCTGACCTAAATCCAATAGAACACCTCTGGGACATTATGTTTTGGTCCATCCAATGCCACCAGGTTGCACCTCAGACTGTCCAGGAGCTCAGTGATGCCCTGGTCCAGATCTGGGAGGAGATCCCCACAACACCATCTGTCATCTCATTAGAAGCATGCACCGATGTTGTCAGGCATGTATACAAGAACACAGGGGCCATACAAAGTGCTGCGTACAATTTTGAGTTGCTGCAATTAAATTTTGGCAAAATGGACTAGCCTGCCACATAATTTTTCACTCTGATTTTTGGGGCGTCTTTGAATTCAGGGCTCTGTAGGTTGATCATTTTCATTTCCATCAAACGATGTGGCATCCTTTTGTTCCTAACACATTACCCAGTCTATATCAGTATAGATATCCAGGAGGATTTCTTTTTCCCATTGAGATCTGATGTGTTTTCAAAGTGTTCCTTTAATTTTTTGAGCAGTTTATATATATATATATATATATATATATATATATATATATATATATATATATATATACTGTATACTGAAATTCCGATCTTGCAACTGCAGAAAGCACAAAGGCTATTTAAATTTGTCATTTGTGAAGTTATTGCAGCATTGTCAGACCACTATGTGTGAAGCACTCCAAAGAACAATATAAAAATGTATTCTCCTGATTGTAAAATTGTACAAAAACTGTTGCCTAAAATGTAATTAAAAATGATAAGCTCACAAAATATGAATGCATTCATTTCATGTTCATGTGTAATTATCATGTACTCAATATGTTACACATAATTTGAAGGTTAAAGGAAACATTGCTAAGCAGTTTGCCACCATACTAATAATAACATAAGAATTTCAAACCTGCTTAGTCCAGGGGCCGCATGTATAAATGGTGCGTACACTCATTTCCACGCAGACATCGCAATGTATAAAAACTAAACTTGGCGTAAAGCCATGCAGATTCACACAGTAGCTCCCCTCTTGCGTGTGCACGTTTGTGGTCAGTTGTGCAAACTGGAGGCACCCAGCATCAAAGCAGTGCTATTGTTCCTGTGTGATTTCCCTTTCTTTTTTAGATTCACATCCATGATGCTTGGTTTATCAAATACACTGAAATTAACCGCATATCATTTATATATTAAATGCACCTGATTGTAATCAACCTGTAACAATATAATGGTGCAAGGAATGGCCAAGATATTTCAAATACCATAGCTGCTTTAGCATTATTACTCTTAGGGCACCACTCAGAGTATTTAAACCCATTGTATCTGAGTATGGCATCACAGCAGTACAGTAGCTGCTTGGAAATCTCTATGGCAAGTTGTGTTGAGAGCGCAGAAGATTATCGGGATACAGCTTCAAGCCCTGGAGTACATTTATGGCATATGCTGACTCAAGAAAGCCATCAGCATCTGCATGGATTCCACTCAGCCATGTGCAGTCTATTTGAACTTCTACCATCCGGCAAACACTTCAGAGCTTTTCCTGCATGAAATTCGAGGCTTAGAAACAGCTTCATCCCAAAAGCTATAAACGTACTCAGTCAGACCATGAAGTGCTCCTGGTAGAACTGTTTGTACTTATAATTACAATTAACTCACAGTAAGCATGCAGTACAACTGCACAACCTGAGCCACTTCATGAACCATTCACACTATCTGCACTATATGTACATGTATATTGTACTTATGCTTTCATATTGTATATTTTTCATTGTTTTTATTGTATTATCATTATTGATATGTTATTATTTTATAGGAAAATAAGTTTATCAAGGATTTGCATATTGAATCTCATTGTACCATACAATGACAATAAAGGATTTCAATTAAATTCAGTACAAGAGAGCGCATATTTAGAGATGATGATGACTGTCTTCAAAGTCAAATTAGATTTCCAAGAGCTATCCTCTTGAAGAGCTGTGCTGTTAGAATACTAGGATGCATACTTGATATCATTTTAAGATGAAATCCATTGAAGTATATACAGGTGCTGGTCATAAAATTAGAATATCATGACAAAGTTTCAGTAATTCCATTCAAAAAGTGAAACTTGTATGTTAGATTCATTCATTACACACAGACTGATGTATTTCAAATGTTTATTTCTTTTCATTTTGATGATTATAACTGACAACTAATGAAATTCCCAAATTCAGTATCACGGAAAATTAGAATTTTGTGGAAAAGTTCAATATTGAAGACAACTGGTGCCACACTTTAATCAGCTAATTAATTCAAAACACCTGCAAAAGCCTTTAAATGGTCTCTCAGTCTAGTTCTGTAGGCTACACAATCATGGGGAAGACTGCTGACTTGACAGTTGTCCAAAAGACGACCATTGACACCTTGCACAAGGAGGGCAAGACACAAAAGGTCATTGCTAAAGAGGCTGGCTGTTCACAGAGCTCTGTGTCCAAGCACATTAACAGAGAGGCGAAGGGAAGGACAAGATGTGGTAGAAAAAAAGTGTACAAGCAATAGGGATAAACACACCATGGAGAGGATTGTGAAACAAAACCCATTCAAAACTGTGGGGGAGATTCACAAAGAGTGGACTGCAGCTGGAGTCAGTGCTCCAAGAACCACCACGCAAAAACGCATGCAAGACATGGGTTTCAGCTGTCGCATTCCTTGTGTCAAGCCACTCTTGAACAAGAGACAGCGTCAGAAGCGTCTCACCTGGGATAAAGACAAAAAGGACTGGACTGCTGCTGAGTTATGTTCTCTGATGAAAGTAAAATTTGCATTTCCTTTGGAAATCAAGTTCCCAGAGTCTGGAGGAAGAGAGAAGAGGCACAGAATCCACGTTGCTTGAGGTCCAGTGTAAAATTTCCACAGTCAGTGATGGTTTGGGGTGTCATGTCATCTGCTGGTGTTGGTCCATTGTGTTTTCTGAGGTCCAAGGTCAACGCACCCGTCTACCAGGAAGTTTTAGAGCACTTCATGCTTCCTGCTGCTGACGAACTTTATGGAGATGCAGATTTCATTTTCCAACAGGACCTGGCACCTGCACACAGTGCCAAAGCTACCAGTACCTGGTTTAAGGACCATAGTATCCCTGTTCTTGATTGGCCAGCAAACTCGCCTGACCTTAACCCCATAGAAAATCTATGGGGTATTGTGAAGAGGAAGATGCAATACACCAGACCCAACAATTCAGAAAAGCTGAAGGCCACTATCAGAGCAACATGGGCTCTCACAACACCTGAGCAGTGCCACAGACTGATCGACTCCATGCCACGCCGCATTGCTGCAGTAATCCAGGCCAAACGAGCCCCAACTAAATATTGAGTGCTGTACATGCTCATACTTTTCATGTTCATACCTTTAAGTTGGCCAACTTTTCTAAAAAATCCTTTTGTTGCATTGGTCTTAATTGATATTCTAATTTTCCGTGATACTGAATTTAGGACTTTCATTAGTTGTCAGTTATAATCATCAAAATTAAAAGAAATACACATTTGAAATACATCAGTCTTTGTGTAATGAATGAATCTAATATACAAGTTTCACTTTTTGAATGGAATTACTGAAATATATTAAATTAAATAGATGAATTGTTAATTTAAATAATGTATACCGTTAATAATTAGACATGTGGGGGCAGAGTGGCGTAGTATTAGCAATGAGCTGGCACCCTGTCCAGGGATTGTTCCTGCCTCTCCTGTATGCTTGCTAGGAATGGTGTGATCCTGGATGGATAGATAGATGGAATAATTAAACATGTATTGCAACCATTTTTCAGTGTCCCTTAAAAGTTTTGAAGAATCGGTGTTCTAAGCTTACAGCTGGTTTGACATTTATTACAGAGCTTATTGTGTGGCAATTGGTTATGTGGAGAAAGAAAACGGAAAGACAGGAATTGGAGGTTGGTATGTTTGACAGACACAGTACTACTGTGCATGTCCCAGCAAGCATCTTGCGGGAGGCAGAAATAATCCCTGTATGGGAGAGGCAAGAACAATTCCTGGACAGATCGCTACCACTGTGCCACTGTGCTTTCATGTTTAATACATGCTTTATTGCATTTCATCATGAAAATGGTATCATGTATACATCTTAGTATTCTAAAATGTTTAGAGAGCTGTAATATCATGAATGTAATGTATTCTGTGTAGAGATCAGTGCCTGCACGCTCCTGTCTATGAAAGAGAAAGCCAGTTTAAGAAATATGTACTAATTCACACACATAGAACACATAGAATGTAAAGCATTTAACATGCTACTTTAGTTACAACAGGATTTGAGAAACTAGAAAATGAAACATTGATTTTAAGGTGAAGTTTACGATATTCTACTTTAATGACAAAATAAACTACAAGATTAAAGTTGAAATTTTGACATTTTGACCTTTTTTTCTTCACTGTGTCCCTATTTTTTCTTTTCTCTATTCTCTCATACATATAACTCTCATATGGTGGGCTATGACTTGCCTTTTCATGCCGACTTTGATATCTGACCACTTTTTTTTAATTTTGGGAACCTTGTGACTTTCTAAACTTGTACTTTTGAGTGTCTCTGAAACTCTGTATCACTCGATCAACTTTCTTTATACCACAGCTTAAGTCAACAAATAGTAAGTTTTTCCTTGGCTCCACTTCGAATTGCTGAAATTCTTCTTTTTTTCCCCATGCTTTTGCCATTGTCTTTTCACAAAACACTGAGCATAAGGGGCTATTTATATTGATTTGCATATTCTAAGGGGCGTAATTCTGGGAGGAGTCGTTGTGGGGCAGCAGGTGCATGCTCATGCATTACATTTCATGCTGACTGGGATTTGTGGAGCAGAAGTGCGTGGAAGTTGGCTTACGCATGGTTTTGTGCATCTGAATTTTGTTGTGTGTACTCACATTTCCACTTTTGTCTGTACGCTATGTTTTAGTATGAATTCTACGCACACTATTATACATGAGGTCCCAGGTCACTGTTTCAGCACCTACAGATGTAGTACTGAGTGCAAAGCGGGAACTAACACTGAATGGCACTATTTACATACAATCCCACACTGCAATTGTCAATCCATCTAACATGCATTCCCTTGGCATATGAATCAGCATACTGTGAGAAAAACAAAGGCAGCATCTACCCTATTCTCTCAAAACAGTATTAGACAGCCTTGCATGAAGTCTTCAGTTTCATAGTTACATAGAATAATCTTCATTCTGACAAAAAAACAGTACATTGACATGTTTTCTGAGAGAGTGGTTTAATTTTGGCCATTTTTAAAACCTAAACTTAACTTTTGGAATGCCAGAACCTTACAACCCAAGTGAACAGAATAATTGGTTTCAGTTGTGCTTTTGCAATTACAAACAGTTCTCTAATAACCTGTAAACATGACTAATTAAGAATATACTAAGGGAGTTTTCCATTAGGACACTGAAAAAATTGCTTCTGAAAATAAGTGATTTCAAGCAGCAATGGCCATTATGAACACTAGTAATGCATTGGCTATATTTTTAAATCAACAAGAAAAAACTGTGGTGACCTCAAACTTTTAAACAGTTATTTTTATTCTTTATTTCACCTTATACAATTTCTTGTATTAGGAATTTGTTAGTTTTTGCATACCCCTTGGGGTCAGAGCACAGAGTCAGCCATTGTACAGTGCCCCTGGCGCAATTGAAGGTTAAGGGCCTTGCTCAAGGGCCCAGCAGAGTAGGATCTCTTTGGCAGTGATGGGGATTCGAAACGGCAACCTACGGGATACCAGCGCAGATCCTTTGCCTCGGAGCCACCACTCTGCCCCAAAATATAAAATATAAAACTAATATACATAACTAATTGCTTTGACAATGAATAGATAGAAAGGTTCAGAAAACTGATATATAAATGGTTGGATAAAAAAATATTCAACATGAAAAAATCCTTTAAAACTAAAACCAGTACAATATGTGCCCTATTTCTTTTTCTTCTTAATAACATTATTGACCCAGAAGTCATGAGATTTATCTAATCCCCATTGAAGTTTTGAATGAAGATGACTCTAAAGGATTCAGCATAGTCTAAATCTTTATTTAACAGATAAAATACATCTGAAGCACAGACAAAAGGAAAGTATATTATTACCTACTTTTTTGGTAATAGCATTCTTTGTACAGTAAATCATACAGCACAGAAATCAAACAGACAAGCATGGAAGCAACAGAATATGTAAGTCTTGGAAATAAATGAAGCCAAGTTATAATATGTTTACTGCTGGACACACTTCAAAAGGTGTCTGCTGTTATCTAGAACATGATGAGCAATCATAGATGTTCTGTATGCTTTCATTATTTGATTCAGCATGAAAGCGCAGGAGGTTTATGAGCAGTATATCTGGCTTAGTACTATAGCCAAATCAGAATATGAAAGTTTGAAAGCAAAGAAGCACAATTTTTTTTTTTTTTACATTATTAGTCTTATCAGCATAATTAAAAAGAAGATGCAAAAGTCCATTGAGTACAGCAATAGTTTTGCCTTCCACCTACATTTATATAATTATTGTTACGCTATGGTCTAATGGTGTATGGTCTCGAGGTAAAGAGAATTAGAACTGTAGTATGAATTCAGCCAGCACTGAGAAAGCTCAAAAGTAATATTTATCCAGCTGCTACAGAATCTGCTGCCAAGTATAGAAAATTATATATTAAATTAAATGCAAGTTTTAAATAATGCATGTTAATGTGTTATAATATGTGAATTAACTTCCAGACATGCCTCAATTGACAGTGCAGCACATTGCACACAATTTATTATAATGTATTTTAAAGCCTCGGCACAAAAGAAATGTCATTTCTAAAGGTTCAGCATGTAAAACAGCAATGTGAGAAATCAGGGTTGGCAGAAGACTTTGTAAGGTTTATTAAAATTTGTAATTGGTCTTTTCATGGATAAACCTAATAAACAAATTGAGTATTTTGATATGCTGCACGGATGTCAGATTTCTCATTTATTAGATACAGCAGCCAATATCAGATGCACAACATTCCAAAATGCTTGAATGATACCTCAAAAAAGGCAGTTCTAAGAAATTCATTTGTAATATTCGTTTTGCAAATATTGAAACTGATTTAGCTACTGATGGAATCCTCCCCTGTCTCATGCTTAGCAATAGCAAGCCAAAATGAACTGTGTCCACTTCAGTTCATCACTTATGGTCACTTCAAGAAATTTAAAGCTGCCCAGTCTTTCAACGGCACCCCATCCCCCTTCTCCACCTCCCAGTTCGATGAAGTGTGATCTGCTTTCTGCTTCCTAACATCTATGACCGGCCTTGATTCTAATAACATTCAGGGTGAGATTATTGTCCTGGTACCGCTGAGTCAGAAATATACTCTTCTATGTACATATGAGTGAATAATATATAGTTTTAAATATATATATATATATATATATATATATATATATATATATATATATATATATATATATATATATATATATATATATATGTCTGGCGTTGAAAAACTGGCACCAAGAAAGTGTCACAGATTATGCTCCCTCTAAGCTGCACAGGTGCTGCTCACTTGTCCTCCTGTAAAGCATTTTGGAAGTGCTATGCAACTATTATTGCACCTTTCACCCTTTCTTAATGCACCCAAACATCCAAATGGTCCCCCCAAGACCCCCTCACACTCATCATTCATATGTTGGTGTTTTGCGATGCTTGATACTTCACGGAACAAACCCTCCCTCTCGTTGTTCTTGTGTTAGTACTTTGCAGCACCGAATATGTCGCTACACTGTTCATGCAGTGGCTCAATTGGGACTGAAAAAATCTGCTATAAATGGTAGGTACCAGTTCATGTGTTATTTAAATCCATTCACCTGTAAAAATAACAAAAATTAGAGGGAACATTGGTTCAGAGCACCACACGGGCAAGTTTGGTCAGTTATGTAATTCACAGTTTCCACATGTGATGTGATGTTGGCATTTCAGATGTTAGAATTTCAGATTAGGGATACAAAACCTGTTATATTTTTTCTCCATGATTTCTGGAAAAATAACATATGAATAGTTAAATCTTTAGGTTTCAGTGGAACAATATTATAGTTTTTCACCGGACATGTGAGACAAGAAACAAGATGGCTGAAAAAAATTATATTAATATTATTGAAATCCTTTAATAAAGTCAAATTAATTCATTTAATTTCATCGGAAAAACAGAAGCAAAGTTTGCAAAAAAAAACACTTTACAAACACCACCACAGGTTGTTCTGGACCACCTAAAATATGTTTGGTCAATATAATAAACCCTAATGTTTCCATTCTACATTATCCAAATGCCACCTTTTAAATTGAATATCCAGATCTCTAGCTGTGACTGAATAATCACTCTCTGTAAATAGGTTCAATTTTCAAATAGTTTTGTAATATATACTGTATATATATACATGTATACATATATACGTATTTTGCATATGAACATTTAAACATTGTCAATTTAGGAAGGACTTCTGGGTCTTTTAGAGTGAAATTGCAGGTTTTTAGAGAGTAAATGCGGCCTGAAATTCTATTGTACTGAGATAGAAATGAGCCTTTTGGAATTTAAAAGATTCCCGGCATTGAAACAGGATGTCATATCTGGCAAGAAGACAGAATGTTGATAGCTGTTTAGACAACACTGTTTACATTGACATCTATGAAAACTAATGCAGGAATTCTTTAAGTAAAGAAATTCTAAACTACTATTTTTGTGAAGAGAAATTACATCTTTTAACCCAAAGTATAAAATATTTGTGAAAAGAATAATCACTTCTCTTGTAATAATTTTTTAAAGAATATTTGTTAATACTATGTTGACTTATTTAAGTAAACTTCTTGTTGTTTGTCCTCTTTATCTTTTATGTAGGGTTGATGTATTTAATCAACCTCCTCCATATAACTCGATTCTGCACCTCTTCCCCAGTAAGACCTTTTTCCTTAAATTCTTCTAAAATGTAATAATTAGAGCTGTGATGCAGCAGCTGAAACCTCCATGCCACTGTTTAGAAGACATCTCATAATAGTAAAATACTTATAAAAACGTTGCCAAAATGTAATCAACCGTAAAAATGCAAACCAACCTTCAATTCACATTTGTAAGTTCTTAATAGCATCATCTTTGTAACTGTATTGTATTTTAATCCTTAATATTTCAGATAAGCATATAAAATGACAAAAGTTGAACATCTCTTAAAATAAGATCAATGTGGCCTGTTTTAGTAGTAGTTTTTTTTTTTTTACTCTGTATGTAAAGCGTCCTTGGGTTTGTTAAAGGCGCTCAATAAATGTAACTTATTATTATTATTATTAGTAAACTTCTTTGTATTCCTTTGATTAATTATTTTGTTGAATTATTTTCTTCACAAACCTCTAGTGAAGTTGCACAACACTGTTTGTTTTCTTACTTTTTATAGTGTAATAATGCTGATAATGATGTTTTGATATTGCAATGAGCAATGGCTATTCTTTTAAAAACATTAATGCATTTTTAACATTAGGAAAAGTTTCACAGTTTTTCACAGGATAATATTTATAATCTTTCTAGATGGAACCATTAAATCCAGAATCATTGATAAAAAAAGTATGGGACCTGCATTGTACTGTATATGTTGTACAATAGCCAAACAGACAAATTCTTCTTAGGTATGCTAAACAATTAATTAACAAATCAAAATAAAACAAAGAAAAATTAACTTCAGGTAATCTTGCTTTCAGAAATCTAATACTCCAATATTTTGATGCTGCTAACTGCCTAATTCACTTGTGCTGTCGATGTGTTGTGGTATGATTTAGCAAGAGATTTTTTCATTTACAGTGTCATTTACTTTGGCATTCACATGCCTATCACTGTCTCTGTGAATGTATAATTATTTTAATTAAATAGGAAATGTGCAGAGATATGAAATGAATGTATTTTACACTGAATGATTTGTTTGCAATTATGTTTCAAATTTTCACTTAAATGAGGAAAACTGTGATAATAGGCAAAGGAAGCTCATACTTTGCATGGCATGATGTAACACTATAAATATGGACATGCTACCCTTACAATTTGGATGAATCACTGATATATAATAACAGAACAGTGAAAGCATGATGCCATTGGCATTTTGCATACTCTAATATTTTTTTTTTATGATTAGCAAAAATTCTTTGATTTATTAATCTGATGTTTCATCTCATCTCGTCTTGTCTCATTTTTTGTTCATGATTACTGGTGATGGACAAAGTGATAAAATCTAATCTCCCCAACTCCAACTTCAGTCTCCAGCTCCTGCTGAGAAATTCATAGGCTTTCCCGGGTTAAACAAGTTTTCAGGCATATCCTGGGTTTATCCCAAGATCTTCTTCCAGTGATCAGTGTTTGATAAACCTCTTCTACATACTTCACTACATATCCAAATGTATTCAACTCTAATGTTCCTCTTCAAGGTCCTCTCGGATGGCTGAATGCTTCTATCACAAACAGTGACTCCAGCAGCCCTATGTAGGGATCTTAATTTGGCTGCTTGAATAAGTGACCTCATTCTTTCAGTCTCTACTTAAAGTCTGTGACCACAGGTAATACTAAGGATGTAATTTGATTAGCAAATTTTTGTCTGAAAAAGTAGGTCCAATACACCATAACTGACTGTACAATTCCCAGGTGGACTACAGCTTGAGCATCAATCCATTGGGCAACTTATTTCATTTGCTGTTAACTCATGAACAAGACACAATGGATTTTGGCATTCTCCACTCAGGGCAAGTATAAATCCTACCCCTTCATTCTTTTATGTTTAGAGTACCATGTACTCACATTTCTAAGTTCTGAACAGGTCCAATTTGCATCAAATCGTATCACTGTCAGATGAGGTCAACAGAACAACAGGTGTAACACCTAGATCCCTACACCTGACACTTTCTAAGCATCAGTTGTACCTTAACATTATGTTAATGGAAAACATAAAAATGAAGTGTGACAAGTTCACCAGCTATACAGTTACAGGGATTAGATGGCACACAGTAATGGCTTTCGAATCCCATACTCTTGCTGTATGTCCCACAAGATAAAAAAGGGATACAGTAATTAACCTTAACCAACTGTAAAAATATCTTGACAGAACTGGCAAGTTCCTTTGCCTTTGCAGATATTCAAGGTAGGACAAAGAAATGTTCTAATATTATACATTAGGGGCGAAATCCATACTGCTCCTCTTGAACCTTAAGTTTGACTCTTGTCTGGAGGTAGAGAAATGCAATTTCTTGTTATTTAGTTCTCCTTTGAAAAAATCCTGACAGTCTCAGAGTAGGTTCCATATAATTCACCCGGTAGGGCTGAGGGATACAGTATATACTGTGTTTTCTAAATTTATGATTAGATTTAATTCACTGCTCAGGGCCTTGCTACGAAATCACACAATTTTTAGGCAATTACAGAAACCACACCAGGTGATTTGGGCATTGCCGGGTTTAGGGGATCTTAAAGCAGCACATTCCATTTTTTGACAATATGTTCAGATGAGGTCAACATTTTCTAAATCTTATTATGAACCTCAAGGGGACAACCTGCTTAGCCTTTCTGAATCATAGAAATGTTTAGCAGAACAGTTTTACAACTGCTCAAAACTCTCAAACATTGACCAGTGATCTTGTGAAACTCATTCCCAATACAGACCTTTACTTAGGCCACTATTGCACGTTGTCATCTTATGGTCCTTCCTGTACCTCTCAGTCAATCCCAGTCAAACACTGACAGAAAGATCACACACTTTAACTTGACTGCTTCCCTCTCTGTTTATGTTACCCAGTGGATCACAGGGTTACTATCTTGACAGAAATTAAGAGCCTTTTCACTACAGTTCCTTACTACTGCTCCCACTGCAAAAGTCTTTGACAGGGTCCATTCACACTTAATGTACCTGATCTTACCATTGAAAAAGAGGTGCAAGTTGAACTCATCCCAAACAGAGGCATTAATTAGCTAGGTGTCCCTAATATATTCTCATTATGCATTTGGACCTTTCATATGTATGCAGATTTTAATGCAAATTCACAAATCACTTTATGTGCAGCTGGAAACTTTCAGGCATGAATCAGGACAAATAATGCAGAAATTAAAGTATACAAATCTCTCCGCTGTATACTGTATTTTATCTTCCGGGTAAAGGGAATGATTTATTATATTAATGCTTGCAATTCATCTCCAAATTTACTGGCTTAAAAATTTTTATGTTTCAAATTTTAAATTAAATCTCCAAACATTTTTCTAGTTTCAGTTAGTTCAATACTTTCATTTCTATTGTGTTAGAGATGAAAGGTTGTGATTCCTTAAGTGAGCAAAAAGAGATTTTGAGCATGCAGCATAATAAAATTACTTATGTTACAGTATATTTTAATCCAGTATTATGCTGAGAAAACATGCTAGAGGATGAGAATCTCTGAGAGTTATGTCAGTGCTCACAAAATAAAGAAAGTGAGTAGTCCAATAGGATGTAAAGGGGATATGTGGCTAAAATAACTGTGGAAGAAGACAACAGAATACACCAATAATGTGTACTATCTTGGTAAATGTTTGACAATTTAATTAGAGGTGGGTGCATGCAGTGCACTAATTTCAGCTGAATCACCTGAAGTCTGGCAAAAATCGAGGAAGACTACATGTCTATGCAAGACTTCCATTTATCGTATGTGGATCAACAGTAATAATAAGTTCCTGATCTTACATCTGTTTTAGATTATGTAAGGTTTGAATGTACTAGTATAGTTTTAACATGACTCTTTAATCAGCAGTGCTGCTTCGTTCTAAACATTTCTGTAAGATCTAAAGCAGGACAGTTAATAAATCAAGTTGTGCTGCTTCCGGCAACATCTCTGACTTGCATACAAAGAAAGAGGCTTAAAAGTGAGAGTAGGGCTGATTTTGATTGCATTGATGTTTCAAGATGATGGGTATAAAGAATCTTGTTTAAAATGGCCAACACTGTTAAAATTCAATAGCTCTTTAAACGTTTTATTATATTAACTCTAAGATACCTAAAATGATTTGTAACAGTAAAACAAAAATACTCAGCTTTAGAGTTCAGATTTCAGAAGGTTTATCAGGGAAATTAATTTTGTACTAAGCAGTTTTATGGTGCTTGTACATTACATGCAGCCCACATCAATAGGAATGAGTCCAGATCAGACAAAATTATAAAACTCTGAAAGTGTTATGTTAATTTAGATATTGTTATCGTTGAATATAGAGGGGTACAACTGCTTATGATATTCCAATATATCCATCCATTTATCAATCCTGCTTTATCCATTTGCAGGGTGAGGGGAGCATCAGCCAACTTTGGATGTGGTGTCTTTACTTAATAGGACACAGCTGCTCCCACACTTACGGAGCCCATTTGGAGTCACCAGATAACATAATACACATCTTTACAATCTAGCAAGAAATATCTTGACACAGGTTGTCCTGGGCTAGGATTCAAACTAAGGGCTCTGAAGCCAACCAGTATGCCAGTTTGCTGCTAGGGTCTAGCTGAGTTTTTTCTTATTTTTCCTTGACTTTTCATAATGCTTTACCATCCATGCTATACTAAGGTTGTTGCTGAGGGACTTTCTTCTGATTCTATGTCACAGGGCTCATCAAGGCCTGCATCTCCCTCCAGGGATCAATTTTAATCTTTGCACTTTTATCCGATGTAGAATTAGAATTTACATTCTTTAAATTAGATGAGTAATATAATTACAGACCACTGCTTTATCCTGAGCTATCTCCTGCTCTGCACTTCATACTGCTAATATAGGAACTGGCTCTTCGTGACCCTAAAATGTGATTAAAGAGGTTCAATAAAAGGATAAAGGGATGACATTACTCAGTATTTAAGTGTACAGTTAACTCTACTAAATGTTACAAATTCATTATGAATCTAGTGTATATGTGTTTGTTTGATGTACTAAACTGACAATCTAAATAATTTTACAATAATCTTGGGAAAATTAAATAGCCAATCCTTTCAAATACTTACTTCATAAGCCACTTTCCCTGGTAAGGGCCAAGAAATGAAGAAATACATTATATTATAATTAGGCAGTAAATTTGATGTCATTATTAATTTCAGAATGACTTTTCATTACTTATAAATGACCACTGTATGAAGAAAGTTCACAAAATCTGCCTGTGTTAGCTTGAACTTTCTCCAAGTGGTCTCATTTCTCTCACGATCTTAAAGTACTGTATGGGTTGGTCATGTAATGGACTGGCGTCCCATGTAATTTTAATTCCTGTCTCAAAGCTGCCAAAATAGGCTTTAGTCTCCTATAACACAATAATAAAGGGTTTCAAAAAATGGACAGTATTAATTTAAACACCACTTTTTCCAATTCTACAGTACTTTTTTCCAAATTCAAGCCATCTAGGAACATGGCATGTACATGTGATCTCTTAAAACCGTGTGAATTAACACATTTATTTGTAATATTCATTTTAAAAGTACTCCTTTTGCCCTTCTGATGTAATTTTCTATTTGTTCCTCCCAGTGTTGAAAAGTGTATGTTTCAACTCATTTCTACCCCTGCGGAATCAGCAATTATGATATAGAGATAAGGCAAGCTTAAATTAAATTAAAATGCTACATGACAAAAATTTCCATAAAGTATGTTCCATATCAGTCATTTGTCATGCATGCCACATATTTTGCACTGCATAAATGACTTTTGTTCATGTGGCATGAACGAATGAAACAATGTGGTTAAAACTTCTCTAAATGAATAAACTGCTATGTATAACAATATATCTGACTAGAGCAGCAAAATTAATTACATGAAGATTTTATTTATGTTTTCCTATGGACGTGTATAACTATTTATCCTTATGGCCATTTACAAACTCATGTAACAATTTGTCATTAGAAACTGAATTTATAAGTGGGAATATTGAACTGATGTCGAAAGGCAACAATCACAAATCGATGTTAAAGCCATCCCAAGGTTTAGGTATATCTTTAATATACTGTTTTTGTTTAGCTACTAAGCTGCACTGAGTAATTCATACTCATTTCACTGTTCTATTCTACTGGGAAGTAAAATGATATATACTGACTTTTTCAAAGATTTGTGGTGACCTTTTTAGAATGAACCACACTGAGACAGCATTTTACACTGAAGCAAACATTATAGAAGCAAATGTAAGTAATACACAGAGCAGAATTAAATATTTTAAGTTGTATTTTAAGATGAACTTTATGTACGTATGTACAGTAGAAAATACCCAAGCAGAACATTGCATGTTGCCTTAATTGTGATATTCACAGTACACATTTATGCTGTAAAGAAAATAATACCACAAGTCTTGAATTATGTTTTTATATTGAAAAATGTAAAATGTTTTCTTATCTAGTAAACTGGTGACCAATGATTAATTACTGGAAAATCCCATTTGTTTGACTTTCCTATTTTCTAACCACAACAGAAAATGATAAATTTGCTTTTAGAAATAGTAACCAGCTTTTTTGCACATTGAGCCCAGTGACACGAATATGTTTTTCTGCCTTACTGAGAAGAACTGTCAGAAGAGGAAACCAAGTGCACAGTGCATTGTTAAACTTAAGAAGCTTTCTGGATTTTAAGGTTTCATCACATTGAGCTCTGTCAAAATCATAGCTAGATAATCATGGGAATCGTTGATTCGAAACGAGTCTCAAAAGCAACAAAACCAACAGGGTTTAAAGACAAAAGTTTTTTTCATTATTCAAAAAATCAATACAACATTCATCTTTTTCTTTAAGGAATCACAATCCTCACATATGAAAGGATGCTTTTAAATCTTATATGCATTAGCCATCTGTAACTGTAAGACTATTAATATCTGCTACAAGTCAACAAACTTAAACTAAAAAAGAATTATACTGTAGCTGGCTTCCTCAAAATGATTTAATGTGGAATTTGCTTGTAAACCAGTTCTGACAACTACAATATGTGCCGAGTAGCAAATAAAATAATACATAAAAACAACAAAACACAATGACAGTAACACAATTTAAAAATATTAGTTTTTCTCAAGTGTTTTACCACAGTTGTCCAAACAGTACCAATAATGTATTAACAATCTGCAAAACCTGCAGGACAATTAAGCATTTGTAAAACTCTTGTTTTCACTGCAAAACTCACTACATCAATCAAAACAAGAAATCCATGCTGCAAAACTACATAATCCGCTCAAACAGCAACATGTAGCATTACAACATTAACACTTGCCAGCATTCAGTGGATATTCACAAGCAAAACACTAAACCACACATCTCACTGAGGCAGAGAAAAAATTATAGTAAGTTTTATAGCATGATTCTTGTTTCATACGTTTATTGTAATCCACCATTAACATTACTGACTAAAGACATGTGTAAACATAAAGACTCATATTCACTAAATTGAAATATTGCTGTATCGGGCCTTATACAAGTACAGTCAAACTGAAACCTGATAATAAGTAAGAAATCAAACATGTATAACTATATATTATACAGTTACGGTGCAATATAGAAAAAAAGGTTTACCCTTTGATTGAAAATCAGAATCAGAATCTACTCTTCCTGATTGATTCTGCCTTTGATATTGGGCCACATGATTTCATCAACATCACAAAAAATATTTTCCTTGGCAATGCAACAAGGGAAAACTCTCTCTGCCTGATCTAGCCCTAGCAGTTGGATGGTGTGATTGCCCTACAGTTTTTCTCAAGCACATAACAACACTGACCAAGCCATTGGTACATATTGTCACCACAAAATCACATGGGAGTGTCCAATGAAACTATTCACTTCAAAAAGGCAGCAACTGCTAAGGCCCAATCACAAAACACTTCCTGAAATTGGGCCAAACTTGCAATTGGCTATCCACTTCTTGCAAATCTAACTCTAAACCACTCGAAAGATGCTAACACAATATAAAAGATTGTGGTGATTATGTTGTTTCATTTTAAATTCAAAATGGAACAAGACAGACAGGAACAAAGCTGGAACAAAATGATGTTCTAGACAACAAGGAAGAGGTGTGGTCCACAGCTCAGATTGAAAAGGCCAGTTTTTTTTTAAAAGATAAGAGGGGGCATGGTAGTCTGGCCGGAGCGGTTCCCAGGCGCATCCGTGATTGAAGCTGGGAGCTGCTAATCGCCACACCTGAACCATGTCCCCGTAATAAACAGGAGAATCGCAAGGCAGAAAGAAAAGAGAGGAGAAAGGTAAAAGACTGAAAAGCGAGAGAGCAGAACTGGGGTAGTGCAAAGGAAATGGACAAGCCAGCCAGCTGAGTAAAAGGATGGTCAGCATGGTTGTGGGTCTCAGATAGAGCGAGTGATCGGCGCCCAAGGGACGAATCGTGCTCACTGACTATGTGGAGTAATGGGTATGAATGAGGAAGTGTCCACCCTAGGGATCTGAGGGACGACCACATGTGCGAGAAGGAAGATGGGAGGACAACCGACCACAAGCGGTTTAGCAGCTAAGACAGGGGTTGGTAGAGAGAGGATCACAGTGGCTGAAGTCTCGTTGGCTGAGCAAAGCTTGAATGAGCTGAAGAGGCTGAGAAGGAGCTTTGTCTGTCTGGTGTATCCCCAATGACTGTTGTAGGTTTTAATTCTCGTGTTTTAGTCTTATTCTAACCTTATGGGATTTTTACCTTTATAATTGATCATTTATCTAATGATTATTTGACTGCACTGCACCTTATTTTAAACACTTTTGACTTTAGTTTGTTTTTAATAAAAGCACTTTAGCACTTTTTTGCACCACCCCCTTGCTTTGTTGTTTCTTCACTGTTCAGCTCGTCCGGTGACATTACTGACAGTGTTGGGTTCAAGAGCTCCCAAAATGGAGATGGGAGCTTGAAGCAGAACCCACATCGTTACAAGAGGTGAATGAGAACAAAGACGACAAAGAACAGAGGTCATCTATGAAATTACAGCTCCTCTTGAAGACCATGTCATTAATCATGGTTTCTCTCTGTGTGAGGCTGGTCTAAGGGTGCAGCCAAACATTTCAAGGGCATGTGTGGCATTGATTATTCAAACAATCAAATGTGAAAATCGGTTGGTGAAAAAATATTCACAGGCTGTACTGTATTTGCATATATAGATTCCACTACAAAGTTGTCAGGTTTATATTTACTACAGTAAAAATAAATATTGTTTTCTGTCTTGTACAATGCATATTTACCTTCATAGAATTGAAAGTAGACCTGCAGCTGGTGGGCAAGTCAGGATGTTCACAGCAGAGCAAGAAGCAGAGATTG
This sequence comes from Polypterus senegalus, assembly GCF_016835505.1. Classification (NCBI taxonomy): domain Eukaryota; kingdom Metazoa; phylum Chordata; class Cladistia; order Polypteriformes; family Polypteridae; genus Polypterus; species Polypterus senegalus. The sequence goes on along the minus strand of NC_053154.1, from coordinate 117,402,353 downwards.
TTCAGATGTTGCGGAGGAACCATATAGTTAGTTTACGAGAAATACAGGGTGCTGCAATTGCAGACCACTCAGTATTTCATAACATTCATTCAGTCAATATAGCAACTATTGATATGTCCTTGAAACATCACAACCTAATCATGAAACAAATCTACAGAGTGCCATTCAAAAGGAACATTGCCCGAGTAAAGGAGCTGAGATATCAGTATGCACAGGTGATGAGCCAGAGTTATACATTCACTATATGTTTACTGTAATTCTATGCAGGACCTGTTTCATTTCATATGCTTTCATGTGTTTCCCTTTGGGTTGGTTGTTGTGATTTCAGAGGACCATGAGGATCATGAAGCTGGAGTCCAGTGCTGAAACACCAACATTCCTTTATGTGAATGAAATTGGCTTTACTCTGTACATTGGGCACAGAGCAACAGTACAGATACCACAGCAGAAAGGTGCAAACATAACTGTGTAGCTATATCAGAAACTGGTCCTGTAGCATACAGCCCAACAGTTGGGCCATATAGCTCTGAAAGACTTACTGTATTCCTTGAAGAGCTTTACAGAGTACTACTGGTGTCTGAAGGGAGAAAAGATGCTAAGGTCACTGTCCAATATTATGTACTCTTATGGGACAATATTTCATTCTATCACACAGCCGCAGTGAGGGACTGGTTTAGGGCTCATCCAAATATATCAAATGAATGTCAATCTCCATAATCCCCAATTCTCAATCCTATTGTGGAATGTTTTTCTGCCTGGAGATAGAAAGTGTGTGATCACAATTCCTATGAGGGAATTTCACTTTTAGATGCCATAACAGAGGCATGTAGGGCAAACACAGCATCAGACTGCTAGGGGTTTGATCAGACATGCTTGGAGATTTTTCCCACATTGCATTGCAAGGGAAAGTTGATGAACACATGTGGCGAAATATCAGAGTGCTGAGAGATCAGGCAGAGTAAAGCAAATGTCATACCTTTTTTTATCATATTATAATATTTTTGGTTTCTCAATATTTGTGTTTGCATAAGCACCTGTATTACAGTATTTCACTATACTGTATGAATCCCAGTAAGACTACTGAACCTTCAATGAAGATGTGTTTCTCATTCCTATAGTACTCTGTATTTGTACATTTGATTTTACTGCTTCCTGAATCTGTTCCTTGATTGCTTTTATGTGTTTACTGTTGAACTAATGAGTGTGTTACACCATTTTGTACATTCATGTATTTATTGTTTTGATTGACATAGAGAGTTCTGCAGAGAAGATGGGGAGTTTTGCCAGATTATTTAGTGTTACACATGCTGTACTGGCTGGTTAGAGAATGTGGTTATTGTTTTGACCAATGTAGTTAAGCACCTGAGAAAAACTCTAAAAGCCTCAGTCATAGCATTCAGCAGCAACATTCTGTTGTAGGAATGTTGGTCATAAACCTTTCATATCCAGGGAGAAATACACTCCTCAGTTGAATTGAGGAAGGATGAATATAGAAGAAGGAATTCAATGGACATGTGTAGATGAGCCCTAAATCACTCCATCTTTGCAGTCGAGGGATCAAATGGGACATTGTCCTATATGACTACATAATATGGGCCATTGATCCCAACATCCGGTCTTTCTTCAGCAACCATAAAGGAAAGAATAGAGTTATATGGACCAACCGTTGGGATTTATGCTAAAGGGCCATTGTCTGATATGGCTGACCCAAGAGTAATGTCTGATCCCTTTTACTCTGGGATCCACGGCATGGGACATTTGGGTGCACCCTCAAACCTGCCTCATAAAACGAGAGGCCATGATTTATCCTATGGTCTACAATAGTTTTCATGATTTGAGCTGTTCTGTGTTGCACTCATAGGCCACCCCTCCCAGCTGGTACTCCTCTTCCTCTTTGTCTTCCCTGTTCTCTCTGTCATATGGGTCATGGTTGTCTGTCTTGTTCAATTTTACATTAACAAACAAACCATACCACATACTCTTATTATGTGTAGTGGCTTATGTTATTGGTTTAGAGACAGATTTTCAACAAGTGTATCACCAATTGCAAAACTAGGCCAATCTGAGTATGGAAGGGCCTTTGCAGCTGCTTCCAGTTTTTTTTTTTTTTGCTTGACCTGAGACATTCAGGTGATTTTGGTGTTTTCAGATGATCACTGTGTCTATTATTTGCGAAAAGTCCATTAGCACTGACTTAACTATCTTAAACTATCTTATCTTAAAACTTAGGTAAATATGTACAGTACATGAAGGTATAGCTTTTCACAATGAACATTAACATAGCACAGCATTATGCAGTATGGAGTACACTTGAAAAGCACTTGGTAATGTTGTGTGATGAAAGCAGTGGGGGAGTAAAACAAAGATACGATAAAACCAATAACAAGAGGGAAAATATTCACTTATAAGACACATTAGTGCATTTGACAATCAGTGTCTGAAGGCCAAGCAGAAGAAAATCAGCATTTTGAGATGTGTTTTAAAGACTGACACTGAAGGAGTCTCATAAAAGGAAATAGGCAAACAGCACCTTCAAGGAGGCAATCATAAGGCAGAATGAGTCACTCATTGCTAAACAAAATTCCAGTTTGACTCTGAAATGCAGTTTGTACTGTAGTATGCATCACCTGAGAAGAGATGGTTTCAATTGTATTTTCATGGTTACTCTTTTATTTTGTTTCTTCCACTGTTTTTTGTGAGTTTATTGGAGTTTGATAACAATAATGATCCTAAAAATATTTAACAGTGAAATGAAAAATTTGTCATAATAAACAATTACTAGTAATAATAACTCCCCAAACATCCCATCCCACTATCAAAATCTGAGCTTTTGAAAGAAAATAAAAAATATGAAATCTAGTGGGGAACCCAGCCACAGGGGAAATGCAACGTGGATGTTCTGCTCTGCAAGGATAAAATTTAGGTAAAAAGAGAGACAGATTGACAGACATTGCCCACCACCCAGCCCTGCAGAATTTTCATCAGAGCACATCATTCTATAATATTGCACAGGATGACCCATTGATTGCCACTGAGAGTTCAAAAAAGAGTAAAGTTGAAAAACAAAGATTGCCAAGATACAGAAAAGGAAGAGATGACAAATTTCCAAAGAGAGGCTACAGATGTCTTTGTGCCTACACAAAGCCACCTCCACTAGATGTAAGATAGGGAAAGAGACAAAGTAAAAGAAAAATTTGGCAAAGGAAAGGAATTTTAGTTTAAAATTACCAATGGATACCCAAAAGGCACTAACTAATGTGGCACTCTCAAAACATGTGTAAAAATGTATGTGAAATGCTCAGCTAGCAGAAGAGACCAAAGGAACCAATGGACAGACACATGGCAAAATGGATTCAGGGAGTAATATAAGGGCAGTAAACAATCCTAAACTGAATTATGTTTTTTAGAGGAATATAAATAGTGTGGAAATTAGATGTCCAGGAGAAAGGAAGTATTAAGGGAAGGTCCCATCGCCAAACAGAGAGACATGATAGAGGGTGATAAGAAGTATTAAACAGATGACCATGCTGAAATGCCACTGGCCTTGAGGTACGGGACAGAGTGTTATAGAAATTGTAAGCCAGATAAAATGGAAGAATTGAAAATAGGGAAGCATTTCAAGATTTATAACTGGACCTTAGGTGTAAGCAGAAACAAAATGAGGAGGATGGAATTCCAAAGTCAGACCTCAGAGACTGTAATATTCAGAGCCACCATTGTTAAAAATGTCAACAGGCCAATGAGGGAAATAATATTTTTATACAGCCATTTTTGGATCCCATGCCCATGCCATGCCATCCCCAAAGACATGCTTGTTAAGTTAACTGGTTATTCTGAATCTAGTCCAGTGTAAATGTAAGTTTAGGTGTATAATTGAGCATGGCCTGCAATATACTGGCATACTGTCCAAGGCAATTTCCTGTTTCACGCCCAATGCTGAATGACTGGAATCCCAAACTTCCTAAATTAGAAGAGGGTTTGAAAATGTTATTATATACAGTTAGGAATGACAGACATTTTTCATAGAATGCATGACGTTCCATAGCCAGGTGGGAGCAGTTCCCTCATTATTTCATTAACTGTTAAGCAGGTACAAGGTCTGGAATTGATTCCAACATTGGAATTTGCATTTGGAAGCTGTCACTGTGAGCTCTCAATATGAAGTCCAAAGAGCTGTCCATGCAACTGAAAACAGGCCATCATTGGGTTCCAGACTTTAGGAATTGGCAATAAAGGTATTTTAACCAGATACTGAAAATGATCATTATTATTTATGATTATGTTTATTTGTCCAGATACTTTTGAGCCCCTAGAAATGGGGTGCTATGTAGAAAAATGCTGTCATTCCTAAATGGTTGATATGATATTTTTGGTAAACCTCTTAATTTAAAGCTGAAAGTCTACACTTCGATCACACAATGATTGCTTTATTTCAAATCCATTTATGTGGCATACAGAGCCAGAATTATGAAAATTGTGTCACTGTCCAAATACTTATGGACATATGGAACTGTATTTATTTCTATATTCTTTGTCTAGAATTAAAAATCATGTTTTGAACAAAAGTTCTTTTTCCAAGAAGAAGACAATCTTAAAGAAAACTTTTATTTTGTCAAGCACAGTCTATTTCCATAAACATTTAATGTGAACCCAACCATGAAATATATAATAAATTTTGTGCAAACACTTTAAGTAACCCAAAATGAAATAAGATTGCCAATGCAATATATTAAAGCTTTACTATTTCAGATTATCCACCCAGGTTAGAGAATTAGTGCAAAAAATTCTGTTTATGTCAGCATGATTGCATCATCCAGGCACATTAAGTGGAATAATGTGACATGCATAGCCTAGTTTAGCTCAGGTAGACGATGCATGCTGTGCAAATCAAAAGCTATAATTTGAAATTCTCTCTCTCATTTGTCAATCCAGTGTAGTATAAGTAGAGAAGGAGAGAATAAACCATTTGGAAGGAATGATTGGAGCTCAAACAGGTGATATGAAAAGCAGAGGAGCCTTATAATTAAGATACTGTAAATTCAACAGTTGTGGAGATTGTTAATATTATTTTTTAGAAAACTTTTCTGTTATGAGACACAAAAAGTTGCTTAGTTATTCTTTGCCAGGTTTTACTTTATTTCATATTAAGCTTATGTAACTGTATCCATCTACAGCTGCTGTTTTCACCGTAAGAAGGGGTTTCTAAAGACTAGAAAAATTAAGTAATCAAAATTTTATACCATACACTTACTAGTCCTAACTTGATATGTTTAACAAGCGCATGTTTCTTTCTAATGGCCATATTTTAGTGATGATTTACTAAGTATGCCAGTGATAAGGACTGAACCACACAAACTGTGCAATCATATCTAGCTATTTATTCACGTAATGAAGCCACAAAAAACTGTTTAATTTAGGCAAGGCAGAAGTCTGTACTTCAACACCTTGAGCATCTAATATAGACATTTTCATCTCTTACAGTTATTTCAAATTCTAGCTGATTTGTGTTGTGGCCTACTCTGATCTTCAAAGTAATTCTTAATACAACTTGCCAAAGAATGTGGTACAGAGCAGAGCTGGATCACTCTATATCTCATCCTCACAGCTTTTGCTGCATCCATGTTCTATAATTCAGTCACCTTGTCACATGTCTGTTTTAGTAGAACTGGAAAGATGCGCCTTGGGCACATACATTCTGCTTAAAGCCACCCAGTAGTTATCAAAACATTGCCAGTCCCATAAAATATGTACAGAAAAGGTATTCAGGGAGCTATCTGTAAAAGCAAAAGAGAAGTATAATGATAGAGACATATTAAGATCAGATAAATAATTATTAATTTATCCATTATTCAGAAGAATTGTCAAAAGCCAATTAAAGTGTTAAAACTTAAAGTGTTAAAAGCTCCCCTGGCAGTGGGGAGCTTTAAGCCAAACACTTCATCAAACACCAGAATTGCTTCGGGAGTTGGATGGCCTTTTTATGCTGTCGGATATTAGTGCCCCTGTGCACCCAAGACCACTGCAGATCACACAAGGCTGGGTCTCTCAGATAGTTCCTGGATTACCCGCCGTCAAATAGCAAATTCTCACTGGTCTGGCTGTGCAGCACCAATGACTGGTCCCCTGCAAGTTATCTTGGGACTCACCCTTCTAATGTTGACCTCATGCTACTCTACATCAAACTAGAAGTGTTCTAACTTCTTGCCACCCTTCCATGTCATTTCTCTCTTTGAGTTCACGGTCAAGCAACATTGATAAATTCTGAAGAGGCTTTTATCATAAGGAAAGCTTCACTTTTTTCTATCTGGTGACAAATTAATTCTGGGCTATCTACTGTCATATTTGGATTTAATGCACTAAGGCAGTGGACTTATTGGAACTTCAAATGGATATTTGCATTATCACTGCAATTGCTTTTTCCAGGAAAACTATAAGCGACTATCCCAGTCTGAGGGGTTACCTCTGCTTTTATTACTTCACCTGCTGCTCCCAAGTAACTGTTGTATTATTATTGTTGCCCAGCAACACATTAACACTGGTAGAAACACAAGCAGGGAAAATATGTGACAGAAGGTGTAAGGTCTGGAGCCTAAGGCAATACTCAATTTAGCCCAAACAAGCAAAACAAGCATCCCATAGTAAATTCATAGACATATTGTGACAGGATAGATATTGCATACTTTTATATTTTTCAGAATTTGATAGGCATGGGGCATCACAAAATCATCATCCTTTGATAACTATAAAAACTATGAGGTAGCCTCAGATAACTCTATTGCCACTCAGAAAGCATTAGCCAATATGGTAGGCTTACAACAGTAGAAAATTACTAATACAAGAAGACATGTTTTGCAGGTGAGTTTAAGTGAGCTATTTAGTCAAAAAACTGAAAATTAGGCATGTAAATGACAGGTGAAGATCAGTAAAAAAGAATTATTCTTAATTTATTGGCTGTAAAACAATTCAAAAATACTAAATCAAAAAAATCCAAAAGTTTGTTTTTTTTTAAAGCACTAAACCAGAATCTATACTAATAAAAGGCAAAGCACTCACTGACTGACTGACTGACTCACTCACTCACTCACTCACTCACTGACTCATCACTAATTCTCCAATTTCCCATGTAGGTAGAAAGCTGAAATTTGGCAGGCTCATTCCTTACAGCTTACTTACAAAAGTTAAGCAGGTTTCATTTCGAAATTCTACGCGTAATGGTCATAACGGTCAACAACGTCCGCCATGTTGAACTTTCTTATTTATGGCCAGATCTTCTCGAAATTTGATAGGCGGCTTCCCTGCACTAACCGAAACCAATGTACGGACTTATTTCGGTGGTATGATGCCACTGTCGGCCGCCATATTGAACTTTTCAACAGTCTTTGTTACTTATGGGCCCATCTTCAAGAAATTTGGTACACGGGTTCCCAACAATAACTGAATCCTACTTACGTACATATATTTGTCCATAGCCTGCAGCTCGGTCACCGTGTGAGGTGGCGTTGGGTCCCCCATCCCAACGCCTCCCACGTTGTTGGCTGCCTGCCTATATAAGACCGTCCGTCGCTCCGGTCTCTACATTCCCTTCCTTGCTTCGCCACGGGATTCACGTCTCCCTACTGATAACTACAGCCTTTTTGTTTAATCCACGGCTTCTCCGCTGTTTTATTGTTTGTTTATTACAATTATAGTTATTGTATAGGTATTTTACACTTACTTTACATTGCTCAGGTACCCATTTCCTTTATCATTCCAACCCCCATTACCATGTCTATCGAGGTGATCACCATCGATCAAAGAACTGTCACTTACTGAGTGGTTTCCATGCCCGGAGATGGCACCTACCTTTTCCATTCTCTTTGTTACATATTGCACGGCCATATCAGGCTCACTCTTGATATAAGGAACATTGTGTCTTATGTATTAAATGACTGGGACAGGTTCAAGGTGTGGACTGATGACGGTACAGGAGATGATTATACTACACAGGAGCACTATAAGAGTGAAATGCTTAAGCCCTTCACCTATGGTTCTGCATGTGAGTTGATGGCTGCCGCTGAATTGTTCGGTTGTCGCTTTCAAGTGTACCGAAATGGCCAAATATTTTACACCTTTCGACAACCCCCAATGCCTCTTAAACATCTTAGATTCACAGGTGACGATTTCAGTAGTGGACACTTTGATGTTTATGAATGTTTAAACTCTCAAAAGCTGGATGTGATTTTATCGATGAAACCGGTTGTGTGCTTACAACGCTTGACAGATGCCGAATGTTACTTCAACACAACAAATCCTGCAAATACTGTCGTAATTGAAACAAACCATGAAACTCAAACCGATTATGGCAGCAGAAATCCAAGCTGTGAGATTTGAGACAAGATTACTGTTCACATGGCCAACTGTAAGTTGCATGCTCAAGAGTAAGCTCAGCGCACTGCTTGGTCATGTTACAACCGGAAAGCCGAACTGACAACATGGTATACAAAGAGATCCTTAACAAATAATTATTGGCATATTTTCCCTCAGATTAAAAAGGTTAAATTTTCTTCTTAATAAAAATTTTAATGCAGTACTTCTCCGCTGCGAAGCGCGGGTATTTTGCTAGTATACAATAACACTACGCTCTCTTCTAGTAAAAAACATTTTCAAAAGCTAGGAAGCACAATGCCCCAGCCTCAGGTGAGACTTGTTGCCCTCCTTGCATTTCTCCAACTTCACATATGATTTCTCTTCTCTTCTGGTTAATGACAAAATTGACACATTCTTGATTCCTGTTTTCTGAAAATCTTACACCAAATATCCATCAGTCTATGTTTATTCCATTACCTTTGTGTTTTCAACAGGAGTCAGGGACACAATTCAATTAAATGGCAAACTTGAAAAATAACCAATGCTAACAATAGGCCAGTTTAAAGTCAAACGTTAACCTAACAGATTTCTTTGATGTATGTGGGAGGAAATTAGAGTATAAGGAGAAAATTTAAATAGAAAACATGAAAACCAATCTAGGACCTGAACCCATGGCATAACAGTGCCACTACCAAAATTCTGCTAAATAATATTTTTATTTAAATTCCAGAGTTCCATGGTATTTCAAGTAGGACTTAGTACCTTTAATAACTAGACTAGTCAGACAGTGTCAAAATATGACAAATTACATTATGCTTTATGAGAGACTACAAGATACTACCAATCTAATTTCATATTTAATAATTAAATTTCCTTTAAGAAAGTCAAGTTACCTAAACAGAGATAAGCTAAAAAGCTGAATAAGTGCGCTTTCAGTAAAAGAAAAACACTAAATGGATGACATGCTAACTCGAAGTGAGTGGCTTTCATATGTGGTGCTACTGCTTACATCAGAAAGTGGATACTTACCCTGCTAAGCATCCTTAAGAAAACTAGTGTAAATAATGAAACCTACAAGTGAATGATGTTTTTGAATTATAGCAGTTATAACAGTCAGTCATTCATTTTCCAACCTGCTATATCCTAACACAGGGTCACGGGGGTCTGCTGGAGCCAATCCCAGCCAACACAGGGCACAAAGCAGGAACAAATCCTGGGCAGGGCACCAGCCTACTGCATGGCACACGCACACCAAGCACAAACTAGGGACAATTTAGGATCGTCTAACCTGCATGTCTTTGGACTGTGGGAGGAAACCAGAGCACCTGGAGGAAACCCACACGGAGAGAACATGCAAACTCCACGCAGGGAGGACCCAGGAAGAGAACCCAGGTCTCCTTATTGCGAGGCAGCAGCGCTACCGCTGCGCTACCGTGCCACCCCAGTTATAATAGATTAAGTATAATTAATTTTCTGCTTATATGCATCTGTTAAATGTTTTAAAAAAGACCAGCATTGTAGAGAAATAATTTAGAGAAATGGATGATATCATTTATGTAGATTTACAGCAGTAGTGGCTGAAGCGAGCAAGTCTTCCCCCTTCCATCCTCACCATGTTCTACAGAGGCACCATTGAGAGTGTTCTGACCAGCTGCATCACTGTCTGGTATGGCAACTGCAACATATCCAACCCTAAGCGCCAGCAAAGGATATTAAAGACAGCACAGAACATTATTGGGGATGCCTCTCCCTTCACTACAGGACACATTTTACAAACACAGTGTCCGCAAGGCCTGCAGCATTGTGCAGGACCCCTTACACCCCTCACATGGACTTTTCACACTTCTGCCATTCAAGAGAAGATACTGCAGCATCAGAACCAGATCTTCTAGGCTGCAGGATAGTTTTTACCCACAAGCTGTCAGACTCTTCAACACTATGCTGCCCCCTGGGATCTTCCACACTGCCTCAACCACCTCTAAAAACTCACTGACACAGAACTTTTATACATGCAAGCCATTTTCCTGCAAAGACTAGTTTTCATATAGAAAAGAACTGAAAATCTCATACTGACCTTTAAGTATTTTGCACACTGCACTTTGACATTCTTTGACATCTTTCTGCTGTGAAACATTCTGACCTGTCATTGTTTAAACGTCTTAAACAACTATCATACACTGAGTCATGCAGCCATTTCTGTGCTACCTCACACTGGGTGACCAGAAAGAAGCACACAGGAAAAAAGCGCACAGGAAATATCTGCACAGAAAAAAGCGCACAGTCATATAAGCACATGGGAAAAACCGCACACTGTTAAATGCACACATGGAAAAAGGCGTATATGCAAAGAAGAAAAAAAATTTATATTGCACATCACAATAAACAAAATTGTATAATTGTTCACTAAACGTATTTATAAGCTTGTATGTGCCTTAAACTCCCTATTTGATTGCAGTCATCCTAGCATATGGATGCTTTTCGACAGATTGTGGAGTGATTTAGCATACCATAAACTCACTTTAGTGAGCGCCCAAGCTAACAGACTGGAGCCTACCAAAAGGAAATGCAGACAAATATAACGAAACTGAGGACAAATTGTCTTACTTGAGGAGAATAGCTAATTTACAATAATACTGTTAATTAGGGTGTGTTAATCGTTTATATTTTATTATAATAAAAAACATTTAGCAATATAGGAAGTGTATATTTTATATTTGTAATAATTATATGTCGCTGCTGTGTGCTTTTTTCCACATGCGCACTTTACTGTATGCGTATTCTTCCACGTACGTTTTTTTCCATGCACGCATTTTACCGTGTACGGTTATTTCCTGTGTGCTTTTTTCTGTGCGGATATTTCCTGTGCGTTTCCTTCCGAGATTCCTCACACTGTACTGTATTATCTATTATTTATTTATTATATTACATCTTTATTTAATATATCTATGTATCTAGATTGCACAATACCATACATTGCATCAATGTTCATATTGCTTATGACACATCATATTACTGCTACTTCTTTGTCTTGTCTTTAATTATAATTTTTATTTGCACTTCATGTTGTTACACTAATAGCTTCGCAATTTCGTCTATCTATATACTTGTATATGGTTGAGATGACAACAAAGTTCGCTTTGACTTTGTGACTTTGACTTATCCCAAAATGAAAAGTAAAAATTGCTGTAATCATTACTTTAGTCACATTAAAATAGCCACAATAACTGCAATTTTAATAGACCCAACCTTCGTATCAATACATCCGCCCTTCTTATCGGTTGCCTGAAAAGGATGACATTTTCCAAGTTCGCAGAAGTCATTCTCACAATATCAGCTGCACTGTTTTATATGTACTGTTTAATATTTTATTTTTAACACCTGCCTTTTGTGAAAACTACAGGATTTTTTTCTAAATGTAGTAGTGCCACTCAGTTATTAGCTAAATGACCTGTACATCAAGAAGTCTTGCCATGCAGAGGAATTGAATTTACCACACAAATAAAGGAAATGACAGAGAAAGAAATGACAAAAAACATAAGAATTTAAACACTGATTTGTAGATAGTGAAACATTTGCAACAGGTAGTAAGCCTACCTTTACAGGCTGATTTCTATTCTCACATGCTTGGTTCATTTTTAAAAAAAATATGCAGTGACACAAAATAATCTAATTCAATAATCGTTGGTATTTATGTGACAGCACCCATAGTCTCATAGCACAAAATTATAATAATTTAAACTTGAAGATTCTAATTACAGTGCTTGTTGAAGAGTACAAAGTGAAGTGTATCAAATCGGACTGCTGTACTTAGTTTCAGCAGAACTAATTCAGTTTGTGGCTAAAACTCAATTTATAACAATTTACTGCATAAGCCTTAATATTAGGTAAAGAATAGTAAAACCAGCTAATCTTGTAAAAATTCTCCAAAAGTATGAAAAGCTGATTGAGAATCGGTTGCTAATGATTCTTCACCTCACAATCCTAATATAAACTGTAAAGAAATATGACTTGGAAACTGATGGCTTATATTTTGTGCTTTGCAGCCAAATGGTTATTTGATCTGGATAAAAGCGAACATAATCATTTATTTTGCATGGGATATTGTGTAGATAATGTTTGGAGATTTGCATAGCATTTACATACTAAGTAAGCTCCAGTCGTTGCATAATTCTAGCTTTAAAGACTTCTTCAGTCACCAATAGAAACATTTCGAACACCAATGCTACATTCTGGTGGAGACTAATCTTATATCTTAAACAAAAATTAATTTTGGGACCCCTCTCTAAAATCTAAACAAGATAACCACAGACATTACTGAGTCCAATGTATAAGCTCAAATTGTGTATCCGAGAATCTTAAAGTAAATACCAGGGGCAAATATATTGTTAAGTTGTACAGGAAATCATTAACACAAAACAAATTTAATTTTACTTTATTTCATGTTTTTAATGGGAACAATCTTTGAAAGTGCATGCTGGCACTACAATAATGTATCAATTGTTTGGCAAAACTGGTTATTTTTTCATATTTCAGGGTGTCAAGCCCCCAACTATGAATTTCATCATTTCTCTGGATACTCTGCTGATTTAATGCAATTGAAGGTCTTGACAAACACTAACAAGCAAAATGTGATTTTCACTTCTAATGTCAGCACTCTAAGATCTCTGAAACAGCAATCAAATCTGTGTACTGTAAAAATTTTGCGAAAAGTGACAGAGGGTTGGAAGAAGCACAGTTACACTAGTCCAGATTGACTTCCTAAATTGGAATGTCTGAACAAAAGATTTTCTGATGCCAAACATGATTAACATCATCACAGAATAAATCATATTTAAATAATCAACATTACAACTTTGCCAAAGACTCTGGATTTTCTGTGAGATGTCTAAAGTTTTATAATAAATGAAGAAACATCACTTTAAAAAAGCGATACAAAAAGTGACAAGATAACTGGCTGTTTCACCAATGACATAACAATTATAAAAATTTACCAAGTTCCCTTTATTCATAGGCAATTACATTTTCTAAAATAAAAAAAAATATATCTGTTTTATGAAAAACCATTTAACTCAGTTTTAACACAAGGGGCATTCAAATATAAACAGGAATATATGAGCTACACTTTATTTATCGAATACAATGAAACAAACTTACACACTATTTTTCTATGTTGTCCCCTGCCACTGCAATACATTTGTTTCACCGCTCAGAAGCCTCTTAATCCCAGCAGATTAGAAGTCTTTTGATTGCATGTTGACCCATTCTTGCATAGAGTCAATAACCTCCTCATTCGACTTGAATTTTTTCCCTCTTAAAAATTCCTTAAGTGGACCAAAGACATGATAGTCCCCCTCTGAATGACTTGCACCAATTATACACTCTAGGCTGAGAGAGACACTCATCTCCAAACTGATTTTTAGGTTTGATTAAATCTGAAATAGAATGACTCCTTCATTTGTCAAAAATTTTATAATAATTTGCTGCACAACACTACTATGTACCTCCTGCTCTGACATGTTAATTACAACTGACAGGAAGGGGGGAAAGAGAAGCTAGCACTACTAACGACAAGTTTAAACATGCATGAGTTTGTCCAATGAGTCATATCTACCTTGCCATATAAGAACAGTGCTTGCAAATTCCTGTTTATATCTGAACTGCCTTTGTAAATAAGGCTAAGTGAGTCTGGACATGGTGGCATACGGGTAAGCACTGCTGCCTCAGGGTTTCTGGGACTGATTCTAGTCCTGGTTACAGTATGTGTGGAGGTTATACATTATATTCCTCCCATATTCCGACTGTCCATCTACATTCTAAATGCATGCAGGTTCGCTTGACTGGCAACTCCAAACTAGCACTGTGTGGGTGTGTATAGGGTGTTTATTTTTGTATAACAATCTTCATTGAGTGGTGGTGGTGTGCAATCACACTCAAGTTCATTCTCTCTCTTTCAACTCTTTCTGCATTCATGTTCCGTGGCTTGAATTCCATTCCATTCTGTTTGATGTAGTTAAATGTTGGGCCGCATCAGAATGCATCTGCAAAGAAACAAATTGTTAAAAGTTATTACCACGTTGCAAATGAAAGGAGGTTACAGACACAGCATTTCAACGATAGTCTTCATCAGGTACACAATTGGAAAGGAAAAAAGTCAATGCGGATGAAAAGAGAAAAGGTGAGAACTGGTGAGAAAAAGCTGCAGATGAAGATGAAAGGGGAGATTTGATGAGTTTAAGTTCTTCTGTTTTTCTTTGACAAGTGTCTTTAAAATCCTGTGATAAAACACAAACAGTGTGTCTATGATCAAAAGATGCAAAGTGTTCTACAATAGACTTTGTAAGGTCTTTGGACTTAACAAATTGAACATGCTCACTGATATGGTGTTCTAGTCGTTTCAAAGTTAAAATCAAAGTAAACTTTATTTTCTTCTTAACCATATACAAGTATACATAGAGACAGAATTACAAAGCTTAGGGCTCTCATTATGCAATAAAGCAAGACAGTATGGGTAAACAGACAAAACCATTCAACCTACAATTTAAATCAGCAATATGCCAATACAATTAACTGTCACAAGTAACACAGAGACCCATTTAAATGCAAGGTAAACAGGTCAGTACAGTGACTGATTTTGACAGATAAAGTGACTTGTGCATAAACTGGAGCACAAGATAATGATCTAAGATGTTTGGGTAAGGTGCTGCATTGTGTTGAGGAGACTGGAAACCTGGAGGAAAAAGGTCTAACATAACCTGTCAGATCTGGCTTTGATGCTGTAGTATCTTTTTCCAGATTGCAATAAAATGAAGAAGGTCTGAGAAGGAGTCCTGCTCAATTCAACGGGCTTTTCAGAGACAGCATTTCACCTATGGCCACTGGACACTTTCTACAAGAAATGCAGTAGATATGATTTTAGACTGGAAAGAGGCCCACTGTTTGAATTTACTAGAGGGACCAAATACAAGCATATTCATTTTTATATAGCATTCTTTACTGAGTGCAGGTGGAGAGTGCTATGGCAATTTCCCATGTAAAATGCAAACACAAACTCTACAAATTACTGTTTACATAATGAGTTCACATAGAGACACAGATTTGTTTAAAGAGACAGGAAAATAAAGAAGCTCAAAACTGAATAACATAAACTGTAATCCAACAATATCTATTACTTACATAATTATTGAACTATGGCCAATTGACAATGGAGCAGAGGAAAACAAAAATTCCATTCAGCAGATCTGCTGGAGAAAAAAAAAACTCTCTAGGTTCAATGGTTAATTACAACAGAGAAAGTCAAAGACAAAGTCCTTCCATCCATAGATTCCTGGACTCCTAGTAATACAGATGTCTTTTCAAGGGGCAGGAAATAGCTTTGAAGTTGAGCAGTGGCACCAAGTTCCAAATTAAATAGAAAATGTCTATATTATAAAAGTGTCAGACTGCAAAGTTTACACTCACATTTACAGTATATTCGTTATACTATAAAAAATGTATATACTCCTGAGCCTGTCAATTGAGAACTCCAAATTAGCCTAATAGACACATAGTATAGTCAATTTATTTGACAGCTTCAGCTTTGGACTAAGAACCTGTAGTTGGTCCAACCTTTTGGCTCACCCAAGTGTTTATTGCCTCTAAGGAAAGCCTGTATGTCTCCATCCATGCTTACTATAATTGCATTGAAAAGTTCATCCACACTCACTGCATTACATCCTTTTATGACACCTGCTCATCTTAATGTACCATAGAGGGTGGTGAAGATGGTGCAGAATATTATTGGTATATGACTTCTTTTGCTTCCAGAATATATAACACATGCTGCAATAGAAAGAAAAACAGTATTTATAAAAACCACATTGCACATTCACGTTTATTAATCCTTTATTCAAAGAAAAATTAAAAGTCCATTAGCACTCACTAGACCAGATTCAGGCAGTTTTTATCAAGAGGTCACAAAAAAACCCAAAGCCATTAATAATGATAAGTGCTTCTTATATATGTTACGGGTAAAACCAGAAATTGGATAAACCTAGCATTACCCTGGTAAAGCTTGGATTATCTAAACAGATTACCCAGGAAAGTCAGAATTTTGTGTTATTCCTTACCCGGGAAAGTCAGAAACTCATATGTTATTCCAGCTTTACCCAGGTCTGCTGGCTAATGCGAGCTTTACCCAGGTAATGCCAGCTTTATCCACTTTTCGGGTTTTATCCATAACAGATATATTTTCTACTTATGCATTTAATGTATGATGTTCTATTCATTGTCTGTTGTTGGTATTGTGCTTCTGCCACTAATCAATGGGAGACATGTAAGTTAAGAATTTTAATTTGAACTTAATTATAAAGCTACAAAGTATATGGTTTCTTCTGTAACATTCTAAAGTATCTAACATTATTATATTTTCATTATCCAAAGGTTATGCGGACCATTTTTTAAGTTTGCTGTGATCCTCTTTAATAAAACCCCTGTGTGCGTCGAGGTGCTGTGTGTGTGTGTCTTCTGGTGAAGTGCGCTCAGCACCATGAACGCACACACACTGGAAGCTGGGTGCACAGTGAATGGCCTTGCCACGGCCGCACATGATAAGATATAAAGGACACCATTGCTGGGGAGAGCGCTGATTGGGTAGTCATTGCCGCGCACATAAAATCCGTGTGGTCTATAATGAGATTGTATAGAAAAATTTCATGAGGTAAAAAAAGAGAAAATTTTACCTAAATATCTTCTTCAGATATTGAGTCTTACAGATGGTTACAAAGTTTTACACTAAGGCAATATTAATTATACTTACTGTATTGTCATATACATTTCTATTTTATTTTTATTATTATTTTACTTTAGGCTTCTTGCAAAAGTATTTTTGACAAAAAAAAATTAAGACAAGAAACAGAATGAGGTCAAGGTCCCTTGCCATTTAATATAGACTGTTCCTACTAATGTTTATACACTACTGTTCTAGCGCCCGTTATTGTAACGGGCTTGATGTCTAGTGTTTAAATAATGCAAATAGAAACATTTCATCATTGCTTCTAAATAAGGGTAGTGCTTTAAGATTTGTGTTAAAAATATTGTAAAATTTCAAGACTACTGCACCATGTTCAATTTTGAAAGTTAATGTTCTGCTGTTATCTGAAATTCATTTAACAAACTGTTAACAGTAAGAATTATATATTGTTGGGGAGTTCAAGTAGTATATTGCATAATAATTAGTCAGGTAATTGCCATATGCTAACGGCTTGCTAGTAATCAGTTCCAATTAGAGTTTAAGTAAGCTAAATTAGTTGAGGTGCTTTTTCTTTTTAACAAAAGAATTCCCAGTCCTAAATTACTGCAAGTTCCAAGCTTCCAAGATTAGCTCATCCTTTGTGTGCCTTCCCACTAATCCTTTGGGATGTCACTATGGTCTATTTCTTTGCTCCATCATCCTCATCTTGTTATGGAGGTGGTGCCACTACTTCTGTGTTCCAAGCTCAACACTTGCTACTTTCTCAATTAGCCACCTTTTGGATTTTGTTTTCAGGTGTTATAAACTAAAATGTTATTCACAAATAAAAGTATTTAGACTGTATCAGTAAACGTCTAACCAACATACTTTCAAAATATAAAATTATATGCAACTGTACTGCAATAACTAATGAAAAAAATACAGCCAATTGATTATAATTCCAGGCAGGCATCTGTATAAAGCAGTAACATCATTATAGGTTATATCTTGAGAGACTCCTGGGGCCTCATTTATAAAACATTGTGTGATTTTGAGCATAAAAACGTCAGTATGCCAAAAAACTGGAAAATGCGTATGTCAAAATAATCAGATTTCTAAAACCTGCCATAGGCACATTTCTACGCAATTTACCCTTTACCCTTTCGCAGATTATTTTGTAAATGTGTATTTGTGAACGTGCTTCAAACTCCCTAAAACAACCATGTATGAACCATGCTAATCAACTTTACACACAATGCTGCAAACTTTAATTGACTAGTAGTGAAGTCATTTTGGTGGCCTAAGCACAGTTGTCAGCAAGAAGCACAAATATGTTAAATGGCAACATGTTACTGCTGCTATAAATGCTGTGAGCTTTTTTCTATTTCTTCTGAAATAGAAAAAAAGGTCCAATCTCTGGTGACAAAGCAGATCACTAGTCACCAGCTAAGTGTGTGTGTAACACATTGCATGGTTACTGACTGCAATACAGTGCCTTATATTAAAAAAAAAAAAACTATATGTTTTTTGTTACCATATTCTTGTTAATAAAAAAAAAACTCCAGGTAGTTACTTTGTAGGAGCATGTATAATACAATGAGAATTTGTTAAAACAAGTTGAAGGAAGTAGTTAACAAAGCACACACCCAGAGACTCAATAGAGCAAGTTTAAATCACTGTAATCCGTACTTTCCTCTGCAAAGTATGTTACAAAGCTAGTGGCATGTTACATGATTTCTTGTTGGAAGAAATGTCAAACTTGGTAACAGCAACCTATTAATGATCAGCCTAGATGCACAGGTAGTGTACAAAGGTTTTCCAGGTGTGGTGAGTATAGCCTCAATTTTGGCTCCTCTTTATCGTTTTTTTTACATTGCAATCAAAACACCAGTGTTCCTTATTTCATGCTGCACCATTCTGTACCAAATACTTCCAGGTGAGTGTTGTCGGATCTCACACACATAGGCCCGTCCTATGACTTAAGTGTTATGTGAGTCTCAGATCAGTCTGATCGAGTAGCTGAGGATGTCAAACTACACAATTGGCAGACTGGTTACAATTAAATCTCTAAAATAAAACTGAGATACTCTGTAAATAATTTTGATAACACCTATTATTATTTACACAGAATCAATTGAAAAATAACTTAGAAGAGACTGTGTAAATAAATAAAAAACTAAAGATAAAATATGACAAATTTGAAAAGCTTTATAAAGTTTGCATGATTACTAAGAGACCTAATAGATCTGCAGTGCCATCCTGGCATCTATTGAATTAGTCATATGATGATAGCATTAACAATTTAGAAGTATTTCTTTTTCATTTTGCATGATGAACTGGCAGCATTGCTTCTGTCTATTCATCAATATTTTTTCATTATATAGGAAAGTTAATGGATTTCAGTAATATGTAGGTTCATTATTTTTCTTTATGGCTTGCAACAATTTAAAAAATAAAACACTGTGTGACTCATATTGTAAAAGTCAAAATAAAATGAAATAAACGGCATTTGAAAATAAAGCAAAGAGTGTATTTATATGGAAATGGAGTTGAGGGTAAGGCAGAATGGAAACTTATTGATAAATGTATAGGTAAAAAGAAAAAAAAAGTTTGGCAACTACTATTCCAAATACCAGAATATACATTACAGAGATTCTCATGCATTCTAGAGATTAACTTTTACTAGAATATGTGGTTTACATAAGTGGGTCACACAACAAGCCCTGGGGGCATAATAGTACCAAGCCGTGTTAGGCATCTGCTATAATAACTGATCCAAAAATTCATAAGGTATAGCATTAAGCAGAATAAACCTTGTTTTCGACTTGTCATACTGAATGTTAGATAATCATAAATGTACAAAATCAGATTAAAAAATGATAAAGTAGAAATGATTTCATTGCTAGTTTCAGCCATTGTACAAATGCTTAACTACTATAATTCACAATCTCTTCTAAACAAGCATGTAATCAAATGTGCAGTGTCACCTACGTGGCAGTTATTTCCTTGAAAAAAAAAACAAACCCTAACCCCATACCTTAATGGCATGTGCCGGAAACAGACAATCTATCTGCAATGCATGTCCTTGTTATTTTCCTTTTTTCCTATGCTTTCCTTTTTAGACATTAAAGATGACTAGTACATTGCAATGTTTTCAAAACCCTTTTTCAACCAAGCAATTTTCAGAAGCTGCTCTTTAATTGGTCATTGCATACAGCTTTTTATCTACTAAGATTCATTCAGTTTTTCTTATTTCCCATAATTACTTTTTACTTGATGTGATGGGATTTGTTTGGCAAACATTAGGTGTATTTTATTTATACTGTATTTTGTTCACACTGTTCTGCTTCACTGTATTCTAAAGGAAGAAATGAAGTAGGCACGTTTTAAAAAGAAAAAAAAAATCTTATTGGAAAGAATGATGATGACCCCAGACATAGCACAGAGTCAAGTCAATCTTTTCCACAAGATAAAAGATTCGGGGGCTTAGTTATTGACCCATTTAAACTCCCGATATTAATCTACTTGAGTACTGCTCTATGGAGCTGAATTCAGGCACTACAGGAACAGTATACAATAGAAAGAAACACACAGCAATGAATGGAAATACACTACTTTAAATTTAAAAATGACTAAGCAAACCTACATTATTATTATTATTTACTTGTAAAGAACAGGCATGGCATAAGCATAAAAAAATATCAATGTTTCTAATGTAATTTAAACTAACCCCCTCACTAATATGATACAATTTTTCCTTAATATTAAAGCTGAGAGAAGATTTATGTAAGCAACTGATTACATGCTTTTATACTGAGTTCTTCCACCCAACATTGATTAGGCTCTAGAGCCTCTAAATTCATAACTTTTGATGCAATTTTTACCTAAATGTAATTTAATTAGACCTCAGTGTAATTAATAAAAACAAAAGGTTCTTTCTGTTTAAAGCTAATGGTATCTGAGGGACTTGCCTGTTTAACATTTCCAGCTCAAAATGGAAAAAATTAGCATACTTGTTATTTTGATGACAAAATTATCTATACTAATAAAAGGCAAAGCCCTCACTGACTGACTGACTGACTCACTCACTCACTCATCACTAATTCTCCAACTTCCCGTGTAGGTAGAAGGCTGAAATTTGGCAGGCTCATTCCTTACAGGTTACGTACAAAAGTTAAGCTGGTTTCATTTTGAAATTCTACGCATAACGGTCATAACTGAATCCTACTTCCGTACATATACAGTATACGTCCATAGCCTTCAGCTCGGTCACCGTGTGAGGCGGAGTAGCGTCCCCCATCCCCAAGCCTCCCACGTAATTGACTGCCTGCCCTTATAAGGCCGTCCGTCAGCAGCAATCCAAGCTGTGAGAAAACAATAAACAGGAGGCGTGTCAGATGTCGTGGTACATTTTCTGATGCAGCTAGATGGAAACAACTTTGTGACACTGCCGCCAATTATTTGCAGAAAAATCCACAAGTTAATAGACACGCTGTTGCTAAACACTCGCAGACAAATTCACAAGTTCATAGAGACGCTGCCGCTAAATACCCGCGGGCTAATCCATAAGTTCATACAGACTCTGTCGCTAAATACTTGCAGGCAATTCCACAAGTTCATAGACATGCTGCTGTTAAATATTCGCAGGCAAATCCACAAGTTAATACCGGGAATGCCTGTTAAACATCTTAGATTCATGAGTAGCGATTTGGGTAGTGAACACTTCGATGAATGAAACCTGTTATCTTTACAATGGTTGACAACCACGGAATGTAACTTGAACACAACACGTCCTCCAAATACGAATTGAAAGAAATAGTGATAATCAAATCCTTGATGACAGCAACACTCATAACAGTGACAAAACAATTACATTGACAATCATGTTACGTTATTTTTAAAATGTTTCCTTTTCTTTTTCATAACTTCTTAACACACTACTTCTCCGCTGCAAAGCACGGGTATTTTGCTAGTTATATATAAAACTAACAGGTACCCAGCACTGCCTGAGGTGGAGTAAAGTGCAGGGGCCTCATGCATAACGCCGTGTGTGGAATTCACACTAAAACATGGTGTACGGACAAAAATGAAAATATACTTACGCACAAAAAAATCCAGATGCATAAATCTGTGCTAACACCAACTTCCACGTTCTTCCGCTACATAAATCCTGGTCAGCATGAAAAGTAACACACGTGCACGCACCTGCTGTCACTCCCCAACTCCTCTCAGAATTACGCCTCTTTGAATATGCAAATCAATATAAATAGCCCTTAAGCTCAGCATTCTGTGAAAAGACAATGGCAAAAGCATGGGGGAAAAAGAAGAATTTCAGCGAATACCAAGTGGTGGCAAGGAAAAAAGTACTATTTGTTGGTTTAAAAAGTGGTATATACAACAAAAGGAAGTTGATCGAGAGACATAGAGTGTCGGAGAAACTCAAAAGCTAAAGTTCACAAAGTTGCATCAGTGCCCGAAATAAAAAAGAAGTTGTCAGATATTAAAGTCACCGTGAAAAGGTGAGTCGTAGCCCACCGTCTGTCACATGAAAGCTTATTAGGGTACAGAGAAAAGAAAAAAAAAATAGGGAGACAGTGCTCTCTAATTTCAAAGTTGTGCTTTTTAAGAATGTTTATGTGAATATGTACCAGGTGCATATGAAGCTGCCAACACAGGTCTTGATTCTTCCCCGATTCCAAATTAAGCAAGACATGAAAAAATAGAATTTTCTAAACATGTTTTCATGGTTTGCGTTATCCCTGAAGGACAAAGGCTTAATTACAATAATCCCACATGCCTCAAGGATGATTGCCTCTTTTCTTCAGGGATGGACCTCTAGCCCTCTTGTGAAGACCATATACAGAAAACTTGAATAAATATCCAGCTTAAGCACATATCCTGTGAGGTCTACTTAATGACAGTACCAGAAGAAGGACGAGCAGCTTGCACTCGGCTACAGAAGAAGGAGGAACTGTAGCCTACATGTATGTTTACAATGGAGTTTGTTTCACAGAGAGAGACAGAGATAAAAGACAGCTCTTAAAAATGTAAAGTGCTTCATCTGCTAGGACCAGAGATCTAGAACTTCAGGGTGAACCTTAAGGACCCTAAAGTCACCATTACATCCACATATCCCATCCCTTGATCTGGGAAAGAGAGACAGATAATCTAGGTATCCCTCCAGACCCAGATCTAGACACCTTTTGTCCTTTTTTCCTTTTCCGTTTTTCTGAGTGTATTGGTCTTTGACCATTTCTGTTTTACTCATTTGGTTTTCTTTTGATTAGGCTATTGATTTTGGATTTGCAGATTTGGATGTTTTGAATAACTGCTTTTGTAGTCTTTTCTATTTGCTTTCCTTTTGAATATTTTTGTATGCAGTTCAGATTCTTTTGGAATTAGTGTCTTTTGTATTTTTTGTTAATTTCTGTATCTTTTGGAATATTTATTTAGACTTTTTTGCTGCATTTTTCTTTATTTAATGTGTTAAGTTTAATTTTTGGCAGTTCCCCTTTCACTTTCAGTGATATTGTAGGCCTCAGATCCTCTTGGTAATATTAAGACGTTTTGTTGTTTTTATGTCTGAATTATAAAATATGCAATAAATCAGTAATTATCAGTCATACATAAGTACAAGTAAATTTACAAATGACATGATGAAATAACCACTTCCTGTTCAGCATTTTGAGACATTCAAGCATTGAGAACATTTCATTAATTATGTATGACTACTTATTTGCAATGTTTAGAACTTAATAAATTTCTTTTTTTATTATGAGTATTACAGCTGCCACAGTCAAAAGTAAAGAAAATGTAAATTATTATGATTTGACCCTTTCACACCTAGTACTAAAATACAATTTGTAAGCGTCTAAATATAGAAGACATTTTTTTAGTTTTTTTTTTTCTGTACATCTTGTTTTATTCATGTTTTGGTGCTTAATGGTGCTGTACATTAATTATATATGGGAAAGGTTCTATGTAGATAAAATTGATTATTATTATTATTATTATTATTATAGGTATGAGCACTACCATGACCACATACACAAAAGTGATGTATGCAAATACCCATCATCTTCCAGCTGATGATGCTGCTGTGAAAAAAAAGTTGTACACTCACCTCAATAATTTAATCAATTGTTATAGTGTTCATAGTAAAGTTAACATATTTATCATAATTAAAATTTTTCAAATTTTCCATGATATGCTCAAGGTTATTTTTGTCTAGAGAAAAATTTCTGTTCTAAGTATGTGATTTTTTTTTTTTTTTTGCACCTGGAGCTGCTTGTCTGTTTCTGGGTTGCAGACTGGGCAGACACTGCAGCTTTCTTGGCACACGTTTGCTCATTTAACTGCATGTGCAGCCTGAACTTTTCAGTTCTTGAAAGATAGATCCCTTTTAAGCGACCCATTGTTGATTTTTTCAATGCATTTTAAAGGGTGCATGAACTTGTACATTTCATGTTTTGGAGCAGTCACCATAATTATCATGCATTCACAGATTACTTATGTACGATACAATTTGCCAGTTTGCCCATTGATCAATTAATTAAAAATATATGATTGTGTTTTTTGCTTTCAGTATTAGATATTGATGTATCTTTTAATATTGTCATTGTTTGTGCTGTATGAGAAAATAGGTTGATAGATCATTACTTTGTGTAATTTTGTTTTATGGCATCATTCTATGTCATATGTCTCCCATGCTTGCTCTCATCAATTACCTTTTACAGTTCCTTCAATGCAACTCCAATGATGTTTTTTTCTCTTTCTCTCAGGCATCTTGGGAGAACATTGGTAAGGTCTGTCTAGGTTGCCACATATTGTTTTATTATGCTGGCACATAAACGATGTCAATGCAGGACGAATCAGCTCCTTGGCAGCCTCAGGTTATACACATGTAAATGGGAAAAAGCCTCTCCTTTTCCCAGTGTGAGTTTGATTCTCCTGCTGGTGGGACTTTGATTGGTCCTGTGTCAATCTATTGTTACAATAGCTTTTTGTAATCCCTTTACCAGCTCTTTAACCCTTGTTTATTATATAATTAGATGCGTAAGCGAAGCTCCCAGTACAACCCTGAATTGGATTAAGCAGATTTGAGAATGTTAAGTTACAATAAATGAGAAAATTCCACTTTTAATTGGCACATTGTGTTTATTTACATGTATCTTGAAGTAGCTGGTGATAATTTGAAATAAGTATTACATTAATTGTTTTGCAAACATTACAAATATAAATTTAATCCTCTTGTAAGGCTTACATATTTATGCTCTTCTTCTAGATTTAAAATATTATTGGGATTCATTACTCAGTAATAAATGATTAATGAATGGTATATACTTTACAAATTTCAAAACCCTAAAAAGCATAAAATTGCAAGTAATTTTGTTACAGTTAAATATACATTAAGTTGGAGTGAAATATGTATAACGTAAAACTCTAGCGTTAATGAATTTTAATAACTTTAATTCATTTCAAAAAACAGTATAGTGGAGTGGAGAATATCCTTCTAATACAGAAAAGTAAACTTAATTTTGCTGGATGATATTTGTTGTAGGCTCAGTATGCCTGTCATGGAAGAATATTAATTACATTTGAACTTTTGGTAAATTAGTATGTGGATCGTTCATCAAAATTATGGTATTTACCATAAAGTGGAACTAAACTTGAAGAAAAATATGAGCACACTGATCTGTGTTCTTAAACATTGCTTTAAATAAATACAGTATTCCCTGTAATTAATTTGTTCACAAAACTGTGCATGACACTGAGTAGAGGAAATTACTAGAAAGTGGTAACCAAAAGGTCAAGCCAAATATAGTGCAGAGAATTAGACATTTTCCATCATACAGGCTGTGACCTTCAGTAATCTATATATTTAGCCCAAATAACAATGTTTCAGTTTATTTAACACTCCCAGGTCAGCAAGTGACTATATATAGTGAAAATAACTCATAGAATCAGATAGGCCACTATAATACAAAAGATACTTTGAAGAACCTTCACCCATACGTTTGTTCCATCACTTGAACATTGTGAACCCTCAGACACTTGGAATTTAAATTGTCAGGCTGCATGGACTCATTACAACTTACTATCTCAATTTCGACTTAGTATCAAATAGTTATGACTTGCTAGCTCATAATTCTGACTCAGTATCTCATAATTTCGAGCTATTGTTTCATAATTATGACTTAGTATCTCAAAATTATTATGACTTACTATTCAAATTTCCATTGGACAAAATAGTGTCACATGATTTAAGCAGTTTTACAGCAGAGTTTCCAGGTCATAGTATCAATATTAGGCTTATTGAATATGGAAGTCCAATTATTTATTCAAAGATTTTTTTTTTAATTTAAAAATTTAATAAAAACTAATTTAAATATGATTATCTGCAATACAATAATTTATAAAAACACTGGATTTAATCAGTGCCAGTTGAAGCTGCAGCATAGGGGGTGGGTTCAGTGAGACCCTCCTCAGTGTCCAGGGGACACACTCCTTGAGTCCTTGTATTGCCAAATTGAAGCACCTTGGTTTCTAATGCTCGGATGGGGAATTCTGAAAGGTTCAGTGCATGTGCAGCTTGAGTTTCATAAACTTTGCCCTAGGCAGGCAATTATGTTACCTTGACTGGCTTTGAATGATCTGCATCATTTTTGTATTTGTACTGAGCTATTGAACTTGCTATTGGTCTGTAGCAGGTGGCACAGGGAACGATCTATTATAAAATGGCAAAGTACGATGTATTATTCAAATTCTTAAAGTTCCTCTGTGCTTATTTTTCAGTAACATAAAGTGCATTATGATGTAAGTATCTACATATTTCCCTCCTCCTATTCCTATATATTCCAATAAGTAGAGAAAAAGGTGATAGCGTTTTCCAACTTTGCAGGCCCACTATGAAGCCAAAGATTTTGCCAGTGTAATGTACAAAAATGATCAGGTTGCAAATTAAACAAATTATAATCCATCTATTGTCCCTACCTGCTTATCCTAATGTGGATGTTGAGTGGAATCGGAGCCTCTGTTTTAATTAAACAAAGTTTAACACAAAAAACAAATACAATAAATACACATGATTTTGTAGTGAAGGAAATGCAATCACAATACATTAATACAGTAAATGCAAAATCTGGATCCCACTTAATCTAATTCAAAGTCACAGGGAAAATAAATTGTAATGTGCTAAAGACACATATTGAAGACCAAAAAAACATGCATATAGCATGTAATTGTCATATGGGCTATAGAAGCATCGGTGTGAGGGCAGGACTTTAGAAGCTAAGCACCTGGGGCCTCATGCATAACGCCGTGTGTAGAAAGCACTATAACATGATGTAAGCACAAAAGCCGAAATGTGCTTACGCACAGAAAAATCCAGATGCAGGCATCTGTGTGTTCGCCAACTTCCGCTACATAAATCCCAGTCAGCATGAAAAGTAACGCTTATGCACATGCCTGCTGTCCCGCCCCAACTCCACCCAGAATTACGCCTCTTTGAATATGCAAATCAATATAAATAGCCCTTAAACTCAGCATTCTGTGAAAAGACAATGGGAAAATCAAGTGGGAAAATGGAAGAATTTCAGCAAATACCAAGTGGAGGGAAGGAAAAATGTACTATTTAAACAGTGGTATAAACAACAAAAGGAAGCTGATCGAGTGACATAGCGTGTCGGAGAAACTCGAAAGGTCAAGTTTCACAAAGTTGCACAGTGCCCGAAATAAAAAAGAAGTTGTCACATATCAAAGTCGCCCTGAAAATGTGAGTCGTAGCCCACCGTCTGAGTGTCATATGAAAGCTTATTGGGGTACAGGGAAAAAAAAGGCATACAGTGGGGAACAAGCACGAAATGTCAACTTCAAACTCGAAATTTCCACTTTAATCACAGTTTATTTTGTCATTAAAGTAGATCATCATAAACTTCATCTTAAAATTGTTTAATTAACTAGTTTCCTAAATAACATTGTGAGTAAAGTAGCACGTTAAATGCTTTGTTTTGTACTGTATGTGCTCTATGTGTGTGAATCACTACGTGCTTCTTAAACTGGCTTTCTCTACCTCCGACAGGACACAGAATCCATTTCATTCGTGATATTACAGCTCTCTGAATAACTAAAATACTGAGATGTATAGGTGATGTCATTTTCATGATGATAGGAGTTAAAGCACGTTATTAAACATGGGAACACGGTGGCGCACTGATTGTGCATGACCTTCGATGAAATAATTTATTGCAGCAGTATTCAGGGGCGGCTCTAGGCTCGTGGTGGCCCTAGGCAAAGAAAGAATCGGTGGACCCTTCGCCCGCTAATGTCAATATGGTATCTTATGCACAGCGGATGGCCACGTCCATTGCGGATACTGCATAGCCGCTGCTCATGCTCATGACACAAGCGTTTAATTTTTGTCAAAATTTGCTGCTGCGTTTTTAGCTGTGTTGTTATTTTCTCTTTCTCTTTTATATTCAATATATATTGGTGTGGTGCCCCCAGGGATTTGCCGGCTTGCAGTACTGAGTCTTTCAAATGTACTAACCTCCAATTCCTGTCCTTCCTTTTCTTTCTCCAAGTAACCGATCGCCACACAATCAGCTCTGTAATAGACGTTAAGCCATCTGTACGCTTAGAGCGCCGATTCTTCAAAACTTTTGAGGAACATTGAAATATCTTTGTAGTACATGTTTAATTATTCCATCCTTCACGCCAGTCCCAGTGAAGCATACAGTGCGAGGCAGGAACAACCTTTAATTATTAACAATATAGATTATTTAAATGAAGTTAAAGTTGTATCTGTATAATATAATAAACATATTTGCTGTATGTAATTTTAAAAATGGTATCGTCATCATATGCAAATACGCGCTTTATAAAGTGGCTCAGGTTGTGCAATATTATAACTGTAGTGCAAGTTTATAGTGACGTAATTCTACTTATAAGTACAGATAGTTCTACAAGGAGCACTTGGTTGAGTGCGTTTAGAGCTCTTGGGATGAAATTCTTTCTTAACTGCGAGGTCTGTACAGGAAAGGTTTAAAACGTTTGCCGTGTGAGAAACAGTTCTAATAGAAAGAATAGCTGAGGCAGTGTGTGCTTGATGCTGTATACCGATAATTCTCTTTCCGATCAGCTGCTCCGAGTGGTGCAGTGAGAGTAATATGGAAAAAGATGATCTGCTCTGGCAAACCCTAATGGGAGCAGCTGAAAGAAGTAAAAGTAAAAAAGTGCGGTGAGAGTAACAACGCAAAAGCAGCTATGGTATTTGTAATAGTTTGACCATTCCGTGGACCATTATATTGTTACTGGTTAATTACAATCAGATGCATTAAACTAATAAATAATATGTGGTGAATTTCAGTGTGTTTATAAAGCCGCGTCAGGAAAAGAAAGGATAACCACACAGGAACAGCAGCACTGCTTTGACGCTAGGTGCCACCAGTCTGCAAAACCGACTTGCGTATGACAGGGTATGAGGTACCGTGGAAATGTGCTTGGCTGTACGCCAAGTTTAGGTTTTATACATCGTGATTTGAACGTGGAAACGTTATTACGCAACATTTCTTTGCGTACGCACCGTTTATACATGAGGCCCCTGATCTGTGGTGTCAAGCCCCTAATGTTTTTGTCCATTATATATGACGTAGTCCCTAATCAATTTTATAACAGTGTACAAACACTTGTGACATCCCAACCCAAAGTGAAACCACTCATCGATTTTACGTACATCTAAGAATGCAGGATAAACTCATAATGGTGGCATAGACCCTGATACTTGCAAAACTTAAAAATGCCTCCGAATAGAAGAGGGAAATTACAAAGAACTATTTATCAGCAACGATGTTGACTTTAAGCTTTTGATTTTTATTCCACTGAATTAATTTATCTTAGATATTTTTTGTTATTTTTCTATCTAGGCAGCACCAAACACAAGGCAGACCAGCTCACTAGTTCACTGAAAATATCTCAATTCCAAACAAATTTTTTTATTTTCTTGTAATGTATTGTTCATATAACACTTACAGAAAGGCAGTTAAATGCGCTGGTGTAATGATTTAAGAAAATCTGATTTTAGGCACAAATTAATGGAAATCCTATTTTGAGCATCATATTATGAATCAATTTTACCTCATTTGTGCAAGTATATCTATATAAAACTTTATTTGTGTATATATAAATATTGTATATTTTGTATTCCAGGTGACCTGAAGAATACCTTAGCACTCAGTAGTTGATACTAGTTGTAGTATGACCTTAAAGCAGGTTGCTCAGCTATGTCATCCACACAGGTTAAAGAATATTTCAAGCTTGGATTTAAGATTTTAAAAATGCTTAGGAAACTGTATGGAGTTTGTATAAGTCAATGTAGTCTTGAAAGAATTTTTAAGCAAGAAGAAGCTTTGGAGAAGCAAGAATAAAATTGATGAGGCAGATGTAATATTGTAAATTCAACAATAGCTTTAAAAATTAGAGCAGTGCTATGGTTACTGGTAGATGCACCAAAAATGTGGTGCTGTTGGAATTATAACAGACAGAAACTGTGGGTTATCTAGATGGTGAACATATAGATCTGTGAGCAAGAAATCAGCTCCGTAGGCAGATATAATAGCAGAGGTCCTCATTATGTATGGCACATTGATGAATATGATAAACTGAAGCCATATGGAATTAAAAAGTAGCTGCATTGATGGTTTTTCATGAAAAATCATATGGCTTGAAGCTTACAAAACAAAAAAAAATATCCAAAACTTATTGCAGGATACTTTTAAATGCAGTAATGGAATATGAGGGCTGTCCAAAAAGAGTAAGAACAGACCTAGGGAAAGAAAATATACATATTGCAAATATGCAACAGTTTTTCTGTGCAGATCAGTTAGAAGAGAATGTGACTTGGTCCCAGCTCCGGCAATCAATGTATTGGGAGATGGTGGCTTACACTGAGAAGCCAATATATACAGTTTTGGTAGAACCTTTTTGAAACCCTGAGAGAGGATTAACACTTTGTTGACACCTTTATGGACATGTCCCTTGTTCAGTTTTGTTTTCAGAATACCATACAGGTACAGTTAATTGTCAGTGTCTCTTTACCTGCTATAAATTTATTATATACTATATAAAAAATTATATTACAGAAAATGACACAAATCCATACATCCATTACTTTTGTAAATTATTGCATGCAGAAAATTGTATTTAAATAAGTTTTCATTAAGTAAATTAGAAAAAACAAACCTTAGAAAAAAGAAACAGACTTCGATAAGACTGGTGGTGATACTACGGCATGGAAGCTCTGCTCAAAAACTGATCAAATCAAGTGACGCCATTTTGTCCAATAAACACTTTCGAATGGTTAAGTCATAATTTTGAGATATTAAATTGAAATGAAGCAATAGTAAGTCATAATAATGAGATACTAGGTCAAAATTATGAGAAACTAAATCATAATTACAAGACAAGTAATTTGCAATTATGAAATACTAAACTGAAATAATGATAAATTAAGTCATAATTATGAGATACCTTTTTGGCAGAAATGGGCTTCCACAGAAATAAGTGAATTGGTTGCAGCCCTATTGTGTTTGAAAGTGTGTTTGATTAAAACATAAAGGTAACTCCAAAAATAATATTATTGATCAATGTATTCCAAAAAACAATTTTTTCAAGTTTTATACAGTACAGTGTTTCCAATTGAGAGTGAAAACTTCACAAAATGTTCCATGTCACACTGTGAAAATGTACAGTAGTTTTTCTTATAGTACTGACTCAAAGCCATAACTGCAACAAAATAACAACAATCACAAAAAACAACATACACAATAATTTTATACTCACTGTAGCATGTATTGAATTGTCATTTCACATAAAGTTCAACCCATCTGGAATTCAGCAGGATGAATGCAGTTGCAGTGGTAATGACACTGTCTCATTCTGTTCCTTTTTTGTTAGCTAAGGAGTTCTCGGTGCTCCAATGGTTATCTTTTAAAGATGGTGTTGGAGAATGCAGAGGTTTGAAGTGTGGAAGGTTACACAGCAATGCAATATAGAAGTTCCCAGTATTAAGAAGTTCATGGCTAATGATCAATATAAATGTGGAAACTTTATTTAACACACAAATCATAATGACATATTCATTATTGATTTAGCTTCATTTCTACCTACACAGAGATTGTACATTTGTGTGTTGAACATAGAGTTATAGAGGTGACTGAAAATTTAGAATGTAATCATCCTGTTAGAGATCGAGTCCATGCAGAAAAACAATTCATTGGTAACCCAACATTTTGACTTTTGTTCTGTCATCAGTAGGATGAAATCTCTCACATATCACACTTTCATCTATTAGTCCTTCACCTGAACTATTCAATGGTTTCCATTAAATGTGGATAGGCATTTTAGTCCTTAATGAAAATCTTACAATGGGAAAATTAAAAAGTACCATGCACATTTCTCCCTTCCACTTGGCCGCCTCCAGCTACTGTTTTTTTATTACTCTGTGTGTTTGTCCTTGTTGAGCATCAATAAACAATGCCATTCTTTTCCTTTCTCTTCTATAGTTTTTTTCCTTCATTAGGCCAGTCCTCTAAATACAATTTACCATAAGTAATAATAATGTAACAGTTTCTCTGCTATCACCTAAAACTACTAGCCAAGTAGAAAAAAGAGTTAAGTTAGTCTAAAGAAGCATTACAAAAGGTGGAATGGTTAGAAATCCTTACTTTATTTATGATAAAGGAAGCAAAACCACCAAAGTATCCAAGACA
Organism: Polypterus senegalus; assembly: GCF_016835505.1. Taxonomy (NCBI): domain Eukaryota; kingdom Metazoa; phylum Chordata; class Cladistia; order Polypteriformes; family Polypteridae; genus Polypterus; species Polypterus senegalus. The sequence continues at coordinate 117,369,533 of NC_053154.1, read as the reverse complement.
GTGTAGCAGAAGAAAAAATGTTGATTCGTGTATAAAGGGATATGCTTATCAGTTATGGTCTGCTATTTTTGGAATATCGAATATTTATTTAGTAGGCTTAAATTTTCTTTGTACTGATATTCCTGTTGTACCATCTATTGTTTTTTTTTCTGACACTTACACCAGATGATCACCTTGTTGCATCATTTATGGATGTCAGAACAGTTAAAGTCAGAAAGACAGAAATGACAGTGGACAACAACAAATCTGTTTTAACATCTGGGGACACCCTTCTACTTCAATCACAATTACAGACTACTAGACAAACTGCACAAGCCAGCTCTGTACAAAACATTTTAAGAAAAACTTAAAAGCGAATCACATTTCACATACAGAAAGAGATGCCTAACTTGATTTTGTCAGTGTGGGTATTTAATGTGGTGTGTGTAAATCAAATAAATTAATAACTGGCATATTCTCTCTTATAGTGTGTCATGCTACAGTGGTGTGAAAAACTACTTGCCCCCTTCCTGATTTCTTATTCTTTTGCATGTTTGTCACACAAAATGTTTCTGATTATCAAACACATTTAACCATTAGTCAAATATAACACAAGTAAACACAAAATGCAGTTTTTAAATGATGGTTTTTATTACTTAGGGAGAAAAAAAATCCAAACCTACATGGCCCTGTGTGAAAAAGTAATTGCCCCCTGAACTTAATAACTGGTTGGGCCACCCTTAGCAGCAATAACTGCAATCAAGCGTTTGCGATAACTTGCAATGAGTCTTTTGCAGCACTCTGGAGGAATTTTGGCTCACTCATCTTTGCAGAATTGTTGTAATTCAGCTTTATTTGAGGGATTTCTAGCATGAACCGCCTTTTTAAGGTCATGCCATAGCATCTCAATTGGATTCAGGTCAGGACTTTGACTAGGCCACTCCAAAGTCTTCATTTTGTTTTCTTCAGCCATTCAGAGGTGGATTTGCTGCTGTGTTTTGGGTCATTGTCCTGTTGCAGCACCCAAGATCGCTTCAGCTTGAGTTGACGAACAGATGGCCGGATATTCTCCTTCAGGATTTTTTGGTACAGTAGAATTCATGGTTCCATCTATCACAGCAAGCCTTCCAGGTCCTGAAGCAGCAAAACATCCCCAGACCATCACACTACCACCACCATATTTTACTGTTGGTATGATGTTCTTTTTCTGAAATGCTGTGTTCCTTTTACGCCAGATGTAACGGGACATTTGCCTTACAAAAAGTTCAACTTTTGTCTCATCAGTCCACAAGATATTTTCCCAAAACTCTTGGCAATCATTGAGATGTTTCTTAGCAAAATTGAGACGAGCCCTAATGTTCTTTTTGCTTAACAGTGGTTTGCGTCTTGGAAATCTGCCATGCAGGCCGTTTTTGCCCAGTCTCTTTCTTATGGTGGAGTCGTGAACACTGACCTTAATTGAGGCAAGTGAGGCCTGCAGTTCTTTAGACGTTCTCCTGGGGTCTTTTGTGACATCTCGGATGAGTCGTCTCTGTGCTCTTGGGGTAATTTTGGTCGGTTGGCCACTCCTGGGAAGGTTCACCACTGTTCCATGTTTTTGCCATTTGTGGATAATGGCTCTCACTGTGGTTCGCTGGAGTCCCAAAGCTTTAGAAATGGCTTTATAACCTTTACCAGACTGATAGATCTCAATTACTTCTGTTCTCATTTGTTCCTGAATTTCTTTGGATCTTGGCATGATGTCTAGCTTTTGAGGTGCTTTTGGTCTACTTCTCTGTGTCAGGCAGCTCCTATTTAAGTGATATCTTGATTGAAACAGGTGTGGCAGTTTAAGTTTGGATTTTTTTTCTTCCTAAATAATAAAAACCATCATTTAAAAACTGCATTTTGTGTTTACTTGTGTTATATTTGACTAATGGTTAAATGTCTTTGATGATCAGAAACATTTTGTGTGACAAACATGCAAAAGAATAAGAAATCAGGAAGGGGGCAAATAGTTTTTCACACCACTGTATGTTTCAGAAACAATGGCGTAACACATAATAAAAATATGTATATATCTGCAGCTGAGTCATCATGATTTGGCAACACCATAGAGGCAAAAAACAAATGTAAAACATTTTGTGTAAAAGTCCAATAGATCCTATTACTCAACTGATAAGTAGGCACTTGACAGCTAGATCTTAAAAGAGATTATGTCATCCCTGACACCATTAGATTGAGCACCTGCCTACTTAACTAGCTCCTAACTAGCTCCTAAATGATCATTAAAATAAAATTGTATTAAAAGAAGATTGAAAATACAATAGTTTTAACCAAACAAAGCAAAGAAAAATATATAGGAACACAAAAAAAACATAACATGCTAATAAATACAAGCAAATCATGTAAAAATGTCTTGGCAAACGAGGATAAGGTGTCTTAAATTTAAACAAAATTTAATCCAATTATGCAAAATAAGGTATGTAGCCATACCAAAAATGGGAAAATGATTAAAAAACACTGATTATATGACCATGCATCTGTCATGGCCATTAGGATCACATCATAAACAAGGGTGATTTATGAATGAACAACTGGAATCATTCCCTTAAAGAAACAAATTATATACTTTATCTGACACACCACTTGACCTTAAATATGGCCACATGGCCAGTATTGCCATTATGCAAACTCCAAAAAAATACATGGCATCTTAAAAACAACACAAACCACTGAAGACCCCAACAGTAATACTAATTACTCAAAATATAATTAGGTATTTACTTCAGTGACCACTTAAAGATAAAATATTTATATAGACTCACTGATATTTTTGTTTTATTACTTTGTTTTCTTTCTTATTTTAAACACCTTTTTATTTTATCCAGCAACTGTTTGTCATTTTGGCAAAGTATTTGTTTTTTTTTTCACAAATTAATTTAATATTTTTATGCACTCAATTTTTAATGTTCATTTCACACATTTTTTTAATTTTACAGCTGAATCTTAGTTTTAAGCGCTCTGCTTTGCTTTGTTTCATTAATTCATTTTTATAATTTAATGCACTTAATCCACAATTTTATTTCATTTTAACTGTTTTTCATACTTATTGATCTTAATTGATTTCATAAAATATTTTCACTTTAAACTTTGAGGCCACGTATTTTTCACACTGGATCAAATAGTTCATTCCTTGTAGAGATTCTATTTTTCTGCTAAATATTACCTTTAAAGCAATCACACATTAATATTCCACCTTTTCAAGGGCAAAAAGCCTGCTTAGTTATCTTAGTTACCAAGATTTTTTTTTTTTACTAAATACATACACACACACATTTTTTAAGTGTTTGATTGTTTATCTTTTCGAAACAATGAATTGAAAGAATTCAGCAGATGCATCTTGCTGAAAAGGATGCACAGAATGTCTACATTCATACACTGTGTTTGTCTAGTTTAAATTTCTATTTTAAAGTTATTTTTAAATTAACTAGGGGGCTTTGCCCCCTGCTCACTTCACCAACCCCTGTTTTTTTTTTCCCGGATACACACTTTTTTTTTTTCTTTTAATTGTTGCTATTTCATTAGTTTCACTTTTATTTCAGAACTTCTGTAAAAACAATATTTGGAATCTTTTGAGTCTCAATGTGCTGAATCTTTATAATGAGGTCAGTGAGACATGTGTTTAATGACTTTGTACCATAATTAAGGATAGGTTTCTCTGGCATCCTCCCCCACCATCAAAGCCTACTCACCTCCTGGTGGTGATCAATTGACAGCTCTGCCCCTTTCTTCACCCGAGTATCCAAGACATGTGGCCGCAAGTCCGATAACACAACCACAAAGTCGATCATCGAACTGAGGCCTAGGGTGTCCTGGTGCCATGTGCACATATGAACACCCCTGTGCTTGCACATGGTGTTCATTATGGACAATCTGTGATAAGCACAGAAGTCCAACAACAAAACACTGCTCGGGTTCACATTGGGGGGTCCATTCTTCCCAATCACGCCCTTCATGGTTTCATTGTCATTGCCCATGTGAGCATTGTAGTCTCCCAGCAGTACAAGGGAGTCCCCAGAAGGTATTCCCTTTAGCACCCCCTCCAGGGACTCCAAAAAAGGTGGGTACTCCAAACTGCTGTTCGGCGCATACGCACAAACAACAGTTAGGGAGGCCACCCTCTCGTCCACCCAGGTAAACTCCAATGAACAGGCTCCGTCAGGGGGCAATAAGTATGCCCACACCCGCTCGGCGCCTCTCACCGGGGGCAACTTCAGAGTGATAGAGAGTCCAGCCCTTCTCAAGAAGATTGGTTCCACAGTCCAAGCTGTGCATCGAGGTGAGCCCGACTATATCTAGCCGGAACCTCTCGTCCTTGCGCACTAGCTCAAGCTCCTTCCTCTTCAGAGAGGTGACATTCCACGTCCCAAGAGCCAGCTTCTGTAGCTGAGGATTGGACCACCAAAGTCCCCGACTTCGGCCACCACCCAACTCACACTGCACTCAAACTCCTTGGCCCCTCCTACAGGTGGTGAGCCCATGGGAAGGGGGACCCACGTTGCGTCTTCGGGCTCTGCCCGGCCGAGCCCCATGGGTGCAGGCCCAGCCACCAGGCGCTCACCATCGAGCCCCTACTCCAGGCCTGGCTCCAGAGGTGGGCCCTAGTGACCCGCGTCCAGGTGAGGGAAAACATCGTCCAAGGTTTTTGTTCTTCATAGGAGGTTTGGTTGAACCGCTCTTTGTCTCATCCCTCATTTTTTTTTTCAATTCCACTTGTTCCGAGCTGATAATTACTTATCATTACTTTCATAATCTCTAACCTGCTCTGCATGTGTATAGCGCCAACGTCCAGATTGGAGATGCTTTTTTTTCAATTCCACTTGTTCCGGGCTGATAATTACTTTCCTTATTTTCTGAATTTGCACCTAGATTATTCTTTGTCTTTTTTGTCTCTCCAATGCTTTTGAGTCTGTTTTCTCCATACTGCTTTCTTCTTCGCTTAGTCGTCTACCTTTCATTTATAACGTATTGTCCTTATACACTTTATATGCGCTGAGAGTCCTGGATCTGTGTGAGCTCAACGCCAAAACACGACTGAGTGTGTTACTCCCCATGCTGTTATTTGGTTGTAAGTAGGGCATGTCTGGCAAGAATCTCATGTTCTACGTCATCGCGAGATGGTCCTGGGTCAATCTCTTGGCACAAAGTCTCTTGTTTAAGGTCCCCATGAGACACTTTGTGGTGAATCTCTTTAGTCTTGTGGGTCTTTTAAGTGTCTTCCGTGATCTTATAAGATCACATATCGTTGCCCAACTGTTTCTCTCCAGGATTTTTTTTATAATAGAGAGATGAACTTGTGCTTTTTAAGAATTTTGGCATGCTGATCTTGAAATTCTGTTCAACTTCCTATACTTAGACAAAGAACCAGAGCAGCTGGAAGCATGTGGTGCTTCTGAAAACCTGAGGAACATGGTAGAAACAGCATTGAAGAAGCCAGATAATCTTTTTTGGGGTCACTCACCAGCAATAATTGTAAATAAGCAAATTCCATTTCCCTGTCTCTTCCATTCCCCTGGTCATCAGAGTATTATGAGCACATTTATGTTTGAGAGAGAGAATAAATGTGTATTTTGTCTATTTATAATTATATTTTTTATATTTACTTGTATTTAAAATTTAATGTGTTTTACTGTGTGTGTTTCTCATTTAGGTTATAAAATAAAAGTAATCTGTGAATGTCATATCACACATGCATGTCAAGAGGTCACTACATAGGGGGTGCTAACACCAACTGTGTCATCTTCCTTTGCTTCCGCAGTGCTGAGGAAACATCCAGTGAGGGTAATTAACTCCGCCCCGTTCTGGTCCCAGGACCATAAAAGCCCAGCCACCCGAAAGGACTTGTCATTTATTGAATAAAGAGCAGAAGAAACAGAGTTCCTTCAAACCAAAATCACCCAAATAATAAACCTACAGGTTTTGTAAAACCCAAACATCTAAGAGAAGTGGAAGTGTTGAAGCAAGTACTTTAAGGTGAGGATAAATGAATGTTTGGAAGCACTTGAAATGATTAAAGAAAATCTAAGACAGAAACGACAAAGCAATATGGATAAAAGAATTTCCCAGAGCAGAAGCAGAGAAATTGTGGGAAACGATAGCCTCCAAATAACCTGAGGGATTTGGAATGGGTGATGGCACATGACATACTGAAAAAAATATACAAATCTACTTTATACTTCATAGACAAGGAGTAAGAAGTGGAAAGTGCCAGAGAAAAAGGTGTTGTGAAAAGGAATCCACAGAACATCTCATGCAGGGATGTTTCTATGCCCAAAAAGTACAGGAAAGGGCCAACAATGAGATTTTAAAAAAGGTAAGCAATTTCTGTTTTATATAGTTTTTTTGCCAATTTCCTGTAGACAATATTGTACTGTATAACAACTGTATAAAGTGTTGTAAGTAACTAAGTGGTAATTTAAAGTATAGGGGAGGATATGTGTAGGTCATATGCAAATATTACACCATTTAATTTTATTTTGTCTACAGGACTTGACCAACCATGGATTTTGGTATTCACTGGGGTCCTGGAACTTAAGCTGGGCCAACTGTATACTGTAATAATAACACAGTGAATAGGTTTTGGGATATTTTTTTATAGTGCCACCTATTATATGTATGGTTTTACATATTCAATATTAATAAACTTATAGCTGTTGTGGCATGCGGCTGGGGGTGACACCCAGGAGGACCGGAGAAGGGCTTGTGCCTCCTCCAGACCACGATGGGGAGACCACCCTGGTTGTGTTCGGGGCCATGGGTAGAAGGCATGGAAGCCCAACCCTATAGGGGCCCGTGGCCACCGCCAGGCGGCGCCCCGGTGCCTGAAGAACCCTGGATCTCAGCACTTCCACCACACCAGGAAGTGCTGGGGGGAAGAAGACTGGGGAAACCCGGAGGGCTTCTGGGTGCGCAGCCGGCACTTCCACCACATGGGGGTGTGTCCGTGGGGGATTGCCGGGAAGCAGCATCCGGGCTGGTATTTAAGGGGCCGTCTCCCTTCATTGACTAGCAAGAGTCAAGTCTAAGAGGGCGGAGCTCGGAGAGAGGAGTGGAGGCAGCCAGAAGGAAGGCACTGTGAAGAGAGGCCTGGACTTTGGGGGATTGGTGCTGGAGGCACTGGGTTTGTGCACTGAACTTTTATGTAAATATTGTAAATAAAATGAGTGTGTTGGGTGTGAAACCGTTGTCCGCCTGTATGTGTCTGGGTCCAGTTCCACACTGTTCAGATTCATGTGTTCTCATTTAAAATAAGAGGGATGCCAATCTAGCTGAAAATGTTGGATAGTAAAACTAAAGCCCTGTGAAAAATAAACTCTTGTTCATCTGCCTAAAAGCACAATTAGCTTTATCTATTCTGTGAGGAAGTAAGGCTAATTATATGCAAGCAGATTGTGAACCACTGGTATTAGTGAAACAAACCCTTTTGTCAAAACCAAGTCCAGCCACGTGCTTCCTTTTTTGTTGGAAATGAAAATACAAAAAAAAGTGCTGAATTGTTTTATGAACTTCTACTGTGATGTCCAAAGGAATGAAAAAGAGAAAGATTACTTTTTTGCTTTTTTACTGTCACATTTAAACTCCTAATAGACATCAGTACTTATCATTCTGAGACACTGGACTAGAGGCATGCTGTAGTCTTTTTTTCTTATATATATTTTTTTTGTATTGAAATGCAAAGACATTGTGCTTGTTCGTCTGTATATTCAGATTTTGGAAGAAATACAAAATAAAGGCTGCTTTATTAGTACTGTTTTCATCAGTATGGCTTTTACATTCCTAATAGTATACATTTTTGTTTTTAAATATTTAATATAAAAATTAAATTTTTAACACAGATTTTCTGGTAGGTAATGTGGACATATCTTGGTTTTTAAAAGAAATCTGTTCAAAGCTGATTGAAAGTGTTCAGTGTAATCTAGTCTAATCAAATCCTATAAGAGTAAGAATATCCACACTCTTCAGCTTGGTGTACCCTGGGCTGTTAAACTGTATCAGATAGTTCTGAAGTATTGGCTATTAAATCACACACATTTATTACATGTGAACATGTTGTACAATTATGATTCTCTGCTATTTCCTAATATAAACTCCTTAAATACAAGTCGAACATTTATTTAACTTCCATAGAATTGAATTTCAGGCATTATGGGTTATTTAACATTATCAGTTAAATATAAGCTTGCTGTATCCCACTTTTGACACTGCTAATCCTCTATATACAGTATAACCTTTGACACATCCTCTGTTTGTCACAATAATGATGCAGATTATAAATGGCTTTATTAACTATTATTTTTGACTGGCTCCTGTGCATCGGGCACATCATGTTTTTTTCCAACATGTTACAGTATTTTCTTGGTTTACTTTACTTATATTACTTTAGAATCCTTATGTTTTGCTTTCACTACAATGTTCAGATTAACCAACAAAGGCATGTCTTGAAAATAAGTAGTTACCTAGACAAAAAGAGTGTTTTATTAAAAATCTAGATAAAAGTTTTTGCTTTATATATGTGGCCCAAGTCTGTAAAATGTGTTTGATAAGTAAAGTCCTAAAGGGTCATTTTAATGTCATAGGAGTTCAGAACAATTTAAAGACATCTGAAACAAAGCATCTCAACAGGAGATACTGCTTTTTTTAAGATAGCAGCAGGTATTCAAGAGTAAACAATAGGCTTGAGATTCGAAAGGAACAAAGAACTAGTAGACACCACTGCCAATCCGTTTTTATTGTTTAAAACATGAAGCACTCAGGACCTTGATGTATCTTCCAATTATTACAGTTGTTTCTTCAACATAATATTTTGACTTTATTTATGGACTACATCATGCATGAGGAGCCAAGAGCAATGCCATAATATTTATACTTTTTGTAAATCATTTTTATTTTAATACAAAGCTTATCTGCATAGTGGCAGTACATGCTTTTACTGAATACTTTTAACTTGTATCTATGAATGCAAATGTTACCATAATAATAGTTATAAATCAATGATAAACAGCCATAATTTAAGGCTGCAATGGATTTTATTTTAGAAATCAAAACTGAATATTCCTGATATACTTAACGTTGAATTATTAATTTACAACAAAATAACAGTTGCCCCATGCTACAACAGGCCTCATATCAATATTTTAAAGATGAGATTACATAAACTAATCAAATTCAGTAAACAAAACATTGACGTGTTTATTCAGTTAAAAAGCATGATTCATTTTGTTTTGAAAATGTTACTGGCACAACTGTTAAAAGTATGAACTATCAAACGTTATGTTTACATTTGGAACATAAAATAAGATTTTTTGTTTGAGATCCTTAGCAAAAGAAATCTAAATTGAGGAAAGTCTGATGAGTTTCTAAAAGATGCCTGGGTGTGTTCAAGCCCATGAGTCCAAGAGATAAGACTAGATACACATGATAAACATTTGGGACATCTCATTGTGCTAAAACTACCGTCCAAAAGGAAGACACCTCACTGTCACCAAAAGGGAGAGGCATGCAACAGTCCACAGAATGTCAGAGCTCCCTGAAAACCACTGAAGCCTCACAGTAACTTGTCAGAAACCATACTTTACTGCTAATGTTAGACTGTCACATCTCCTCATGCATTACATTTGAAAGACCTTGTCCCAGCTGGGGTTCAAATTGTTGCATTATTGTAGCACCCTACTATTTCTTCAGCTACATAGGTTTTAAGACAAAAATTGTAGAGAATAAAATCGCTGACTTCCACAGTAGAGCTTTATTGCTGTTATTTGGTTTATACATTTATTTATACACCATCTCACTTTTGTATTATTTGAAAGATGGAAAATGATTACTCAAATCAAAGGAAACAAAGTTTTTGTTACATTTTGTGACAATTAAGAGTTTAAATTGAGTAGTAGCCCAAAAGCAAAAGACATAGTAGGCATATCAGAAATGGGGAGCTAAACATTCCTGGCTTTGAACTGGATATTGTCTGTGTGCTGCAGCCTTCTTTTAGTTTTTTACTTTATTTATTGGCAATTGTTGACCACACTTGAACACAATGTGAAACCAAGAAAATTAATTTGTTTGTGTTTAATACTATACAAAGAAACATCTGCTGTTCATGAGAGTGAGCAAGAATATTTAAAATACCAAATGGTAGTTTATGTTTGCAAGACAAGTTCACTGAACAGACAAGCAAAATATACCAGAAGCTGGTTAACTGAGAACCAGCAAACTGCCCAGACCATATCAATAGGAGGACTGTATCTGCCAAAAATAAGGGCTGACAAAACTGAAATCACAGCTACAGGTTGTAAGGATCTGGGGCCTCATACGTAACACCATGTGTAGAATTCACACTAAAACCTGGCATATGGGCAAAAACAGAAATGTACTTACACACAAAAAAATCCAGATGCATAAATCTGTGTGTTCGCCAACTTCCACCTTCTTCCGCTCCATAAATTCCGGTCAGCGTGAAAAGTAATGCACGTGCAAGTGCCTGCTGCCACTCCCCAAACTACTACCAGAATTACACTTCTTTGAATATGTAAATCAATATAAATAGCCCTTAAGCTCAGCATTCTGTGAAAAGGCAATGCCAAAAGCGAATACCAAGTGGAGGCAAAGAAAAACATACTATATGTTGGTTTAAACAGTGGTATAAACAACAAAAGGAATTTGATCAAGTAACAGAGAAAACTTGAAAGTCACAAAGTGTAAGAAATAAATAAGAAGGGTTCAGATATCAAAGTTGCCATGAAAAGGCGAGTCATAGCTTACCATCTGAGTGTCATATGAAAGCTTATTAGGGTACAGAGAAAACTTTGCCCATTTTGTAGACCATTATTTTGTTACGGGTTAATTACAATCAGATGCCTTTAAACTAATAAACAATATGCGGTTAATTTCAGTGTATATGATCAAGCCGCATCAGAGATGTGGATCTAAAAAAGAAAGGGAAACCACACTGGAACAAAAGCACTGCTTTGATGCTGGGTGCCGCCAGTTTGCAAAACCGAACGGAGAACTTGCGTACACCATGGTTTGAGCTACTGTGAAAATGTGCGTGGCTTTATGCCAAGTTTAGGTTTTATACATCGTGATTTGAGAGTAGAAAGAGCGTACGCAACATTTTTGTGCGTACTCACCATTTATTCATGAGGCCCCTGGCGTTTTCTAGATCTATTCTGATAATTTCGATGATTTAATCAGATACCTTCTTGGTTTCCAGTTTAAAATATGAAATAATCTGTCCTTATAAGAATGCTTTCAGAGTTTCCCAGAGTATACCTGCTAAGATCTCTGAGGATGCGTTTGTCTCAAGAAAATGATCAATTTGCTTGGATATGAATTCTGTACAGTTCTCATCAGCTAATGACAGGAGAATAAGATGCCAGCTACAAGATGAATGATGAATGTGTAGGACGCAGTAATTTAAGCTCCATAGTCAGAGGGGCATGGTCAGAGGTAATGATAGCGTTGTACTTACAAGTTTTGATAGTGGGCAAAAAATGATTGTCTATGAGGAAATAATCAATTCTTGAGTAACAATGTTGTATGGGTAAGAAGAAGGAGTATGCTCTTAGGCTAGAATTTAAGAATCTCCATTGGTGAAATAAGTTATGATCCACTACAAACTGTAATTATCTTTGCAATATTAGTTTTTATTGCTGTTGTATCTGAGGATCTATTCCGGTGTGGATTTAAAACACAATTAAAGTCTCCAGCCATTATAATTTTGTGAGTGTTCACATTAGGGATAGATTCAAATACATTTTGGAAGAAAGCTCTATCATCCACGTTAGATGCATAGATATAAATCATTTTAGTATTAAATACATTACCTGTCACAATGACATATTGCCCTTCAGAATCAGATATTGCATCTGACAATACAAATGGGTTATTTCTTTGTATTAAGATTCCCACGCCTGGTTTGTTTTGAAAGCTAGAGTGAAAGATTTGTCCAGACAACTCTGTTTGCAAATGGTCCTAGCTAAATAAGTGAGTCTCCTATAAAAATACTATCGTGGCATTTAGATTTGTTTTTTTCTCTTTAATTCATGATTGAGACCCTTGACATTCCAGCTCACAAAGTTCACTATTTGGTCATGGAAATATTTCTTTTGTTGATATTTTGTAGTGTTATGTTAAGGTAGTACATTGTACATATGATAGATTTCATATTATTGCGAAGTGATACAGCTATGGAGTGTATTGTTATATTGTCACTAACAGTTACTGGGATATAAGGAATAAAACAGAAATACCATTGCTCTCTTTCACTTCACCCCTGAGCCCTTTTGGGCCTCCATACTTTGTGAAGTCACACTTTTCTGAAATGCCAAGAGAATGACCACGTCTAGAGCAAAATGAACCCCCTAGCAGCAGTGTAAAGAAAGTTAAAACTGAGATATCTTGATGCAGTCCAAATACAATTGGCTAATGATATAATTTTAGCTAGTCTAAATACAATAGACCAAGGGTGTAATGTTAAAGGAAAAAAAATATAAATAACACTGTAAAAGGCTGGCTATTTAAATCAGGGGTTCTCAAACTCGGTCTTGGGGGCCCACTGTGGCTGCAGGTTTTTGTTCCAACCAGCCTCTGTTTTTAATTGGACTCCTGTGCTAATTAAGTGAACTGTTGTTTCCCAGATTCCCTGTTTTGGGAAAAATATACAAATTAGAAAACTAAGTTTGGTAAAAAAAAAAAAAAGCAGTAAAATGTACTTAGCAGTTATATGTATTTTTTTCTTTTTAACAGTTTTTTCATCTTGTCATTCTACTTTTCTAGGTGTTCTAATTGTTTAATCCGTTATTTACTACTTTGTGGAGCTGACACTAAAGTAGTTGCAGCCTTTCAAGATTGAGTGTTGTTTGGTTGGGTTTCTGCTCTGCTTGTTTTTAATTGTCATTATTAAGATTCAATGAAGGGAGCAAACTGCACAGAGAAAGGGTGAAATATAATAAAAAGAGAGTTAAGCATTTAAATCCATAGCAAAAACAGAAATATTTATAAGAAATGTTTCTTATAAATATAAAAATCATGCTGCTGTGTTTTTCTGAATGTACTAGAATAAAAAATAAATAAAACCAGCTAATTAAATGAGATCAGTGCTATCAGGTGTTGTCGCTGATTAGGAATCTGGTTGAAACAAAAACCTGCAGCCACAGTGGGCCCCCAGGACCGAGTTTGAGAACCCCTGATTTAACACTAGAATTACCAGAGCCTACGAAAAAACTTGTAAATCCGTCCCACCTTAAATCGCTTCTTAAAACCTTTCTCACCTCGCTGCCATTTCTCTCTATGCTGTGGTTTCTATTACACACCTGAAAGAAAGAGACAATATATGTGAAAACATCATTGCACAAATGCAATATTATTTGAAAACGAACAGCGTCCGATCAGCTGTAAAAGTATGGCATTTCTAAATGTTTGCTTTTTTTCAGTTTGATTCTCTCAGTCAGACTGTATATTTGTCTCTTATTCAGTGCATGCAAGAACATGCAGGTGGCCAGATGCTGTATGCTACAACATGCTGGCGGTGATCAACGCACATTTTAAAAAAAGAAAGAGACAAATATATGTGACGTTTTGAAGAAATCATTTTATGACACGATTTACCTTTATTTATTTACTTACTTCCTAAAGCCTAAAGTCACAAGTAGAGTGCAGAGGGCATGCTCAAAAATGTGTGTAATGCCACGAAAAGTGCCTGCTGACACTTTAGTATGCAAGCAATGGTATGTGCATTCTTGCTCCGATGTAGAAGGGAGCTGAGCTTACCTCTGTTACAGCGCGTCTATGTGAAAACAGCAGTGTCAGATGTGGGGTTGGGGTGTGTTTGGGCTCGTGAACATGGCCGAGATAATAAAACTGACTAATAAAAAACAAAAATAAAAAAGCTAACCTTTACAAGTATCATAAATGACACTGGCTGTTACAGAGTGAAATCAAATGTATGTTTTTATTCTAAAATAGTAAGACTAAGAGAAGTTTACTTTTCAAAACGGAGTGGTGCAGGATCAAACTTGCGACCTTTTGATTCCCAGTCAGCAGCTGATTCTATTGCGGCACGTAGGCAGTCATAATAAACACATGTCAATGTCGCATGTTAAGGCGGCTTTTTGTTTATGCAGTTATATTTTTGAATAAAAGCGCAATTGTTGTGTTAGATTTGTACCTTCTGTGAAAATATTTCTTTGATATTTGGACTTCAGGCTTCATACATTAAATAGTTTATGCCTACATTTTGTCATCTACTACTAGAATATAAAAAACGTTTCTGTTTTAACAATGTGTTTACACAGATTACTGTAGAAACAGAACAGACATGAAATGCGTGTGTTCCAAACAACAATCTATTATTTCCACTCTAACACTCCACTTCACTCCCAGAAAATCAATCAAGGCATGAGATGGGAGAAGTTCGTGCACGTTCTAAGTCGGTGGGGGGATGGAATAGCCGGCTACTTGCAGCTTTTCTTTTATCAGCACATTTAGATGACAAAAGACGCTGGCGGAGAGGTGAGAAAGGTTTTAAGAAGCGATTTAAGGTGGAACGGATTTACGAGTTTTTTTGTAGGCTCTGGTAATTCTAGTGTTAAATAAAGTTAAACAAAAACACAATAGCTTGTTTCTTTGTGGTAGCCAAAGTGTGCATATAATTAATGAAACAAATTTCAGTGTAATAACTGAAGTTTAAACAATTACTATTTATTTTTTGGTAATCAGTTAGCCAAGATGTAGCCATAAATAGCCCAAATGTGCATATAATTAATGAAAGAAATATCAATATAATAAATGCAGCTTAAATAAAAAAAGAGAAAAGGGTTGAAAAAAAGTAAAATATAGAATAAAAAAAATAAAATGTAATGTATAGTTACAGCAAATTTGACTTTACAAACAGTCCAAAATGCAAGCTTCAAGTAGAATCTTCTTTGCCTTGCCAGAACATGGTGTGACTCATGATTGTGTATTTCAAAAGAAAGTCGGGATCAGTCTTTTCAGCTCTTTATCTGCTTCATCCGGAGAACTAACAATGTAAAACTGATCTTCAATAACCACTTTCAGTTTGGCAGGATACAAGAGGCTATATCTGATTTCAGCTGTACGTAGGAGCTGTTTAATGCTGTAGAATACGGTGCATTTAGCAGCTGTTTCAGGTGACAAATTTGGGAAAATACTAAGGCAGGTATTTAAAAATAATCTTGTTTTTCTGTCTGAGAAGTGATATGAAATTTTGTTTGGCCTGTAGTTTCTTGAAACGGACAATTACGCTTTTTGGTTTGGAGGCATTCGATGCACATATACTGTATGCTGAAGAGATCTTGATGTCCGATTTAAAGTTCTCTCCAATTATTTTACGGGTTCAAATCCCGTAAATGCCAAAAGGGACTCTGCTCTGTAGGGCCCTTGAGCAAGGCCCTTAACCTGCAATTGCTCCGTCCTGGGTATGATGTTAATCTGTAACCATCCCTGCATGTAGGCCCTCCAATCTGCAGGGAAAACCTGCGGGTTGCTGGCAGAATTGGCACTGTAGCCACCATAAAAAACCTCAACACTGTTCCACTCCATCTGAACTAGTGTGGTGCTGAGGTGTCACCCATTGCATGGCTGCACTCGGGTCCTAATCTGGATCCTGAGTTGGTTTGTCGTGTGGTGGGTGTGGCAATGCGCTGTATCAGCACGTGCTCCTAACCTCTCTCTCTTCTCCAGTCATTTTAGAGAATAGTTCAGCTATGAATTTCACTGAGTGTTCTGGGGGGTATTTTCCATACGTCGCTTAAATCATCCGAGATCAGATGCCTTATCTTGGATGAGTTAATGCCGGTGAAACTCATCTGGGATAAGTAGGTTTTTGAAATGCAGCCATGTAGTAGATTAGTCTAGCTGGATCTATTCATCCGAGATGAATGCGTGCACCCGCGCCGATTGTAAAGCCCATATATATTGAGTCTAGAAAACATGATCAACAAGTCTTTGATAAGCTGTAACAAAATGACGAAAGAACGGGCGCACTTTTCACACAAGTGGAGCAGGACCTT
The DNA here is from genome assembly GCF_016835505.1 of Polypterus senegalus. Classification (NCBI taxonomy): domain Eukaryota; kingdom Metazoa; phylum Chordata; class Cladistia; order Polypteriformes; family Polypteridae; genus Polypterus; species Polypterus senegalus. Next base: position 117,353,487 of record NC_053154.1, on the reverse strand, counting down.
CTACTTGAAGTATATAAAGAATTTCAAGATTTCATATGCACAAGGGGTAACACTGCAAAAGCAGCCCAAACCAGAAAAGACAGCTGGCAAAAAGTGGCCGACAAATTAAACGTGTAGTGTGGATTGTACTTACTGAATGCAGTGTTTCATTTCCTATGTGTCAGATGAATTATTATTTAATATGTAATAATTCCAGATCAAACGTGAGCACAAGGAGAACATGGGAACAGGTTAAAGTGAACTACAAGAATATACTTCAAACTGGTAAATATTGGTATGTAACTATTTAAAGAATGTTTGACATAAAGAATCATATATAATATAAAAAACATGCATTTTAAAGCTAATAGGAAGGAAGACATGCAAAAAACAGGTGGAGGTCCACACGGTCCAGACATAACCCCTGCAGAAGAGTTGGCTCTCCAGCAAAATGCCCATCGCCCTGTTTCTGAGGGCATTCCGGGGGAAGCTCCTCCTTAGAACCAGTGGCAGGATGCAGTGGTCATTTCATTTCAGGTAAAGGATGGTCATTGCATATATTTGTCCTCAATGTATGCCATAGGTATGTTCCATATAGCCCTTTTTTTTGTTGGGTCAGTTGCAGGGAATGTCATATCCCTAGAACCTGTGTCTGACCAACAAGATATTGACGAAGGTCAAATATTTGATGAGGACACTGTCTGATTATTCATCAGGTGGAGAGGTAAATTTTCCAAATAATGTTTGATCAAACTCCACTCTGATCAGTCCCATGTGCCCCAATCACATTTGGAAATCCTGGGTAATGAGAAAGTTAGGCTGATTGTGAGATTCCTTATGGAGTTGTGGGTGTTTTTGCCTGTGTATTAACTACTTGCAATGGCATGAAACACCTCTTTTATTGTCTGCACACACAGGTGTCCAGGAAACACTAATGAAACCTGAAGGAAATATTTCAGAGCCAAACAGACTTTACGAATTGCCTGGCAAACTGCACTTTTAGATAGATTTTCCACATCGCCTACAGTATATAAAAAAGTGCCGCTTGCAAAAAACTCAAAGCAATGCACTGTCTGTGTGGTTGTGAGAGCCTGACTTCGCCTAGTTTGACTTTGAATATAAGGTACTAATAAATCTTTGAGGTACAATATTCCAACCCATGCTAAAGCAGTATCTTTTGAAAAGAATTTCCTCTGGGAGCAATAAAGGATCTTGCTGATCGTGCAAAACCCTCGCTATATGAAATTCTCTTCTTATAATTTGTGCACCAATATCAATTGGTCGCTCATTCATGAACGGCGACGCCATGCACGGACACCGATTAAGAGTGTGAGCTAATCCTTGTTTACATAGAACAAACCTGCTCAGAGCAGGTTTGAGGATTTGGATGTGCTGCTATGACAACACATCCAGCAAGAGTTTCGATAAACCGACAGAGCCAGGATCATGCCAAATCGTCAACAGTTACATCCGGCTAATAGAGTAATCCATGTACGAAAAATACCCCCCTGGACTTGTGTCTCTGCCTGTCTGTATCGGGTTGGGGTGGCTGTACTCCCCCTGGTGGTCCAAAGCACACTCATATATAAAGCCACAGTTACTCCTACATTACTGATCTATAGCAGATAATCAATAAAACCTGCATGTCTTTGGGATTTGGAAAAATACATTTTTGACATGTGAACATTATAAGACTATGATTTGAATAATACATACAAAACACACAAAAAGATTAAATGTATGTATAAATGGATGATGATATTATTAAAGTATTTTTAACAGCATGAGAATGTGTATGATGGAAGTAACTAATTTACATGAAAATTCTTTATTTAAATTTCTCCGTCCATCCATCCGGTTCAAATTTAAATCATATATATTACATCTAATCATCCTAAATTTGTGCTTTGTGCCCTTCCCCGCCTTAACTTATCATATAGAAGGGAGGGGAAAAAGCTTTAGATTCTTTAAAAAGTTCGATCTCTGGTTTTCAGCGGATCTCCATTTCTTAGAATCCCCTGATACCGAAAACATTTCTATGACAATGATGGGTGTGTGTCTGTGTGTCACAGTTTCTTGAGGACTTTTGATTAGAGAGATCAGCATCAGAGTGGTAAATAATTACTGAAAGGTTATAGAATAGTTTGGGTAATGTGGTTCCTAGGGTGCAAATCCTACTGATGCTCACATTTGAATTTTTTAGTTTGCATTTCTTTTTTTTTTGCACTTGGCCCTTCAGGGCCATCATATTGATCAGCTTAAGAATAACCTTTATTAGTGAGTGTATTTTATTGTGTAACCCACATTGTAAAAACCTTAATAACTATACACTGCCCTGATGGCAGTATTTTTATAAGGCATACTTTTTTAAAGTTTGAGCCCTAATATTTTACAGCGTGGTAGGTCTGATGCTTGATACTATGAAACAGATTTACTATGACAAGTTTATGAAACAACTTGGCTCCCAGTGGACTGATTTCTCTGAAATATGTTACACTTATTCTTCAAAGAAATGTGTCAAGAAGAATCAGTTTTATTGAGATATGCCAATTAGAGCACTCTGTATACATTTTTGAAATCTTAAAACTTCATCTTAAAAAGCTTTGGTGAATCTTTGAAATTATCAGTCTTAAAACATAGGAACATTATGCATAACCACATTGATTAATCTACTGTTTCAAATTTACTTTGAGAGGGACTGGTTGTATATTTTTCTCATTTACACATCTGATAGCCATTTGTAATGGCAAAGCAGATCCTCAATACAAGTTATTGAAACACAAGCAGAGTCTTGAACACAGACAGGGACTCACTCTCACATCTGCCAATTGCATGTATCTCCATAATAACAACTCAGCTCTCCTGCCTGCTTTGAAGTCTCGAAGCTAAGCTAACTGAAAAAGTAAAAAATATAAGCAAGGAAAATAAGAACTTACCTTACAAATTGAATCGAAGATAAAGCTCCATAAGCATGACTCTATAAGCCATTATTCATTTAGTGAATAAACATGCACAGTAGTATAGTACATTTCATTAAAAACAACCACAAGAACAGGAGTGTGCAATATTATTAATATTTTAGCAAAGATGCAGTGTCGGTAATTAGTGTATCCAGAGCTTTCCTGTGCATTTTAATATTGTTAAAATTATTTAGTTATTTTAATGTTGTCTTCACACCTTTAGTTGTGGATTGTTGTGTGTTGAAAAAGTAATTGGAAATGTTTTAGTGTAGTATCGTATTACTTGCACTTAAATTGCTAAAAAAATGGTAAATACGTATTAGAATTTAAAAGTGATAAGACCAGGGTCCTCATGTATAATGGCATGCGTAGAATTCACATTAAAATCTGGTGTTTGGACAAAAACAAAAATGTGCATGTGCACAAAAAAATCCAGATGCATAAATCAGTGTGTATGCCAACTTCCACATTCTTCCGCTACATAAATCCCGGTCAGAGTGAAATGTAATGTGCGTACAGCTATCGCAACCACCCAACTCCTCCCAGAATTACACCTCTTTGAATATGCAAATTGATATAAATAGCCCCTTAAGTTCAGCATTCTGTGAAAAGACAATGGCAAAAGCACAAGGAAAAAAGAAGAATTTTAGTAAATACCAAATGTACTACTTGTTGGTTTAAGCAGTGGTATAAACAAGAAAAGCAAGGTGATCGAGTGATATAGAGTGGCAGAGGAACACAAATCTTCAAGTTCAGACAGTCACACAGTGCCCGAAATAAATAAGAAGTGGTCAGATATCAAAGTTGCCGAGAAAAGGCAAGTCATAGACCACTGTCTGAGTGTCATATGGAAGTGCATTAGGGTACAGAAAAAAAAAGATTGAAATATCAACTTTCATCTTAAAATTTCCACTTTAATCATATAGTTTTTTTTTAAGTAGAACGTCATAAACTTTATCTTAAAATCATTTAATAATTTCTCAAATCCCATCGTAACTAAAGTAGCACATTAAATGCATTGTATTCCATGTGTTCTTCTATGTGCCTCTATGTGTGTGATTCACTACATGCTTCTTAAACATGCTTTCTCTTACGCAGACAGGACACAGAATACATTACATTCGTGATATTACAGCTCTCTGAACAATTTAAATAATAAGATGTATACTTTATAATTTTCATGATAATAGGAATTAAAGCATGTATTAAACATGCGGTCACGGTGGTTCAATGGTAGCGACGAACTGGCGCCCCATCCAGATATTGTTCCTGCCTAGCGCAAGATGCTTGCTGCACCATGCACGACCCTCAATGAAATATTTATTGCAGCAGTACTGACTCTTTCAAACATACTAATTCCCAATTCCTGTCCTTCCATTTCTTTCTCCAATTAACCAATCACCACAAAAGCTGTGTAATAAATGTCAAGCCGATTCTTCAAAACTTTTAAGGAACATTGAAATATCTTCGTAGTACATGTTGTGATAATCAGCCCAACCACAGACAGACAGACACAGGATGTCAAATGCCACACGCATTTATTAAAACTATTTACACGTTGCAAACAGTCCTGCACCACACACAGTGCTCCAGCACCAAACACCCTCACATACGGGCCTTTAAATGTCCGTGGGCTGCCTTTCTTCCTTCTATCGCTGGAGCTTCGTCCACCTCCAGCACCCGACTCTCGCTCTCTGACTGTAAGTGCTCCAGGTGCTTGATGACTTTCTTCCGGCGGCACTTCCTGGTGTGGCGGAAGTGCCACATGAGCACCCGGAAGCACTCCAGGTGTCGCTGGAAGGATCTTCCCCCACTTTACCAGGTGTGGCAGAAGTGCAGAGTTCCCAGGCTTTACGAGACTTGGGGCACCCCCTGGCGGAAGCCATGGGCCACGGGTTTGTGCCTCCTTGCTCCATCCCCATGGTCTCCTGCTTAATCCATCCAGGGTCACGCCAGTCCCAGCAAGCATACAGCACCAATCCCTGAACGAGGCGCTAGCTCATTGTTACTGCTGCGCCACCATGTCCACACGTTTAATTATTAATAATATACATTATTTAACTTAAGATAAAAATTTTTCTGTATAATGAAATATATGTACTTTACTGCATTTCATCTTAAAAATGATATCAAGAGCTTCAAGATGGTAGTGCTTCGAAATTTAACTCGATTTAGAAGCCAGTCGTCATCAGATGTACATAGGCGCTTTCTTCTATTGAATTGAATTCCTTTATTGTTATTGTATGGTACAATGAGATTCAATATACAAATCATCTGTAAAATTTTCCTATAAAATGATAAAATGACAGTAATAATAATAATAATACTACAATAAAAACAATGAAAACTATACAATGTGAAAGCATAAATACAATATACATGTACAAATAGTGCAGATAGTGAAATGGTTCATAAAGTGGCTCAGGTTGTGTAATATTAAAACTGTAACTGCAACTTTACAGTGAGGTAATTATAAGTACAAACAGTTCTGCCAGGAGCACATGATGGAATGATTAAATGCGTTTAGAGCTGTTAGAATGAAACTGTTTATGAGCCTCAAGGTCTGTGCAGGAAAGGCACTAAAGAGTCTGCCATATGGGAGAAGTTCAAAAGGACTGCGCATGGCTGAGGTAGGGTGTGCTAGATGCTGTATCCCAATATTCCTCATCAGTTGCTGTAGAGCTGTGATTCCACACTTAGATACAGTGGGCTAAAATACTCTTGAGTGGTGCACTGACAGTAACAACACTAAAGCAGCGATGGTATTTGGAATAGTTTGGCCATTCCGTGGACCATTATGTTGTTACAGGTTGATTATAATCAGATGCCTTAAACTAATAAATGATATGCAGTTAATTTCAGTGTATTTGATGAAGATTTGTCAGGGATATGAATCTAAAAAATAAACAGAAACCACACAGGAACAGTAGCACTCTTAGTTAGTTTATTAATATCAGAAAGACCAAAAGAATACATATTGCTAAAATCTAAATAAATTCAAAACACAGTTGTCATAAAAACAAAGTTAAAGCAAAGGCAAACCAAAACTAACAGAAAAGTAATTAACCAAAAGACTAAAGAGTTTTCTTAAGTGATTTGTTTTTAGAATTTATCCAAAATCTTTGACATGGATCCTGTTGCATCACCATTTTAAATAGTGATTGCTTCATATGTGTTATGACACTTATGGTTAAATCTTCCTCAGGAAGATGAGATGTGCTGGATTCTTCTCTCAGCTGCTCACAAACTTCTATAGATCCGCTATAGAAAGCATTCTCTGTTACAGTATGACAGTGTGGTACAACAGCTGCACAGCACAGGACAGGAAGGACTTGGCACAGGTGGTAAGAACAGCACAGGGGATTGTGGGAAGTCCTCTCCTAGACTTGGGGCCTCATGCATAAAGCTGGGCGTACAATTCACACTCTAACATTCTGTATGGACAAAAGTGGAAATGTGTTTACGCACAAAAAAATCCAGATACATAAATCTGTGTGAACACCAACTTCCACGTTCTTCCGCTACATAAATCCCGGTCAGCGTGAAAAGTAACGCACGTGCACGCATATGCTGTCCCTCTCCGTCTCCTCCCAGAATTATGCCTCTTTGATTATGCAAATCAATATAAATAGCCCTTAAGCTCAGCATTCTGTGAAAAGGCAATGGCAAAAGCACGAGGGAAATAGAAGAATTTCAGCGAATACCAAATGGGGGCAAGAGAAAACATTTTTTGTTGTTTTAAACAATGGTATAAACAAAAAAAGCTCAAGTTCACAAAGTCACACAGTGCTCAAAATAAAAAAGAAGTTGTCAGATATCAAAGTTGCTGAGAAAAGGCAAGTCATAGCTCACCATCTGAGTGTCATATGAAAGCTTATTAGGGTACAGAGAAAAAAAAAATAGGTACACAGTGGGGAAAAAAGCATGAAATGTCAACTTTAATATCTAAATTTCCACTTTAATCATGTAGTTTATTTTGTCATTAAAATAGAAAATCATAAACTTCATCTTAAAATTGTTTAATTTACTAGTTTCTCAAATCCCATCATAACTAAAGCAGCACGTTAAATGATTTGTTTTGTATTTGAACGGAGGCGTGACCACAGAGGCAAGCCGTGCCCACCCTGTGAAATGCTCTGTCTGTCCAATGAAAACTCTGGCAAAGAATAACATTTGATTTTCATAGTACACTTCGCCGCACATTTTGCAGCACGTTTTGAAACTGTTGACTGCATTCTTTAATTAAAACAGCATATACGTTCCATTCTTCTTTTATTTTCTGGTTGGTAACACCAAAGGCTATGCATAGGTGGCTTATTAAAAAGCAGACATCTTCAACCTCTGTCCTTCCGCGAGCTGCTGGTTCCACGGTTGAGCTCTGCACCGCTGCTACCAACACGCAACACAGTGCACCCACGTCGGAAACTGAAACTCCAAAAGATGTAGATAAGCGTACACAATCTTCCAGCTCGTGTTGGGTACTCCAAACCTCTGCTTTCAACAAAATATATAGTCCGGTCTGCCTGACTTAAATATGGATAGCCCATCCCAGCCCATTTTAATTAATTATACCAAGCGCGCATTCGGAAAGACACTGAGATGTTTTAGTGCAAGCTGGTATCAGTCTTGACCATGACTTGAATATTCTGTTGTCTGTGATGCCAGCCTTTGCTTTGCCTGCCGCAAATCTAGTGTTTCCAAAGAAAAGACGGTGGGGGCTTCCACAAACACGCGTCTAGTATCCCGCACGTCAGAGCCATGTCTGCATGGCAATAGTATCGGTGCCGGGCAGAGACGTGTGAAATCATAGTTCATCTACTGAGTCCAACCCAGATACAAAAGAATAGATATTATGTGAAAAGCATTGGGGAGGCCATTCAGTTCTTTGCAGTCAATGAACTGGCTTTGCGTGGTCACAATCACGAAGGTGGGGAGGAGGGACTTTTCCTTAAGTTCTTTGATTACACAATCAAAAAAGATGCCAAACTTGCAGAAATTGTAAAATACATCCCAGACAACGCAAAATACACATCCATTGTAATTCAAAACGAAATAATTGAGACTCTTGCCAAAATGGTGGTAAAAGATATCAGGACCAAATTTGAAAAAGCTGACTCTCCTGGATTTTGCATTAAAAGTGATGATACCAGGGATCGCTGTAACACTGAGAATTTGTCTGTAGTGATTAGATTTGTCCAGAACTCCATCCCTGAAGAACACCTGATTGGCTTAATTCAACTGAATCAGCTTGATGCTGAATATATTTGTAACCAAATTCTGTCACATCTCTCTGAGTTAGGTTACAGCCCAGACAATTTAGTGTGTCAGTGTTTTGATGGTACTTCTGTCATGTCTGGGGCAAGGGGTGGTGTCAAAGTTGTTAAGTATATTCCATATGTACACTGCTACAACCACCACCTCCATTTACCAGTGATACATGCAATGGAATCAGAACCTCTGGCTAAGAAGTTCTTTGACTGGTCAAATTCATTGAACACATTTTGTCACAGACATTATGTTTCACACACATACAATATACCCACACTGGCAAGACTTCTAGAAATATGATGGACCAGTCATTATGATGTCACAAAGTCCATTGTCAACAATGAGGAAGCTATAAGGGAGCTTCTCTCATAGATAGCAGAGGCTGACACTGCCCCTTTTGACATTTGCATAGTGGCATGTGGTCTTTTGACCCAATTAAAAAAGCAGAATTTCTTCAATACAGGAAAATTCCTCCTTCATATGCTTGGTGTGCTGAAACCAGCCAATGCAATTCTACAGGCACATGTAGTGGATGTGTGCACTGCTGGGGAGGTGGTGACAGCTTCCCTGGCCACACTGAAGGAGATGAGATGCGTCTCATTCTGGGAGGAGCATTTCTCTCAGTGTGATAGTAGGCCTACCAATTCGCTCAAAAGGAAACGGAAACTTAATTCACAGCTTGATGATAGTATAGTTGTGTCTACGCTTGGGCATGGTGACTCTGATGAACAAATTGCTCCTAATCGGACTTTTAAAAGGGCTATGTTCAGCATTCTTGATAGAGCTATTGTGGAAATAGAGACAAGATTCTCTCAGAGAAATGTTGAATTATTGAGGGCCACATCACTTCTCCTGCCAAAATCAGAATTATTTCTTAATCATTCTCTCCTGAAACCACTTCAGGCACAGAACAAACCAGCATGAGCTTACAAAATGAAATTGCTGTGGCAAAAGCAATGTTGATTAATAAACTGACAGCCCTTCCCTATGTTGCATTCGCTATATGTCACAGCACTCATCATTGGTGTGTCTTCAACTGCACGCCAAAGTTTTTTCTCCACTTTGAATTGCATTCTCAGTCCACTCCGCCGAACAATGCTGCATTCAAGGAAGAGAAATTTAGTCATTCTGGCACATGAGAAAAACAAAACAGAAAATCTAGACATGAATGAATTTATTTCAGAATTTGCCAAGAGTAACTGTAGACCGGTCCTGTAGATAATATCCAGGTTAAACACTGGAAACTGATATCCTATAGCCTCCCTAATGACTACAATGAGCCACGTTTCTGTTCTTGCTCTCATATGTTGTATACATTTGACTTTATTGATATTTACCTTGTATATGTAGTTCTATATTTGTTTACAAAAAATAAAACAGTTCCATTGCCTCTGTTAATTTTATTGAACAATAGGTTATGATTTATGCCACAATTTTTGCTTTTATATGTCATATAAAACTATGTTATTATTATTATTTGACCCCTCTACAAAAATGGGGATAGATGGATGGATATGTTTTGCCCCCCCAGACAAGCCAAATGCCTACCCACACATGATGCTCTGGTCACACCTCTGTATTTGAACTTCTGTTTGCTCTATGTGTGTGAATCACTACGTGCTTATTAAACTGGAATTCTCTTCCTCGGACAGAACACAGAATCCATTACATTCGTGATATTACAGCTCTCTGAATAATTAAAATACTGAGATGTATACTTGATATCATTTTCATGATGATAGGAGTTAAAGCATGTTATTAAACATAGGAACACGGTGGCGCAGTGATTGTTCATGCCTCAGGTAAGATGCTTGCTGTGCCATGTGCGACCTTCAATGAAATAATTTATTGCAGCAGTACTGTCTCTTTCAAATGTACTAACCCTCAATTCCTGTCCTTTTCTTTCCCCAAATACCCAATCGCCACATAGTCAGCTCTGTAATAGATGTTAAGCCATCTGTAAGCTTAGAACGCAGATTCTTCAAAACTTTTAAGGAACATTGAAATATCCTCGTAGTACATGTTAAATTATTCTATCTATCCAGTGTCATGCCAGTCCCAGTAAGAATACAGCGCAAGGCAGGATAAATCCATAAACAGAGCGCCAGCTCCTTGCTAGCACTGCAACACTGTCCTTGCATGTTTATTTATTAATATAAATTATTTAAATTAAAGTTAAAGTTTTATTTTGCACTTTATAAAGTGGCTCAGGTTGTACAATATTATAACTGTATCACAAGTTTACAGTGAGGTAATTGTACTTATAAGTGCAAACAGTTCTACAAGGAGCACTTGATGGACTGATTGAGTGCTTTTATAGTTCTTGGGATGAAACTGTTTCTGAACCTGCGAGGAAAGGTTCTGAAACGTTTGCCGTATGGGAGCAGTTCAATAGACAGCATGGCTGAGGCAGCGTGTGCTTGATGCTGTATACCGATAATTCTCTTTCCGATCGGATATAAATACTCTGAGTGGTGAAGTGAGAGTAATATGAAAAAAAGATAATCCAGAACAGCTGAAAGAAGAAGAAGGTGCAGTGAGAGTAACAACGCTAAAGCAGCTATTGTATTTAGAATAGTTTGTCCATTCTGTAGACCATTATACTGTATTGTTACAGGTTAATTACAATCAGATGCATTAAACTAATAAACATCCATCCATCCATTATCCAACCCGTTATATGCTAACTACGGGGTCACGGGGGTCTGCCTGAGCAAATCCCAGCCAACACAGGGTGCAAGGCAGGAAACAAACCCTAGGCAGGGCGCCAGCCCACCGCAGAACTAATCTACAGTATACTAATAAAAGGCAAAGCCCTCACTGACTGACTGACTGACTCACTCACTCATCACTAATTCTCCCACTTCCCGTGTAGGTAGAAGGCTGAAATTTGGCAGGCTCATTCCTTACAGCTTACTTACAAAAGTTAAGCAGGTTTCATTTTGAAATTCTACGCGTAACGGTCATAACGGTTGACAACGTCCGCCATGTTGAACTTTCTTATTTATGGCCCCATCTTCTCGAAATTTGGTAGGCGGCTTCCCTGCACTAACCGAAACCAATGTACGTACTTATTTTGGTGGTATGATGCCACTGTCGGCCGCCATATTGAACTTTTCAACAGTCTTTGTTACTTATGGGCCCATCTTGAGGAAATTTGGTAAACGGGTTCCCAATGCTAACTGAATCCTACTTACGTACATATATACTTCCATAGCCTGGAGCTCGGTCACCGTGTGAGGCAGCATTGGGTCCCCCATCCCAACGCCTCCCACGTTGTTGGCTGCCTGCCTATATAAGGCCGTCCGTCGCTCCAGTCTCTACATTCCCTTCCTTGCTTCGCCACGGGATTCACATCTCCCTACTGATAACTACAGCCTTTTTGTTTAATCCACGGCTTCTCCGCTGTTTTATTGTTTGTTTATTACAATTATAGTTATTGTATAGGTATTTTACACTTACTTTACATTGCTCAGGTACCCATTTCCTTTATCATTCCAACCCCCATTACCATGTCTATCGAGATGATCACTATCGATCAAAGAACTATCACTTACCGAGTGGTTTCGATGCCCGGAGATACCACCTACCTTTTTCATTCTCTTTGTTACATATTGCACGGCTATATCAGGCTCACTCTTGATATCCGGAGGAACATTGTTTCTTATGTATTGAATGACCGGGACAGGTTCAAGGTGTGGACTGATGACAGTACAGGAGATAATTATACTACAAAGGAGCACTATAACAGTGAAATGCTTAAGCCCTTCACCTATGGTTCTGAATATTATATACTAGCAAAATACCCGCGCTTCGCAGCGGAGAAGTAGTGTGTTAAAGAAGCAATGAAAAGAAAAGGAAACATTTTGAAAATAACGTAACCTGATTGTCAATGTAATTGTTTTGTCACTGTTGTGAGTGATGAGTGTTGTTGTCATATATACATATCTATACATACATATATATCTACATATATACACACACATATATACACACATATACATACATACACACACATATATACACACAAATACATATATATATATATATACATATATACACACACACATATATAAACATATATATACATATACATACATATCTACATATATACACACACAGCTATTTCGTATCAGTGCAATACGCTGTTTGTTAAAACGGTTGACTCCGCTCTTACGTGCAATAACAAATCAAATCATTCAGTTGTCTTTGCTCATATGTCATTTTAGAGCTGGACGCCTGGCATCTTTTTTTGGCCACAAGTTCGTTTCTGTTTGGTGTGAGGTTCTGTGTTGTGGAGATTCTCAGGATGGATTGCAGGTGCTCATCAGTGAGGCGACTCCTGTGTGCTGTTTTGTTAGTCTTTATCACTGAGAAGAGCTTCTCACACAGATATGTGCTACCAAACATGCACAAGGTTCGAGCCGCATGTAGACGGACTTTTTTTGTTCTTCAAAGTCACCAAAGCGCCGTGCAAACTCAGTGCGCAATAACTCTAGCTTCGCAATAACTTGCCGCATCATAAGGTAGACTTGATTAACGCAGTAAGTGTTCGGCAAGGCAGCTGAAGCGCTGCATTATGGGATCTGTAGTTTATTGTGTTACCAGCGCTTCATATACCCAGGCTTTAATAACAATAATACAGTATATAAAATGATAATTACACGCCGGGCCGGATGTGGCCCGCGGCCCTTGAGTTTGACACATATGGACTAAATAGAACTTGAAAAGATATATTTTTTCAAATGTGATCGCAATTCAGATAGAGTTGACGCGACTACAGCCTGCATGCCTCAATGAGTCATCCTCCCCTCGCTCTTACTTTTTTACCGTTCATCTAATGAATACACTGAGTATGGCTTTACCAAAACAATCATTGATGGCGAATAAAGTATCCATTATTCGAGTATGTAGAGCGGGATATATATATATACATATATATATACCCGCGTATCGCAGCGGAGAAGTAGTGTGTTAAAAAAGGTAGAAAAAGAAAAGGGAACATTTTAAAAATAATGTAACATGACTGTCAATATACAGTATTTGTTTTGTGAGTGTTACTGAGTGTTGCTGTCATCAAGGATTTGATTATCATTATTTCTTTCAATCAGGTTCGTATTTGTAGGATGTGATGTGTTCAAGTTACATTCCGTGTTTGTCAATCATTGTAAAGATGACAGGTTTCATTCATCGATTCATTTCTTACTGCATCAATAAACAGCTCGTCTTCTTCTTTATCTGAGACCTGACACACTGCATGCACGGGTTTTTTTTACACTGTCTTCCTTTAGCGGGATATTTGCCTTTTTCCACCATGTGCTTTGTTTCCACAGTAGCTGCATTCATGAATATGCTTATCAGACGCTTCATATTTTTTGCTGCCTTTTCAATTGTGTAATTCGGTTTTTGTTCAGCGCTCTTTGGAACTGTTGCTTTTATCTGTGCACTGCGTCCAGTTCACGTGAGCCACTCGGTGTACTTGAATCGAAGGTTCCCAGCTGTGCTGGTGCCATCTCGTGCTATGTCCATAGCTTTATTTATACACTGAGTATGGCTTTACCAAAACAATCATTGATGGCGAATAAAGTATCCATTATTCGAGTATGTAGAGCGGGATATATATATATACATATATATATACCCGCATAGCGAGAAGTAGTGTGTTAAAAAGGTAGAAAAGAAAAGGGAACATTTTAAAAATAACGTAACATGACTGTCAATATACAGTATTTGTTTTGTGAGTGTTACTGAGTGTTGTTGTCATCAAGAATTTGATTATCATTATTTCTTTCAATCAGGTTCGTATTTGTAGGATGTGTTGTGTTCAAGTTACATTCCGTGTTTGTCAATCGTTGTAAAGATGACAGGTTTCATTCATCGATTCGTTTCTTACTGCATCAATAAACAGCTCGACTTCTTCTTTATCTGAGACCTGACACACTGCATGGACGGGTTTTTTTTACACTGTCTTCCTTTAGCGGGACATTGACTTTTTCCACCGTGTGGTTTGTTTCCACAGTAGCTGCATTTATGAATATGCTTATCAGACGCTTCATATTTTTTGCTGCCTTTTCAATTGTGTAATTCGGTTTTGTTCAGCTCTTTGGAACTGTTGCTTTTATCTGTGCACTGCGTCAGTTCACGTGAGCCACTCGGTGTACTTGCATCGAAGGTTCCCAGCTGTGCTGGTGCCATCTCGTGCTATGTCCATAGCTTTATTTAATGTTACCTTAGTCCTGGCACTTAAAACTTTCTCTCGCAGTTTCGCTGAGTTTGTGTCAAACACCACCCTGACCATCTCATCTTCCTCTCCATAAGCACAGACAGTCCTTCACCCGTGAATATTTACCCGTGGCAGTTTGCTATTGGATTGCCGCTGACGGACGGCCTTATATGGGCAGGCACTAAATTACAAACGCCAGCGCAGCCTGTCTATGAACTTAATTTAAAGTGTAGGTTTACATCGTGCTTTGTTTCCGAAGTAGCAGAACTCATGAATATAGTTGTATATGTCACTCGCCGCTTCTTATTGTTTCGCTGCCTTCTCAATTATATAATGCATGTTTTCTTGAGCGCTTTTTTGAGGTCTTCCTGGTTTTCTATGTACTGCGTGATTACGTGGGAGGCGTGATGATGTCACACAAAACTCCGCCCCACGACGTTGAAGCTCATCTCCATTACAGTAAATGGAGAAAACTGCTTCCAGTTATGACCATTACGCGTAGAATTTCGATATAAAACCTGCCCAACTTTTGTAAGGAAGCTGTAAGGAATGAACCTGCCAAATTTCAGCCTTCCACCCACACGGGAAGTTGGTGAATTAGTGATGAGTCAGTGAGTGAGTCAGTGAGTGAGTGAGTGAGTGAGGGCTTTGCCTTTTATTAGTATAGATATATATATATATATATATATATATATGCCAGCAACACTCATGACAATGACAATACAATTACATTGTCAATCATGTTACGTTATTATTAAGATGTTTCCTTTTCTTTTTCACTACTTCTTTAACATACTACTTCTCTGCTGCGAAGCGCGGGTATTTTGCTAGTAAACAATATGTGGTTAATTTTAGTATATTTGTAAAGCCACATCAGGGATGTGTATCTAAAAAAAAAAAAAAGGAAACCACACTGGAACAGTAGCACTGCTTTGACGCTGGGTGCCGCCAGTCTGCAAAATGAGCGGAGAAATTGCGTATGCTATGGTTTGAGTTGCCGTGAAAATATGCCTGGCTTTACGCCAAGTTTAGGTTTTATACATCGCGATTTCAGCGTGGAAACGTTCATACGTAACATTTCCGTGCGTATGCACCGTTTATACATGAGGCCCCTGGATTCTGTATATGCTGGAAGGGTGCAAAAGAGGGCGAAATGTATAGCTGCGGATCTCACCCATCCGGGAAATGGACTGTTTGTACCACTGTTTTCGGGAAAGCAGTACAGAAACATAAAAGCACGTACCAGCAGACTGAAAGACAGCTTTTTCCCCAGAGCTGTGAAGTCCATCTGCCTCTGCTGATATACACACATACATCTACATCTACCCCTAAGTTGCCCCCCTGTAGAAATGAATACACAGTTTCCTTCATAATCAAACACACACACTCGTATTCCTCCTCTACAGACCCACACACACAGATCACTGGTCTCTGCAGGCGTACTACCTCAGGAAAAGTTTGGACTTGATGATGTTTTATTACTGCTGTCTTTTATATAATTTTTTTTTATTTATAGTGTATTGTGTATTTTAAGTATTTTGCCTTGAAGCCGAATCCTACCAACAAAAATGTTTCGTTATGTGTATGCATAATGACAATAAAGAATTCTATCTATCTATCTATCTATCTATCTATCTATCTATCTATCTATCTATCTATCTATCTATCTATCTATCTATCTATCTATCTATCTATCTATCGTGGCAATGAGACAATACCACCACTCACCTTCATAATGAATCTCAACTCCAAAAACACGAATAATTAGCACAAAATTATACAAAAATGAATCCCAGGGTGCAAAAACCAAAAGTCATAACACAGAGTGAAATAGCTTTTATTTTTGTTAGTTGTCCTGATTGGACAGGAAAACAGGATAATGAATTTCTGAGTAAACCTGGAGAAGCAGGCAAAAGGCAAAACCAAAGAAAATGAAAATAAACCGCAGCAACCAAAACCTAGACAAGAAACAAAATCAGAGGCTTCCCCTCTCCCAATTTTTTTTTTCCTTTCTTACCTGTCCTTCTACTTTTTATCCGAATAGCCAACCCCAGCTGATGACATATTTGCATTACGCTGCTAAACAGCATCAACTTATTAAGGCGAGTGCCTGTGGAAGCTTGCAGGTAATTAAAAAAAAAAAAAACTGAACTAAATGCAAATAATACATTAAACCACAAAAATACCCCACTACAATTAAGGGGACCCAAGTGTTATTTGCAAATTTTCATATTCTTCTACCCCTAACCCTTGTGAATGTGAAGGGATGACCTGTACTATTTATTTTAACCTACAAATGTCAGATATATATATATATATATATATATTTTTTTTTTTTTTTTGTCAAAACAAAATCTTTTCTTCCCTTTTGCTTTTTTCAGCTTTTTTCTTCTATACTATTTGGTTCTTGTTTTGCATGACTGTCCATTTTGTCTTTTTTCCTTACCACTAAACGGCAACCTATTAAATATATAATCTGCAGCAATGATGGACACCTGCTCTGTTCATGCCAACCCAGTCATTTGTTTTTCATCTTTTTATTTAAGGTTTGACTGGATAGGTTTATGTTAGTGAGGATCAAAGTGGATGGTGGATAGCGGGATGCTGTGTGTACCTGACGGTGAAACTTGACCTTTTCCAGTTACAAGGTATTTTCTCCATGTAAAGGCCCCTTTGTGAGCAGGCCCCCGAGTGTTCATTGATATATTTCATTAGCATGTTAACAGGTATATAAACATGCACTGCAGTAAACATACAATTTAAAATATCCATCCATCCTCTTCCGCTTATCCGAGGTCGGGTTGTGGAAGCAGCAGCTTGAGCAGAGATACCCAGACTTCCCTCTCCCAGGCCACTTCTTCTAGCTCTTCCAGGGGAATCCCGAGGCGTTCCCAGGCCAGCCAAGAGATATAGTCCCTCCATCATGTCCTGGGTCTTCCCTGGGGCCTCCTCCCGGTTAGACATGCCCGAAACACCTTACCAGGGAGGCGTGCAGAAGGCATCCTGATCAGATGCCCGAGCCACCTCATCTGACTCCTCTCGATGCGGAGGAGCAGCGGCTCTACTCTGTGCCCCTTCCGGATGACTGAACTTCTCACTCTATCTTTAAGGGAAAGCCCAGACACCCTGTGGAGGAAACTCATTTTGCCTGCTTGTATTCGCAATCTAGTTCTTTCGGTCATTACCCATAGCTCATGACCATAGGTGAGGGTAGGAACATAGATCGACTGGTAAACTGAGAGCTTTGCCTTATGGCTCAGCTCCTTTTTCACCACGACAGACCGATGCAGAGCCGGCATCACTGCGAACGCCGCACCGATCCGCCTGTCGATCTTACGGTCCATTCTTCCCTCACTCGTGAACAAGACCCCAAGATACTTGAACTTCTCCACTTGGGGCAGGATCTGGCTTCCAACCCTGAGAGGGCACTCCACCATTTTCCGGTTGAGGTCCATGGTCTCGGATTTGGAGGTGCTGATTCCCATCCCAGCCGCTTCACATTCAACTGCGAATCGATCCAGAGAGAGTTGAAGATCACGGCCTGATGAAGCAAACAGGACAATATCATCTGCAAAAAGCAGTGACCCAATCTTGAGTTCACCAAACCGGACCCCCTCAACACCCTGGCTGCGCCTAGAAATTCTGTCCATAAAAGTTATGAACAGAATTGGTGACAAAGGGCAGCCCTGGTGGAGTCCAACTCTCACTGGAAACGGGTTCGACTTACTGCTGGCAATGCGGACCAAGCTCTGACACCCATCGTACTGGGACTGAACAGCCCTTATCAGGGGGTCCAGCACTCCATACTCCTGGAGTACCCCCACAGGATTCCCCGAGGGACATGGTCAAACGCTTTTTCCAAGTCCACAAAACATATGTAGACTGGTTGGGCAAATTCCCATGCACCCTCTAGGACCCTGCTAAGGGTCAGCTGCTTCCAAAAAGGTCCTGGTGGACTCCTTCTTCAGCTTTACAGCATCCCTCACCGCTGGTGTCAACCAACAGGTTTGGGGATTGCCTCAACAACAGGCACCGACCACCTTACAGCCACAGCTCCGGTCAGCCGCCTCAACAATAGAGGCACGGAGCATGGCCCTTTCAGACTCAATGTCCCCCACCTCCCTCGGGATGTGGTCAAAGTTTTGCCGGAGGTGGAGTTGAAGCTACTTCTGACAGAGGACTCTGCCAGACGTTCCCAGCAGACCCTCACAACACGTTTGGGCCTACCAGGCCTGACCGGCATCCTCCCTCACCATTGAAGCCTTCTCACCACCAGTTGGTGATCAGTTGACAGCTCCGCCCCTCTCTTCACCCCAGTGTCCAAGACATATGGCCGCAGGTCCGACGACACGACCACAAAGTCAATCATTGAACTGAGGCCTGGGGTGTCCTGGTGCCAAGTGCACATATGAACACCTTTATGCTTGAACATGGTGTTCGTTATGGACAATCCCCTCCTCGAACTGCCACCTTATTGTGGTGGAGAGGTTTGCGTGTCACAATGATCCTAGGAGCTCTGTTGTCCATGGCTTTATGCCCCTGGTAGGGCCACCCATGGGACTCGGCCGGCACAGCCCGAAGAGGCAACGTGGGTACCCCTTGCCATGGGCTCACCACCTATGGGAGGGGCCAAGGAGGTCGGGTGCAGTGTGAGTTGGGTGGTGGCCGAAGGTAGGGACCTTGTGCGGTCTGATCCTTGGCTACAGAAGCTGGCTCTT
The DNA here is from genome assembly GCF_016835505.1 of Polypterus senegalus. Lineage (NCBI taxonomy): Eukaryota > Metazoa > Chordata > Cladistia > Polypteriformes > Polypteridae > Polypterus > Polypterus senegalus. Next base: position 117,334,339 of record NC_053154.1, on the reverse strand, counting down.
GGAACGTGGAATGTCACCTCTCTGAAGGGGAAGGAACCTGAGCTGGTGCGTGAGATGGAGAGGTTACGGCTAGATATAGTCGGGCTCACCTCGACATGCAGCTTGGACTCTGGAACCAATCTCCTTGAGAGGGACTAGACTCTCTACCACTCTGGAGTTGCCCCTGGTGAGAGGCGCCGAGCGGGTGTGGGCATACTTATTGCCCTCCGACTTGGAACCTGTTCATTGGGGTTTGCCCCAGGTAACCTCCCTCTGCCTTCAGGTGGGGAGGATGGGTCTTAACTGTTGTTTGCGCGTATGCATGGAACAGCAGTTTAGAGTACCCACCCTTTTTGGAGTCACTGGAGGGGGTGCTAGAGGGCATACCTTCTAGGGACTCCCTTGTTCTACTGGGAGACTTCAATGCTCACGTGGGCAATGACAGTGAGACCTGGAAGGACGTGATTGGGAGGAATAGCTCCCTCGATCTGAACCAGAGTGGTGTTTTGTTATTGGACAATTTAAAATAGCTTTTCTTTTTATTTACGTGTCACTTTCTTTTTTACTGTGCCCACCTGCATGTACACTGTAGAATGAAAGACTAATTTAATGTCTAGCATCTCTAATTCACCTGTGTAAACTTTTATTAGTTTACTTTAATATCAGTGGAGAGTTGTATCTAAAACATTTAAAGACAGGGTTACCGCTATAGCGTTTTTGGGTCTTTAATGCAAATTAAAACCGTACTTTCGCCTTTCAAAAACAATGAACATATGGTTTACCATGAAACACTTTCTGTAAATAGATTAACATATTCAGGGGAAAAAGTCAATCACATTCTTCATGGAGTTCTGCTGAGATTTCCATTGTTTTGTTATTCACATTTAGAAATTTGACTCTTCCACAGTTTGATAAACAAGATTCAAAACTGTTTAGGCATTGGGCTGTAACAAAATCAGCATCTAATTTAATCAGTCAAAAGCATTCATACTATATACTGTTATGATGTAGCATCATATTTTCATTTCCTTTCAAAAGTTCTCCCAGACTTCAACAACATTTAAGAATGCACTTAAAAATGAAATTTGTCAGATTAAAAAATCATTCTGTAAACTAAATTAGATTGAACTGAACTAATTTCTTTCACACTAAATAGTTTCCAGGAATTTATCTTGGTTATTGTCATAATATAATAACAATAGCATCAGAAGGCAACACAATTTAGAATAGGCAAAATCACCAACTGAACTTTTAACATCAAAAAATACATCTAATTTTAAATTATTCAGCACATAACTAATACCACATACTGACTAGCTGCATTATAGCCTGATACAGAACTGGCACAAAGGCCCAGCAATGAGTGGTTATAAAGGCCAGTTTTATCATTGGAGCCATGTTCCTCTCCAAACAGAGCATTTATGACAAAATATGCCTTAAGAAAGTCCTTTCCTTCATAACAGGTGCCACACACTCAAGGAAAATATAATTTGCTTGACTGCCATCCAGCAAGTCCTATCATAGCATTCAATGTCCAACCACTAGCCAAGTGTTTCTTTGAGACACAGTCCATAATGACCATCAGACTAGGGGGAGTTCCCCCTTGCAGAATTGAATCTGACAATCATAGCATAGCAATATCAATTTCTTAAAATGTCCATGGAGGCCCACCACAAAACTCTTCACATATTCTTACAAGATCCTTTCCCAGTGAATACAATGGTGAGTCCCTACTCTGCATGACCCAAAAGCTGGCAACCTACAACTCATTTTAGGTCATGCCCCATATTTTGAGAAACTATGCCTCTAAAATAATCTCAACCCCCAGGCCTTTAAATTGTTAACTCCTATACATTCATATACTTGATCAGTGGCCAAGACTCCATTATGAAAGCAACTACACTACCAATCAGTTTGCACTTGTGATAGAGTTTTACTTTTTTATAGTATAGTAACACTTAATCAGTCTGTAGTCCTTATTAATGCTAAGAAATATTTTGGAATTGTAGGGGATATAGGTGCACATAATCGTTTTGTTTTGTGTGTGGTAACTATAAAAAGCACTAAATTATACATTGCATAATGAAAGAAGACAAGTTTATTTTATTTTGTATTTTGAAAAGATTCTCTAAGATTCAAATATATACACTTATGGGCTTTACAGACTCAGATCCAATGCATGTTTTTATAATGTCAAATATTTCCTTTTGAAAATGAAACATGCAAGTACACACATGAATGCTAACATCTTTATTTTGTACCAATTGATATATGTACTTCACAGTCTTTACACATTCATAGTGACATTTTTTTTCATTCCGTTTTCTTCATGGATAAAAGCAAAATTGTCTCGTTACTGTGAATGTGAAGTTCAAATATAGTTTTCAAATTAAGACATTGAATATAAAATAAACACTTTCACAAAAGGTATGACAAAACAAGTGCATTTGTATTCATAAATAAGCCAGAATAAAAAAAATTGTTCAAATGACATGTTGCTGAATGTGTACAGACTAAGAAGTCCAAATAGTGTTTCCAAATAAAGATGTTTTCATGCATGTGTGTGTTTGTGTGTGCTTCACATTCAAGCAGTTATACTGGCTATAATAAATACATTACTGTTGAGTAACCGTCTTTGAAGGTTTGTTAGTTGCAAAAGTTAATGCTAAACAGCCTTTTAGGTCTGTGTGCTGGTTGACGTCACAAAAGCGTGATTGTCAAAAATAAAAACTCTCATTCAAGCGATTATATTTGATATAATAAACACATACATTTGCTTTGCGTCAACAAGACCTAAAATTTCTTGTTTCGTCATACATTTACACAGATTGTTGAAGACACGGAACACACATAAAATGTACAGTAATATAATATATAATAATATAAAATAATATAAAATCTTCAACGCAGACTAGCTGTAAGTGAGAGGCTTCGAGCTGGCTGTCCTAAACATAGAGTGTAAGTGTCAGAACGTACAAACGGCTGGCAGAATGGGGAATGGGTAAATGCCACTAACTGACACATTTGCAAAACAAAGACGGCTATCAGTGGGCAGTTGCTGCACTGATAAAAACATACGACTTTCCTCACATGTGTTTGGGGAAAGTAGGCTTTTCAGGAAGAATGTAAAATTTTGCAGGCTTTAGGAATTCTACTGTTAAAACATAAGTTCTGAGCTTGGTAGTAAGCTGGCTAAGATGGATCTGCTAATAATACATGGAGGACCCAAATGTGTGGTGAGCATGTAATGGGAATAGCTAGTGTGTGTGCATCTGTTCTGAATTTCTTCATATTATGAGTAATTATGTTCAACGCTACAAGTGTTATCTTTAAGGAGTTTGGGGTCCACTGGTGGATATGAGTGAAAAGGAATGCTGCTAAGTTGGGTAAACTTAGATGGGTGTATTGCATTATTTAGCAGAGTGGTAAATGTATACTAATAAAGTAGCAGATGTAGCAGTGATAACTGTTAAAGCGTATATGTGGGATGCATCTGCATTGACCATGCAGAATGACTTTCAGGTGACCTCCAAGTTCTCACAAATTATTAAATGATTTCCTGACTGTTCTTAGCTAGGCTAGGCAGTCACTTACCTTGATAAAACAAATGGTCATGTAGGCAGATGGCATCTGGCTAGAAATGCTGAAATGGTTGGGGGGGTGTCTTTGTTAACAAGTTTCTTTGGAAGTCACAGACGGGGTGTCAAGACTGGGTGTACTACTTTTTTTTTTTAAACGACAAACTGTCTTGTTCCAGGTACCATTAGGTTATGGAATGGATACTCAGTGCAATACTTAAATCTCAAATCCAAGAGAAACTGTCCACATTTATTACTCACTGTGAAACAATGAAGCAACACAGATAAGTAAATGACAAAGGCTTTTATGAATTCTGTCGTTTTGTGCTTTGTGAACTTTTAGAGAGCTAATGACTATATACTGTATGAATATTTTCAGAAAGTTATTACAATAGTAGAGGTTCTTGGCTGCTATAACACCATTCAGTCTCTACATTTTTGAAATGCTTTCAAGTCAAGTTCATTTAAAATGGGTGCTGGACTCTGCCAAGGGGAGCATTTTGTCACTTTCTGTGTTGTTGTAATCAATATTTTACTTACAGTAAGTAGTTATACAGAAAGGAAATATATATTTTACAAAGTTAAATGGAACAGACTGTTCAAGACTTGAAAGTGTAGCTAGGCACACAGACATCGTGTGTGTGTGTATGTCTGAATAAGAGAGTCATGGACTCTCCAAATAGGTGGCCACAATAGAGTAATGTAAAGATAGGGATAATTGTGCGATATACAGCTCACCACTCCTGGGTTTTGGAAGACGCGGGCTGCAGACACTCCTCAGCAATCCGATAATCCCCAACGGCCCCCTCGAAGCTTTGATAAAATCCCTCCTCTCAACGGTTCCTCCAGGTCGATTCTCTCGGCAAGTCTATCTCCTCCGCGCAAGTCTATTCCTCCGCCAAAGTCTATCTCCTCCGCGCTAAAGTTTATCTCCTCCCCGCACTCTCCAAGTCCGTTTTCCGTCCGTCTCCGCCACCCCAAAAAACAGAGTTCCCCCCCTGTATTCTATTCCTGTCCTGATCAGCCGCTCTGCTGCCATCTAATGTCCAGTTCTTAAAATTGCAGCTCCATGACTCTCTTATTCAGACATACACACACACACGATGTCTGTGTGCCTAGCTACACTCTTCCCCCACTGAGGAACCCTTTGTCCCCAAAGGGAGTAAATCACAATTTAACCCCTACAAGGAATAAGAAAATCGTCTCGCAAAGGGACTGCCCACCATGGTGTGTCAGACCAGGAACCAGAAGAGTAGACTTTGTTTTCACTCACAGGCTACTCCTCAGCTTCTGCTCGACGGTGCACAGTGGTGACGACCTCCTCTGTGCTGTTTCCAGAAGAGTCATAGGTCAGTCTTTTAGGAGGCCGAATGGTGCGTTTTTCCCTTGCTTCTGCAGGTTCTCTCTACTCTCTTTTCTGTTTCTTTTTCCGGTTTCTTTGTGGTGGTGGCCTGCGCCACCTCCACCTACTCAAAGCTTCATGATGCTCCAACAATGATGGACGGATTAAAAGGAAGAAGTCTACGTGACCATCATCATCATCAAGCCCTTCCGTGAGAACCCTAAATCCAAAGAGGACTGTTTCATTTATGTTAGGTAGAATGCCCAGAGGGGACTGGGCGGTCTCATGGTCTGGAATCCCTACAGATTTTATTTTTTCTCCAGCCGTCTGGAGTTTTTTTGTTTTTCTGTCCCCCCTGGCCATTGAACCTTACTCTTATTCGATGTTAATGTTGATTTATTTTTTATAATTATGTCTTTCATTTTTCTATTCTTTAATATGTAAAGCACTTTGAGCTACTGTTTGTATGAAAATGTGCTATATAAATAAATGTTGTTGTTGTTGTTCTGACTGTGGAATCGAGATGTGTTTAGTAAGTGCTTCTGAGGGCTCTACGGAAGGTCCTGTCACCAGTGAAGAAGGTTCGACCCAGGGTTCTTCAGGTGGCCTGATGAAAGTTTCTAAATTCTCAGATTCAATGACAGCTTGAGGTACAAACTCAGGAGCTTCTGCCCTTAGTGTACCAGAGGGAAATTCAAACTCAGAGGGATGGTCATTCCTGGGCGCCTGAAACCATAACCAGTCAGAAGCGAACTCTTCATCAGAATCATCATCTTCCACTGCGATCTCACTGGACTGATTATTCTGAACACTCGACTGAGATCGGGTGATAGGGCGTCGTCTCTGAGGCTTTGGCTCCTCAGTAGGTGGTACTCGTACGGCTTCACTTAACGGTAGCAGGTGATTTCGGTGCCAAGTCTTTAGGGGACCAGTCTGTCCCTCAGGACGAATCCAGAATACCGGGAGGCCTGGTAGCTGAGAGCAGATAATGTACGGTTGAGAACTCCATCGATCCGCAAGTTTTTGGAGACCCCGCTGATTCAAATTTCGCAACAGTACTCGATCTCCGGGTTTTAAATCATGAATCCGGACCCTCAAGTCGTAACGTTTTTTATTTTGGGACCCTCTATTCTCCGAAGCTTCTCGCGCCTTTTCATAAGCCACTTTGAGGTCCTTCCGCAATCTCTTGACATAATTCTGATGAGTGATAGCGGATGTCCCATCCAATGAGATGCCAAAAGCCAGATCGATAGGCAGTCTAGCTTCCTGTCCAAACATCAAACGGTAAGGTGAATACCCAGTGGAGTCATGTCTGGTACTGTTATAAGCATGCACTAAAGCAGACACAAACCGACTCCAATGCTGTTTATTCTCCGAAGTTAATGTTCCCAGCATATCCAACAATGTTCGATTGAACCTCTCTGGCTGAGGGTCACCTTGGGGGTGATATGGAGTGGTCCTGGACTTTGACACCCCCAACGTTCTCATCAGCTCTTTAATGAACTTGCTTTCAAAGTCTCTTCCCTGATCTGAGTGGATCCTCTGGGGCAAACCATAATGGACAAAGTACTTCTCGACTAGAACTTTGGCGATGGTGGAGGCCTTTTGGTCTTTTGTGGGAAATGCCTGGGCATAACGAGTGAAGTGATCTGTGATGACAAGGATGTTTCCCTGACCACTAGTATCTGGTTCCAAGCACAAAAAATCCATGCACACCAATTCCATTGGGCTTTGACTCTGCAGATGGCCCATAGTGGCGGCCCTTGAAGGTAGAACCTTCCGTTGAATACATCTCAAACAGGAACGGCAATAGTTCTCTACTTCAGCATGCATGCAGGGCCAGTAAAACCGATCTCGAACTAGTTGGAAAGTTCTCTCTGTTCCCATGTGACCATGATCATCATGCAACGCTGTCAGAGCAATGTGACGGTGCTTCTCAGGCAGAAACAACTGTAATTTCTCTTGAGAGTCCCCAGAGGGGGCTCTCCTATAGACCAGACCCTCGTTTAACTGCAATCTGGGCCATTCTTTATGCACCAGTTTTGCCTTTTCAACTTTATCCGTCCACAGCAATTCTTGGTTGTCAGACTCCAATGCTTGTAAGACCAACCGACAAAGAGGATCTTCCTGTTGGTCCTTCTTCAAGTCCTGACGGTTTAAAGTGGGTAGACTGTCCTTCCTCAATTGCACCAAATCACAATAAAATTCTGGGACCCCGGCAGCCATGACTCCGACTACTTGAGCTCCCACTGTGCCCTTTGCCTGCCAATCCACTCCTTGGTATATGGTCTGAACTTCCTCCGGGCCTAATTGAGCCCACCGGCCATCTGTGGCGTAGGGTCTGCGGGATAGGGCATCTGCATCGCGATTAACTGTTCCTGGCCGATACTTCAGACTGAAGTTAAATTCAGATAATGCAGCCAACCATCGGTGTCCTGTGGCATCCAACTTAGCTGTAGTGAGGATGTAAGTGAGCGGATTATTGTCTGTCTTTACCTCAAAGCTGGCCATAGAGGTAGTCCCGCAACTTGTCCACCACCGACCACTTCAAGGCAAGAAACTCCAATTTGTGAGTAGGGTAATTCCTTTCAGTCGGTGACAGACTCCTGCTCACATAAGCGACAGGTCTCAACTTCCCATCAAACTTCTGATACAGTACTCCTCCAATTCCTTCTCGACAAGCATCAACATGTAACTCATATGGTTTCGTTGGATCTGCATAGGCCAGCACTGGGGCATGAGTAAGACTCCACTTCAATTGGTTGAAAGCCTGCTCACAAGCAGAGGTCCATTCGCTCTGAATATTCTCTTTCGACCCCCGAGGCCCTTTTATAGAGTTCTTTGAAACATCAGAAAAAGTCACCGTCTCCCATCTCATTCTTTAAGAGCTCATTCAAAGGCCTAGCAATCTTGGCAAACCCTTCCACAAATCTTCTATAATAAGAGCAGAACCCGAGGAACGATCTGAGCTCTTCTACAGTGTGAGGAGGTGGCCAAGAGGTCACAGCTTCCAATTTTGCAGGGTCAGTAGCAACTCCCTCTGCGGTGACCACATGTCCCAGGTAAGTGACTGATGGCAGACAGAACTGGCACTTGTCTAGAGACAGCTTCAAACCCTCGCCTTTCAGACGGTCCAGCACCTTAATCAGGCGTTGCTCGTGCTCTTCAAGTGTCCTCCCGAGACGATTAGATCATCTAGGTATACCAGTACTTCTAGAAGATGCATGTCCCCTACTGTCTTTTCCATCAATCGCTGGAAAGTCGCTGGAGCTCCAGTAAGACCCTGGGGCATCCGATTGAACTGATAGAAGCCAACAGGACAAATAAAAGCCGTCTTCTCTTGGTCATCTGAATGCATGGGAATCTGATGATACCCGCTCCTCAAATCCAGCACACTGAACCACTTAGCCCCTGCGAGACACTGGAGAGCGTCTTCAATTCTGGGAGTGGTATATTGATCAGGTATAGTCCTCCTATTCAAAGTGCGGTAGTCGATGCACAGACGGAGAGACCCATTCTTCTTCCGGACCACCACAATTGGAGAAGCGTAGGGGCTTCTTGAGTCACTGATTACCCCAGTCCGCTTCAGCTCGCCAATCTGTTCCCGGAGGTCGTCAAAGTCGCCAGAGGAATTCTCCGAGACCTCTCCCGGAATGGTCGGTTATCCATGAGTCGGATGCGGTGTTGGACACTTTTCGCACAGCCCACATCAAACTCATCTCGGGAAAACATGTCCTTTCTTTCCGACAATATCGCCTGGATCCTTTTCTTCCACTCAGTTGGAGCTGGAGAGTTCTCTGGATAAAACCGTTCCTCACAAAGTTCAGTGGCTGCTTCCCCACTGAGAAAAGAGGTGCGACCAGGGTGACTGGTTTCGCCCCAATAACATCCGGGTTTTAAGTCTCACCGGAAAGTCAGTGGTATTCCTGACACTTACAGTAACTTTCCCTCCATTGCGCTGTAAGGCCCGAGTGGATATGGCCTCTGGTATCAGGTCCACCATGGATACTGAGTCTCCAGCGGAGGCACCTTCCAGCATCAGATAGGGTCCCGGTTGCTTCCAGGTCAGTCGTACTTCGGCTTTTAAACAGACAACCTCCCCTGGTTGCAAGACTCTTTCTCTTTGCTCAGAAACCAGAGTTTTCCCACTCCTTCTGACGGGACGTCCTCCTCTTCGACAATACTCTGGTACACAGCTCTCAAAGATGGATGTATGTTCTCTTCCGAACAGCCTCTTTGTTCCACTATTGGAGTGAGCATCCTTCTCACCAGGTTGGAGTTTGTTCCTATGATCAATGAGCTTCCGGTGAACCCAGAGGGACGGGAACACACGATCGCGAGGGTGTCATAAGTACCTTCGGATGCTGCCAACTGGGGACCTGCAGTCAGTCTAACTTCCACATAACCATCATAGGGGAGATTCTGATCCCCGACACCTCGAATCTCCAAATTCTCTATCTTGCGTAAAGGTAGGTGTTTAAGGTGCTTATCATAGAAGTCCCGACATAGCAGAGTGACCTGAGCCCCAGAATCCAGGACAGCTCTGGTGTAGATCCCTTCGACTTGAATAGGGACCACGGAGAAGGCCCAATTAAGTCCTTGGGAACTTTTAAAGAACTTTCGAAACTAGCAGCCCTTGAGTTCTGGACAGTGGCCCTCTCTCTCCCTTGAGAATAGGTAGAAGACTTATGTGCGTGTCTCTCCTGTAGTAAGGAGACAGACTCAGGCTTGAAAGTCGGAGAATGTGGCCCTGATGGTCCGGAAATTGTTACGGAGACATTACCATTCTGCCCTCTGGGCCTCTTCTTTTCTTTTGGAGGAACTGAATTGGAGCTAGCCGAAGTCTTTAGGCACCCGGTTGGCTCCTTCACCGGGGCCCTTTGGAGTTTTCCGACGACTTTTGACTTTGTAGTCTCTTGGAGAGCACTCAATATCTCTTCCAGTGGGTCGAAAGTAACTCTATCCTCTGTACACTGTGCCTGTAAATGTCCAGTTTTCTCGCAGTGAAAACATCATCTCCTATCTAAGGGCTTCTTGTTCGCGTGTTGAGCCCCCGATGTCTTCTCAAAGGCCAGGGATACTACAGCTTTCTGGATATCTCCAATAGACTGTCGTAATTCCTCTTGAGTCTGTATGACCTGTTTAACCGATCTCTGTGAATCGTTGAATGCTTGCTGCAAGGTAGAGTGGGATTTGGCCACTTGAGTCACTGCCTGCATCAAAATGTCAAGAGTCGATACTTCACCCGTTGAGCCAAGGGGACCCTGAGTCGGGGGTTTTATCTGCTGCTGCTTGTCATCGGCTGACACGTTCAGAGTGGTCAATGCAGAATATGCAGAGGTCCCAATGTTCAGTGAATTCAAAGTGGTGGCAGGCTGACACTTGGCTGCTACCAAAACTTCTTCCTCCCGAATAGTTTTCATCAACCTAGAGTAGGTCAATGGTTCATCTTGGCCTCTCACTCTCAGCTTCAGCAAGATAGGGTCCAGAGGTAGAGCTCCTCTGAGGATCTGGCGTAACAGCGTTTGGCTGGCGGTTTCAGGTGTCAGTCCATCTTTCAGGATCACTTGATGTAAGATCTTGTCTAAACGGGTGACAAATGTGGATAGCTTTTCCCTTCCTTTTGGTAAGTATGTTCAAACAAATACTTCAACTCCTCACTGCTCTCGACACACCCATAAATCTCCCTCAAAGCTTCTAGGTATTCTGACGCGGTGCAATCAGGCTTGTCTCGTTTCAAGTTTCGGATAATATCAGACGCAGGGGCCCGAAGACTTTCCACAATTCTCTGTCTCTTTATGGGATCAGGAGCTTCCCACTCACCCAGAGCTTGTGTGGCTTGATCAATCCAGGTCTCAAATGCTTCTTCTCCACTCGGCACAGGTAGGCTTCCGCTGAAGAATCGCAGTTTTCGTATCCATAATTAATAGGTGAAGAAGAACTGCGCACAAAGGTCTCTACCAGTCTTCCTATATCAGTGAAGAACGATGCAGGAGGATACCCTGGTATGGCTGTACTGGGTTCAGGAGAGAGAGTGTTAGAGTTCTGTCCCGCCTGGGTAAGTCCTCCAGTTAAAAGGCTCTGCGAGCCTAACTGTATCAGTCTAGCCTCTATCTCATTCGTCAACATTACAGTCTGACCCCGGAACCCACCAGGGAGATCTCTTCTCCATTCAACTAATGCATAGGTGTGAGAGGTGTTTTGGTCAACCTGGATGTCAAGCACGATTACACGTTGATCTGTTACTAGGGTGGAGATGGTCTGTCTTATTCTATCCTCTGACCACTCCAGCTGAGGAATATCTATCACCACGCTCTGCTCTGGTCGGCCATTTTGATTCCGGCACCACTGGACGGCACTGGTCAGGTCCATCACCTCGACTTGACTGGGATTCCCTGGCGATGTCATTCCCCTTCTTTTTTTTGACCACCTCTGACTGAGAGAAAAAGAATCCCGGACGAGCCCCCAAATGTAGCAATGACACCCTAGGGTGCTGCTGATATATTATAATTACTCAGGTCTTCTTCCGTCTCAGTGGCACACTCCACCAGGTCCCCAGTCCAACACACCAACAGGGAAAGTTTCAACAACAACAATTTTATTCAAAGGAGCCACCCTCAACTGAATGGTGTCCCAAACAAAGAAAATAGAATAAAAGCTTAACAACAGTGCAGTGAAAATTAATAAACAGTAATAAGTATCTTATGCAAATATAATATATACAATCCTATAACCTGTGCCTCTAAGCAAGCAGTATGTAATAAAAGCTCCCTTTATGCTCCCAGTCCCTCAGGAAACGTTCTTCCCCTCCCACCTCACTGGCCAGTGATACCAGGAAAACAAACAAAAAGAAAACGGCGTTGGGGCCCTTTGTTTCTATCGTTGGAGCGCATTTGTAATCCATCGAAAAGATATCTGTCCTCCAACTGGACTCTCCAAATAGGTGGCCACAATAGAGTAATGTAAAGATAGGGATAATTGTGCGATATACAGCTCACCACTCCTGGGTTTTGGAAGACGCGGGCTGCAGACACTCCTCAGCAATCTGATAATCCCCAACGGCCCCCTCAAAGCTTCGATAAAATCCCTCCTCTCAACGGTTCCTCCAGGTCGATTCTCTCTCTCCTCCGCGCAGAAGTCTATTCCTCTCCGCAAGTCTATCTCCTCCGCGCAAGTCTATTCCTCCGCCAAAGTCTATCTCCTCCGCGCTAAAGTTTATCTCCTCCCCGCACTCTCCAAGTCCGTTTTCCGTCCATCTCTGCCACCCCAAAAAACAGAGTTCCCCCCCGTATTCTATTCCTGTCCTGATCAGCCGCTCTGCTGCCATCTAATGTCCAGTTCTTAAAATTGCAGCTCCATGACTCTCTTATTCAGACATACACACACACACGATGTCTGTGTGCCTAGCTACAAAAGCATAATAATCATGACTTTAAAATCTCTATTCTCTCATTCCTCCTTGCTGTAAAGTACCAAACTATTTAAATAATTAACAAAATATAGTGAAGCTATAAAATCTTTGAAAGCCATTTAACTTTTCTTTTAAAATTATTATGGCTTTTTGCTACTCGATTCAAGATGTCACACTGTTAGAAGCATTGTTAATCTTGGCAGTGGTTAATTCCAAATGCTCTAGATTATAAAATTGTATATACCAGATTCTGAGGACTAGATTATCTAGGGACTTCCAATGTGAGGCTACAAGCAGTTTTGTAGCAAAAAAAGTAAATGTTTCTGGAAAGGATTATGACAACAGGCAGAGGTGTTTCTAGTAAAATAAAAATGTGAGAACTACAGAGTATGTTGTATAGAGTTACATTAGACAGTACAAAGGAAAAAACTTTCCAAAAGGAAGACACTTGGGCTAATGCTGAAACATTTGCATAAGTGCCAAGTTTCTTTCATTGCACTGATGGAATAGTAGGTCTTGGTAGAGCTTCATATTGAAAGTTTTCTAAGAGTAATGTATAGGTTATTTCAATACTGAACCAGTATATATTGGTAGTTAGAGTTTTTTGAAAATATGCTGACACTTTTAACTTTGGGTATTCTGCTGTAATAAAAATGTAGGCTATCTGGATACAATGTTATTTGGAAATGGAAATACAAAAGCCAACTAGTACAAAGTAAAGTACAAAAACTCAAAATGCCAACCAATATAAAGTCAAAAAATTGCATGTAAAAATCAGCTTCCTTTATGTCTTCAACCTAAAAAAAACTGGGAAAGTTTTTGTTAGTAATCCATCCATCCATCCATTATCCAACCCGCTGAATCCGAACACAGGGTCACGGGGGTCTGCTGGAGCCAATCCCAGCCAACACAGGGCACAAGGCAGGAACTAATCCTGGGCAGGGTGCCAACCCACCGCAGGATACACACAAACACACCCACACACCAAGCACACACTAGGGCCAATTTAGAGTCGCCAATCCACCTAACCTGCATGTCTTTGGACTGTGGGAGGAAACCGGAATACCCGGAGGAAACCACACACAGACACGGGGAGAACATGCAAACTCCACGCAGGGAGGACCCGGGAAGCGAACCTGGGTCTCCTAACTGCGAGGCAGCAGCGCCACCGTGCTGCCCTTTGTTAGTAATTATAATCCAAAATCTAGAATGCCACAAAGAGACTGATGTCATCTTAAATACTCTTTTGGATCTGATATACAGTCATGCTAATTCCAAGAATTGCTTGATCACAACATGAATGAATTGTTAACAGGAAAAAGCCATCTCTCCACAAAATGGAGGCACCAGCAATAAAAAAACAGTAAATAAATAAAGATAAAAATGAACAATATCATGAAAATTATTACATTTTAAATATAAAGGGAGGCTAATTGGAAGCTATAGTGCACAAAACCACTGTGGACTTGAACCCGGACACAGACAGGCGGACATCTTATTTCACCCAACACACGTTTATTTACAGTTATATTCAGTGCACACAAACCCCAGTGCCTCCAGCACCGATCCCCCAATGTCCAGGCCACACAGTCCTTCGTGCCTCTCTCTCCTGGCCGCCTCCAGTCCTCTCTCCAGCTCTGTCCACTTCCACCCGACTTCCGCTATCGACTGAAGGGAGGCGGCCCCTTAAATAGGAACCCGGATGGGCTCCAGCTGCTTCCCGGCACTCCTCCGCAGACACGCCCCAGTGTGGCGGGTTTCCCCTGTTGTCTTCCCCCCAGCACTTCCAAGCCCGTTACCCGAGGCCCCCAACATAACCAGGGCGGACGCCCCCTCGCAGTCTGGAGGAAGCACAAGCCCTCCTCCGGTCCTCCTGGGCGTCCCGGCCGGGATCCAGCCCCGGACGGATGCCACACCACATTAACACAATGATATTCCGTCAGTACTGGATGTAGCTACATACTACATTTGGAAGTATTTAAATCTTTGCACATGGATTCACAAAATAAAAGGTTATAATGAAGGGTATAACCCTGCAAGATGGGAGAGATTTATAAATGACACAAAACAGACGGTGAACAGACAGCAAAAAAATTAGATTTTAAAATTTATTACGATAGAATATAATTAAAAGAAAGAAAAAGGAAGAGGATGAAATATTATATAAATATTGGCATTTCTAAAACATGGTCTGCCATGACACCCTCTTCACACATCTCAGCCAGTGTTCAACAAGAAGGGGCATTTAAATAGCTACTGTCGCGATATCAATGTATATTGATCATCATCATGGATTTTTAAATTTGCTTTCTTTTTTTTTGTATCATGATTTGCAAGTCCAGTGGCCACAATTGTCACGTGTTTGACATCACAACGTTTCCTGGTATAGATATATGGCTGTGGCGCTAGTGAGAGTATCCTTCAATTGGATAAATTTCAGATTTCTTAGTGATAGTTTCGCTTTTCAAGTATGTCAAGTGCTAGGTTAATTACAAGTTTTAATCTGTTTTTGACTTTGAATTTTGGTGTGTTCCAGTGTCTGATATACTCAATGCAGTAAACCCTCGGTATTCATGAATTTTGTTCTTGTAGATTTGCTCTGCCAGAGCACCTAAAAGAAAATCAAACTTGACTACAGAGTAAGTAAAAGTCTTAACAAGGTTTCCTTAGTTGAACCTATGGAAAATCATTATTGAGCCTCAAGGGACGAGACCAGGAGGCCATAGAATACACCGAAACTCTTTTCCACTGCTGGTCTTCCCACCTGAGGCAGCATCATGCCAGAACATAAAACTATGTTTCCCATAGGATCACTGCTTCACTATCTGCGGATTTCATATCCAAGTGTTTTACAGGAATATAGCCCTAGCAGATAATGAGAATTTACTATGTTTTTTGTTCTCCCAGTTTTGACCGCATGCCACTTTCTCTGATTCTGGTTCACAGAATCCTTAACTCCTGGCCTTTCTTTTTCTCTGTCACTAATCCTTGAGACTTATCAGCTGGACTCAATTTATCAGGTTTGTATAGTAATAGAGAACAATCCTTTAATGTCACAACAGAAACAGAGAAAACAGAAATTTTCGTACCTGGTGACAGCAAACACCATTCCTGCAGTCTCGAACCCAGCAGCTCGGCTTTTGCTTTTGACATACTCAAATCTCTGACCAAATCATTCAATTCGGACTGTGTTATCAGATGTGGATTGCCTGATGAGCACGGTTCAAAATCCTGGTCAATGTCACTGTCAGTTTCCTGCATTGCAGATTCTTCAATTGGTTTGTCTAAGGTCCAATCCTCTGGTGATTTCGGAAGACTGTTGTCATGTGGCATGGGTCTCATTGCTGAAGGTAGATTAGGATGTTCAGTTTGCTTCTTGTTTTTGGCAGAGAAACCTGACACATCAGTCAAACAGAAGTAACAGTCCATATGGTCTTTCTGTTCTCATTAGAACAGCAAACGGCATCGTCTTTCAAGTGCCTCTGAACCAGGTTCTCAGACTGACAGCACATGTCAAACAGCAAATGTGAGGTGCCCATTCCTTGTCTTGATCACCAATTTTGCAGCCGAAATACAGATGATAAGCTTTCTTCACAAGAGCAATCATCCAACGTCTCTGAGGCACAAGTGTATATTCACAACAGATACAGTATATCAGAATGTATCACAGCTGTTACGACATTGACGAGACATATCGTCCGACACCAAAACATCTATAGCATCAAGCTTACTTACTGTTATATTGCTACAGATACTATACTGATACTATACATACACACTGACTATCTATATTAACCAAATGAGCAGGATCAGTGTATGAAAGCCACCTTTATAGCATGTTGAGACAGCATCAAGGTTGTTCAGACCTGCCCAGGAATGCCCAGGATGTCAACTTCCACAGAACAGCTTCCTGATTCCATGCCTGGACATGGCCAGGCTGCACAAATAGTTATTGATAAGTCACTTATGGGTGCAAAAATGTTTGGATACAAATATAAGAAAAAATCATGACACAATTGAAGATTTCTCTGAAACAGTACGTGATGGGTATATTTTGATGTCATATCCTTAAACAGCACCCACAAATCTGTAAGAAACACCCAACAGTGTTGTGCAGTGAAATGTTTCTATTACAAACCAGGAAGAATCCAAGAGAATTGAAATGAGGCATTACAAGTGGTGTCTTTGGCATAAATATTCTGGTGGAGCAATGCCAAATTTTTCCTTTATGTATGAGGACTTCATAAACAAAAACTTATCTACAATATCTAATAATATCCCCCTTTTGCCAATGACTGGTGAGACATTCACACACAATCAATCAAATAATGGGGTATTGGAACCTTGTCTTCCTCATTTGGCAATGGACCACTGTGACACATTCTTACATCATCTCAAGAAACACAGACAATGTATTTAAACATCAAGTAAAGTGATAGTTTGCAGCTACCTGCTTCTTTTTTGACGACGATGGTAACATCTAAATATGAGATGGTCAGATTGAGAATTAGCAGCCTCATATCTGTGGGCAAGGTACTTTCCAGAAAGAGTGACATTCTGGTTCTGTGTTTGTTGCGGAGGGCAGGCACTTGCCCCAAGTGGAAGAGTTAAGTACCTCTGAGTCTTGTTCATGGGTTAGCATAGGGGCAATCATAAGACTGACTAACCGGTTTGTGTCATGAGATCTATTTTGAAAATGTTGGTGGTGAAGTTGAGGATAAGTCCTCAGGTGTAGCATCTGGATCTACATTCTGAAAGTGATTAGCTCAGTTCACACAAAGGAAACTGTCAGTTGCTCATGGCTGAGGAACAACCACATAATTACTTAGCCACTCTTCCACTTTGTGCTGTTCACCATTCTTTTCTTTCTTAACAGTTTTAAAAGTGATGGTGTTGCTTCTTAATATGATAACATGAAAATCCCTACCAGGTAGATGTGAATTTGAATGTTCACTCAATTTATTCAACCTACTAAATCCATGCTTACAGGGCCCAAAGCCTATCCTGGTAGTACTGGGTTCAAGAAAGAAACCAACTCTGGATGGGGTAGTAGCTCATTGCAAGGTGTACTTACACACACCAATACTCATTTATTCTGTAGAAAATTAGGAGCTTTCAGTTAAGCTGATGTGGATATCTTTGGGATGATGGATCAAAGCAGGAGAACTGAAAAAACACAGTAGCCAGGCAAAGATTCACACCCAAGACTCTGGACCCGCCCTGTTTAAAATTAGCTTTAAGGATTACTTTGAGGTTTTTTTGTTTTTTTTTTAAGTGCCCTATTATAAATATTAAACTTCTAGTATTAGCTGGCATATTGTCAGTGGTAATTCATTAATCACCTTTTGTAAATAGAACAGTGGAAAACTACAAAATATATGCTGCTTTGTGTGCATTTTACTTTTATTATCTGTGTAAACATGAAACATTGTTTAGAAGGAAATTGCATAAGGTGTTCCAAACATTGTAAGACTTAAATTTGCCATTTTGTTGTGGAAAATATGAAGTGTATTACTTGTTTTTCTATAACTTATTTTAATACATTTTAAGATATTTTAGGGACTATTTATTTTAACCTACATATGTCCTGGTCAGACTTACATTATTTAACTTAAGGTAGGCTAACTGTAGCTAGGAACCACAGTGGCAAAAAATAATAAAGAATAGTAGAAGACAACTGTTGTGATGTGAGATTTTGCATATAACTTGATAAATGTTTTGTATGTCTTTATTTACAATTGAGGCAAACCAATGTAATTTAGTGTTACTTTGGTGAGAGGTATTCGTGTTTGCCCCCCCTTTCCGACTGTCTCTTTGTAATTTTATGACAGGATTTGGGGGGCTGTGTCTTAAACCAGTTTGATGAGTATTTCTTTGCTAAAGTCTTTGTCTCATCCCCCACACAAAGCCAGGTTAGCTTAACATATAGTCTTGGGGGGTTGCAGGTGTTAATATGTACTATTTCTCCCATTGGTCTGAGATATGGCTGTCTGGATTGGCTGGAGGTGTTGGACAGAAAACCTATAAATTTGCTTGCTCAACCACATTCTCTCTCTCTCTCTAACCAACATATAATGAAGAAGCATCTCTCTTGCTAACCTGTGATGATGCAGAAGTATCTCTTGCTAACAAGTGAAGAAGACCATCATACCATGAACTGAAGACAACACAATGAAGAGCACAACTTCAGCCATTTTAAAACAGACATGTGGCTAAAAGCTGAGCACCAATGATGCCTTAACTAGAGACATTAAGTAACTACAAGTCTGTGTGCCACCTGAATTACACATCACCATTTTATCAGGCTGTATGTTTAATATTCAAATGTCCTTTGCATTTTGTTATTATACTGTATATGAATATTATCAGTAATACATTATTTTATGTGTAACTTAACTCCTGCTTGTCTTTTTACTACATCTAATTGCCTGATGTTATAGATATAGAAGGGAAGGTGGGGATAAGTTATAAACAATAATACCTTATAAACAGTGGTAAGTCTGCAAGATTAGGCATTCTAAGGCTACATATTAATAATACAATAGAGGAAAGTAGAGCAATATATATTACTCTACCAAGATAAAACAACAACAAACAATGACCTCCAATTTACAGTATATGCTGGCTTCAATATGACAGTAACTACATTCCTATGTAATGAGAGAATCAAGAGAAATGAAATAAATTTTTTTTAAGCTTAAAGAAAAGGTCAGTTACAATTCATGAAAAGGAAATCAAATTCTATTTAGTACATCTACATGCTCTTTCTTAATTAGCATTATCAAAAACATTTCTTGAGCTGAAATATTTTTATTGGGATTGAGATTTATCGAGGTTATAGGGCATAAATGAGTCCATTGGCCTCCCGACAGCGACTCCCAGTGGTCTTCAGGGTATCCAGCAGGGCTGTGCATAAAAACTACATAGTCCATTAGGCCCTGCTGGAATTCGGGGCCCGTCCATGCTGTCGGGAGAGCTCCTCCTGGCGGCCTGGGGGTGAGGGCCGGAATATGAAGCCGGCCATCCATCACACTGTGTATTACCTCTTGTGTTGTTAGGGCATTCAAAGTTTGATGCAAAATTCAAGAAATGGCTGGTTGTGAAGTGCACAGGTTTTAGCTATTACAAAGCTGCCTTTTTCCCAGTGGGCAAAACATTTTACTTTAATTTTGAATGATAATGCATCTCTGAAGATAGAATGATGAAGTAACAAACATTATTTGTTATAGATACTATTGCATCTCTGTCAGACAGATAACATTTTACGAGTTTATTGTTGTACAGCACTTCCAAAACATTCAGCCTTTTGCAGGTTGTACCTACTGATCTCTGTCTGAACACTATATTCTGGCAGGTTCTAGTGAGTTAGGACAGTTCACAAGCTATCCTAATTCCTGGTAAAGTCAGTAGTAGTTTTCTAAATTACAAACACTGACAAAATGCTTTTACTAATACTCCTAAGAGCAGGTTCACATTTACATTACTCTGAAATGTTTGAGCCAGTTAGGATTGTTTTTCTACTTTGAGACACTTGATATACATATGACCACTGATGCTTTTGGTTTATTTTTTTCCAAAAACAGAGAAATAAAATTCTTTTTTGGTGTTTGTATTTTATGCATTTTGTTTGTCTTATGTCCTGTGGTAGGCTGGCACTTTGCCCGGGATTTGTTCCTGCCTTGCGCCCTGTGTTGTCTGGGATTGGCTCCAGCAGACCCCCGTGACCCTGTGTTAGGATATAGCAGGTTGGAAAATGACTGACTGACTGTTTGGCTTATTTATGAGCCACCCGCCTCATGTACTCTAAGCCTGTTTTTCAAAGAAATGCTTTCTACAGTGATTAGTTTGTATGTCTGGTAAATCCATTGACTACATTAATCTAAAGTCAGCAGCCATCCACCCAAGTACTGTATATTCCAAAAAGTGATGACTGGGTTTTCTGCACCTAATGTCAAAGAACAATTATGTAGTCGAACAAAGTTGAAGTACAAATCAAACACAAGAATGGTGAAACAATTAATAAATTATTCAGCTTTAGCTGGACTAAGGTAATAAAATACAAAGGTATGGGGATGGGGGAAGAAGCTTATAAGCAAAACATCATTTATACATGCATTCTAAGACATATCCATTGCTTTGTATAGCTCTGAAAAATGTATTTTGAATGACAAATTAGTATTTTATTTTACATGCACAGAGATTTTAAGCTGTTGATCTTGAGACCAGAAGTCACCCAAAACATTTATACAGAGTATAAATAATAATATTAAAAATGGAGTCTTCCTCTTACTCGCTATTGAAAATAATAATGATACATTTTTAATAGTGTATTCTCAAAAACCTTCCACTAATCTGAATATAATTTTCTTGTTTATTACACAATGATTCCCTAATTCTTTAGGTAATTAGTTCCCAAAGGAAAGTGGAGACAGTCCTTGCAACATGATTTTTTTTTTTTAATATTTAAGTGCAAAGCAAATTTAGAACACTTCAGCATTAAAAATATGAGCTCCAGCATTACCATAACACGCATCTGTACTCTGTAGTAATGGCACATGTCCAACAGGATTTTGGATTCAGATTCAGAAATAGCTATTCATATATGCAAACTAATAAAATAGAAGTTTGTTTGAAAAGGCAAGGAAATGATACAAATAATGAGCTACAAAAAAGAAAATGCAATTCATATGGAACAGAATAATGTTTGTTGTATCCTTGTTCTATGTCAACTTTAAACTGATTATTCTTCACAAAAATAATTTGGGCCAGAAAACTTTCTCTGCAAACACAAACTAAATGACAACCAAAGGTACCACATCCTGTGCTTTAATAGCATTTTTCACAAGATAGTGCACAAAAGTCTGGGCTACTCATTTATAAGATTTCTCCAGATCTGCACAGCTCATAGAAAGACCTTAACACCTCAAATATTGTGTTAAATCCCAAAGTACAGTAGGTCCAAAACTCCACAGCTTGGACTAAATTTGCATTGCTTCTTCTGAAAATTAATTTAGATTAATGTCCTGATTACCCTTTCCTGATTATTTTTTCTATCTGAAGTAATCCATCAATAATCAGGGTACACCAGCTCCAACTGCTTTTTGAAATTGAGGGTCACCACTCCAGTCTATCAATCTAGAGGTAAAATCCTCTCTTCCAGGGTGGAACTCGGAAGGGAGGGGCCCTTGGATTTGAATCATTATTTTTTCCCCATCTAGCTGTAATGATGGAACTACAGAAAACAACTAATGTCAAAACCTAAGAGTAGCTGACACTTAAATAACCACTACACAAGAACAGCAGAGAGCCACAAAATGACAAAAACAGCACTTGTGATTATGAGCAATATAACAATACTGTATATTGGAATGATAACCATACTCTTTTTAAGTTTTCTATCATCCAAAGTCTATGTTATTTTGCCAATTTAACCTTTTCTTTTAATTTGTCAGTTTCAGGTATGGCCTTTGCTTTGAAACTGTGTGTCTAAGGCCAACATCCCATAGCTATCTTTTCACTGTTGCAGATGACACTGGTATTTGGTGTGAACTATTTAAGGAAGCAGCCTTAGACTGCTGAGGACCTGTATGGTGTCTGTTTCTAAATCTATAGACTCTAATATAATTATGTAGTTGGGCATCTGGGCATTCCATTTCTTTTACTGTTCTGTTTAGTTAAAGTTTACCTTCATCTCTCAACATAGTAGTAGACATCTTTGTATGAAATCTTCAGTTTATTTGCAATTTAACACATGAAATAACCTTCATTTCATAAAATAATAATAAGGTGACAAGTTTCTTAAAAAGCTTTTTTTGTTTTGGCCTGGAATTGAACTTGGAAATCCGAAAATATCTTATAACCCAAGGTAAGACAATTTTCTTGCATTGTTGAACAGAATACCAGGTTTCAGCTGAGCTAACAAAGGTTTCTCTAACCGTTCCTCATCAGTCGGGTTCAAGAAGGGCCATTCCACTAAGGCAGCTCTAGTTACAGTTGTCAACACATTACAGCAGGCAAAAGCTACGAACATGTTATCATTAATTATCCTGCCTGATCTGTTCTCTGCCTCCGACACGGTCAACCACTAGATCTTTCTTGCCACCCTATCTGACTTTGGCATTGCTAGGACTGCCTTCAGCTGGTTTGATTCCTGCCTCTCTGAAAGAGCCAAATGTGTGTCTTGGTCTGGAGAGATGCCAAGGTTGAACCAGGCAAACATGGGGGTACTCCTAGGTTTGGTTTTGTGCCCTCTTCTCTTCTCCCTATAAACCTCCTCACTGGGCCCTACCATCCAGTCACATAGTTTCTTGTATCAATGCTATGCTGAAGATATGCAGCTGCACCTGTTGTTCCCTCCTGAGGACTATAAATGTATCAGCTAGAATCTCTGCATGTGTCACTTGTATTGCAGTCTGGGTGAAGGAACACCATCTCCAGCTCAGCTTGGTAAAGGGGGACCTTCTTATTATTCCAGCTCACTCCTATGTTCAGCACCCCTTCTCTGTTCAATTTGGTTCATTATCACTAACATCCACCCAGTCAATATACAACCTTAGGGCGGTGATCAGTGACAAGCTATACTTCAGAGACCATGTTGCTATGGGTCTCTTGGTCTTGTAGATTCACTCTATGCAATATCTGCAAGATCAGACCATATCTAACAGAGAATGTAGCACAACTCCGGGTACTGACTTTGTTTTTTTCATGTCTAGAGTACTGCAGCTCTCTGTAGGTGGGAGTACTAGCAAGTGTCACCAAGCCCACTGCAGATGGTTAAATATGCAGCAGAATATCTGGTGTTCAATCAGCAGTGGTGGGCATATGTCACTTCTCTTCAGATCACTACATTGGCTTCCTTAAGTTCAAATCTTTGATGCTTGCCTTAAGAATAGTCAGTGGATCAGCAGCCAAATATAAATGGGGGCACTTAGGAGGTCCTTTTCTCCTTTACGACCACTCTGCTGTGCTGATTAATGGTGTCTGCATGGTATTTGTGAATTTCCCCTTGGGATTATTAAAGTATCCTATCTATCTATCTATCTATCTATCTATCTATCTAATAAATCTCAGTCCAGACTCTTTTCATGTGTACCACTTAGCTAGTTGCCTGAGCTTGCCAACTCCATTTGGAATTCTGACTCAATGTGTTTGTGTTTGAAGACTCTTGTTCAGTGAATTTCGGTCTAACTGATATAAGTGGTATATTTTTATTATCTAGAAATTGTAACTCACTTGTAATTTTGTTCCAGGCTCTCCACTTGTGATGATCAATTTTGTAACCTTGTCCTGTAACATTTTTCATACACATTCCCTTAGTATGACGTTACTTGATTATGCTGACCTCTTTTATACATCACTTTGGATAAAAGTGTCTGCTAAGCAAATAAATTTTAATGTAATAACCAATTAGCATTTAAATATGATTAATTAAGGATGAGCTAAGAGAGTTTACCATTAAGACACTGGAGAAATGGCTGCAGAAAAAAAGGTTTTGCTGCCTTATGTAAATAATACATTTTATTACTATATTTGAAACAGTAATAGCCATTCGAAACATTAGTAATGCCTTGGCTATATTCTTAAATCAATTTAATGATACCTTGATAAAAAAGTTTAAATTTTTATCAAAAACCTTTCTGACTTATTAAAAAAATCCCACAAAAAGAAGAGCGAATATCAGCAAAAGATACAGATAATCACTGAGCTGAGGTTGAGGATCTGCTTGTCTTTTCTAACTAGGTTGTTCCCTGGTTCTTTAATGGGGTACTTTGCACATTTGTGTACTACATAGATACCATAAAGACTCTCACCCAATTTTCTTTGCTTTCTTAACTGTTTTCTCCTTTCCAAAAGTAAGCCTTCTGTCAACTAATCTCTCAACTCTAGACTCAGTTGTCCTTATCTTTGGACAGTTTTTTAACTCCAAATGACGGTTAATCCCAGGGCCATGCCCTGTAATCACTTTGGGAATGTGAGAGACCCCCTGCAGTTACAAAACCATTCGGCTGTTTGACCCTTTTGGCTCTGGTTGATATAATTTCCTTGTATTTCTGTTGGAAACTACCTGGAAGTACCTTCAATAAATAATCTTTAAAGTCAATCTTTGACATTATGAATCAAGGCCTATATGCAGGAACACATACCATTTCATCTCCTTTAATAATGCTCCAATCTAGAAATCTGATAATCTTAAGCATGTTTTCATTGACAGAATAAGATTAGTTTTAATTATTTATCTTTTCTATAACTGTAGGTTTTGCTTGCCTTTTAATGTTTCCCCTCCTCTGTAATGTCAGGCTAACTTTAAAGCTATTGTTTCAATTTAAGCATGTCCAGGAATTTCAACCTTGATGTAACTCCTTTAACAAAAGAAACATGAGGAAATCTGATTGACCATTGAAGTAAGATGATAGAGCAAGATTTTTAACCACTTGGCTTTAAAAGAGATTGGTCTCCAAGGCAGCTTCTGCACCTCTTACTCTTTTAACACTAGAATTACCAGAGCCTATGAAAAAACTTGTAGATCCGGCCCACCTTAAATCCCATCGCATTATTCTCTCAGTCACAATCATAATACATACTACCACCCTAGGAATCTGACGCTGTTAGTTTTTATTTGAAATTGGGAATAACTGTAGATATGAATGGTGTTTTGAGGCAATGGAACTAGACATTCTCTGATCTGGAGGGATAAAAGCTGACACACAAACGCTGGTGAATCTGCCTTATTCGTATCTCACCGTCACTTGATTTTTTTTATTCAGTTTTATTGAGTGTTCCTGCTCATGCTGAATAGTATGCACCTTATGGTCTATGATGTCAAAAAAAACCAAAGACATAGGTATATATGATATTTGGAATTATTCATTTTATGACCTGTATAGTACATTTCAGAAAACATTGTGGCACAGATGTAACATTATTCATATTATTCATATTCATTCGCATAACAGCTTGTGGTTGTAGTCAGTGACCCACGTTTTTTTTTTCCCGATCTTGCCAGTCTCTACATTGCTGTATGGTGCCGTTTCTTTTGTACTCCAGGGCATGCAGAGTAAAGAATAGTACAGAGAGGTCAGTTCAGCGCTATATGCAATCAACGAACAGCGTTAGATCAGGAGTGACTTTATGCTGGCACTGTTACTTTGAGTCAGATCAGGAGGGGCGGGGTTGGGTGGGGTATTACACCATGATCATGATTGAGAGAATAAAACTGAAAAATAAATTCATACTCAATGTCCCATATAATTGTCTCTTTGTTTTTTCTCTGTGCTGCGTTGACATCGTGCACCAGAAGGCGTAAGCTTATTCAGTGCAAGCAGGAACACGCAAGTGGCCAGCTGCTGTGTGCTATAACACGCTTGACCTGGTGGCGATCAACGCACATGTACTGTGCAAGGTATGCACTGGGGCGACTGAGAAAAGAAGAGTGTTCATGGCTCACCTTGCAGAGGAACTTCGTCGTCACATCTTACTAGAAAAGGCGACAAGCTTCTGTTCCAAGACAGCCGCTTTCCCCAGGAAAGTAAACTGAGTCAGTGTCAGGTGCCCTTTTAGTGTAATAGAAACCACAGCATAGAGAGAAGTGTGCGCATTGCAACAGGTACACATGTCGTAAATGTAGGAAGGACAGTCCTTGCGTGTGTGTGTGAACTGTTAACATTTGAATCTGATGATTGCATATAGTGCTGAACTGACCTTTTTGTACTATAATTTCCTCTGCATGTCCTGGAGTACAAAAGAAACAGCACCATACAGCAACGTGGAGACTGGCAAGATCGGGAAAAAAAAACATGCGGTCACTGATTACAACCGCAAGATGTTATGCGAATGAATATGAATAATATAAATAATGTTGCATCCGTGCCACAATGTTTTCTGAAATGTACTATACAGGTCATAAAATAAATAATTCCAAATATCATATATACCTATGTCTCTGTTTTTTTTTTGACATTATAGACCATAAGGTGCATACTAATTCAGCGTGAGCAGGAACACTCAATAAAACTAAATAAAAAAAATCAAGTGACGGTGAGATACGAATAAGGCAGATTCACCAGCATTTGTGTGTCAGCTTTTATTCCTCCACATCACAGAATGTCCAGTCAGATCCCTAGGGCGGTAGTATGTATCGTGATTGTGACTGAGAGAATAAAAGTGAAAAAAAAGGTAACTATTACAAGTGCTATAAATGTACACCGTCTGTTACAGATGCAAACCAAATGTATGTGTTTATTGTATAATATTAACAATAAGAGCAGATCACTATTGAAAACGGTAAATATAGGAGGCAGTCGGGATTGAATTGGGGACTGTTGATTACAAGTCAGCAAATTTTACCTCTACGCCGCAGAAACTGTTGTCTTATCCTTGAACATTTTGTGAAAGTGTTTATTTCATCTTTGAACTTCAGACCTCACACATTACATAGTTTATGCCAACATTTTGTCATTTACTACTAAAATATGAAAACGCTTCTGTTTTAACAATGTGTTTACACAGATTATTGTAGATACAGAAAACACATTTAATGCATGTGTTCCAAATAATGATCTATTATTTCCACTGTAAAACTCCTGCTTGCTGCTTGTCTTGGTGGGGGGGATGGAATAGCAGGCTGCTTGCTGCTTGTCTTTATCGGCATATTTACAAGACAAAAGACGCTGACGGAAAGGTGCGATGGGATTTAAGGTGGGCTGGATCTACAAGTTTTTTCATAGGCTATGGTAATTCTAGTGTTAATTGGGTCAGACTGTTGTCACATGTAATCTGTTGACTGACACCATTTAGCTTGGGGGAGTTGTACTAACCTCCTGCAACTCCTCCATATGCTCAATCTCACATATGCACTGAGAGATGTAAGGGCACGTTTATACTTCATGTTCAGAACGCATCATGGCTGCCACGCATTCACAGCATTCATTTGACGTGTCTTCCGAGCAGGTCCTCACAAATTAACGTGACGTGTGCGCAAATTGCAGTACCAGCAAAAAGTCAGGGGGAGCAGTGTGACAAAAGTTGGAATGACATCAGAGTCTCTGTTTACTATTTACATGTGACAGAAAGCCTCTATGCGGATCCTAAGGGATCGATGTTCGCACTTCAATATTTGATGAATGGTTCAAAGTGGTGAAGCAAAATGCCGACATACAGATGCATTTGTGGTGCTTTTATATTCAAGTGTCGCATATTCCCTATTGTAATGACACGATACATTTTAAAAATCTCACATACCATCTTTTGTGCCGTCTTTTTTGCAAGTTCACAACAGCAACATAATGTACAGCACTGTATTTGAGCCACAGAGAAAAAAGGTTAAGGACACGGTGAAAATGTGTATTTTATGATTAAAGTGGAAATTTTGGCTTTAATCTCGAAATGTCCACTTTAATCTCGTAGTTTACTTTATCATTAAAGCATACCGTTGTAAACATCATCCCAGTTTTTAATCGCTACGAGCTTCATGGACCTGACAGCAGCGGCAAACAGCAATAGATCTCCACACAGAACACATTAAATGCATGATATTCCAACTATCTGCAAATTTAGAATCTTTAGATTTATACTTGATACCACTATTATGATGAAATGCATTAAAGTATGTATGTTACATTTTACAGATAAATCGTTAGTTTCGTTTAAATAATGAATACTGTTAATAATTGCACACATGGGGGTGACACGGTGGCGGAGCGGTAGCACTGCTGTCTCGCAGGGAGTTACGTTGCTGGTATTCCCTGTTTCGAGTTTACATGTTTTCCTGCTGGGTTTCCACACTGTGCTCTGGTTTCCTTCCAAAGATATGCAAATGTGGGAATTTGGTGCCATGAAAATCTCTCCAGTGTATGTGTGTGCTTGTATTCACCTTGCTATGAGCTGAGGCCCCATCCAGGGATTGTTTCTGCATCGTGCCCAATGTTTGCTGGAATGGACAAATCCCTGGATTGATGGATGTAATCATTAAACATCCTTTTCAAAGATATTGCGGTAAGGTGTCATCGGAATTTAATGGGTGTTCCAGGCATTCACAACACAGAGAAGCCGAACCTGTTCTCACCGTGATAATATCTCACACTGTCACCTGCTGAATTCCTCCAGATTAGGGATTAATTTAGATTAATGTCCTGATTACCCTTTCCTGATTATTTTTTCTATCTGAAGTAATCCATCAATAATCAGGGTACACCAGCTCCAACTGCTTTTTGAAATTGAGGGTCACCACTCCAGTCTATCAATCTAGAGGTAAAATCCTCTCTTCCAGGGTGGAACTCGGAAGGGAGGGGCCCTTGGATTTGAATCATTATTTTTTCCCCATCTAGCTGTAATGATGGAACTACAGAAAACAACTAATGTCAAAACCTAAGAGTAGCTGACACTTAAATAACCACTACACAAGAACAGCAGAGAGCCACAAAATGACAAAAACAGCACTTGTGATTATGAGCAATATAACAATACTGTATATTGGAATGATAACCATACTCTTTTTAAGTTTTCTATCATCCAAAGTCTATGTTATTTTGCCAATTTAACCTTTTCTTTTAATTTGTCAGTTTCAGGTATGGCCTTTGCTTTGAAACTGTGTGTCTAAGGCCAACATCCCATAGCTATCTTTTCACTGTTGCAGATGACACTGGTATTTGGTGTGAACTATTTAAGGAAGCAGCCTTAGACTGCTGAGGACCTGTATGGTGTCTGTTTCTAAATCTATAGACTCTAATATAATTATGTAGTTGGGCATCTGGGCATTCCATTTCTTTTACTGTTCTGTTTAGTTAAAGTTTACCTTCATCTCTCAACATAGTAGTAGACATCTTTGTATGAAATCTTCAGTTTATTTGCAATTTAACACATGAAATAACCTTCATTTCATAAAATAATAATAAGGTGACAAGTTTCTTAAAAAGCTTTTTTTGTTTTGGCCTGGAATTGAACTTGGAAATCCGAAAATATCTTATAACCCAAGGTAAGACAATTTTCTTGCATTGTTGAACAGAATACCAGGTTTCAGCTGAGCTAACAAAGGTTTCTCTAACCGTTCCTCATCAGTCGGGTTCAAGAAGGGCCATTCCACTAAGGCAGCTCTAGTTACAGTTGTCAACACATTACAGCAGGCAAAAGCTACGAACATGTTATCATTAATTATCCTGCCTGATCTGTTCTCTGCCTCCGACACGGTCAACCACTAGATCTTTCTTGCCACCCTATCTGACTTTGGCATTGCTAGGACTGCCTTCAGCTGGTTTGATTCCTGCCTCTCTGAAAGAGCCAAATGTGTGTCTTGGTCTGGAGAGATGCCAAGGTTGAACCAGGCAAACATGGGGGTACTCCTAGGTTTGGTTTTGTGCCCTCTTCTCTTCTCCCTATAAACCTCCTCACTGGGCCCTACCATCCAGTCACATAGTTTCTTGTATCAATGCTATGCTGAAGATATGCAGCTGCACCTGTTGTTCCCTCCTGAGGACTATAAATGTATCAGCTAGAATCTCTGCATGTGTCACTTGTATTGCAGTCTGGGTGAAGGAACACCATCTCCAGCTCAGCTTGGTAAAGGGGGACCTTCTTATTATTCCAGCTCACTCCTATGTTCAGCACCCCTTCTCTGTTCAATTTGGTTCATTATCACTAACATCCACCCAGTCAATATACAACCTTAGGGCGGTGATCAGTGACAAGCTATACTTCAGAGACCATGTTGCTATGGGTCTCTTGGTCTTGTAGATTCACTCTATGCAATATCTGCAAGATCAGACCATATCTAACAGGGAATGTAGCACAACTCCGGGTACTGACTTTGTTTTTTTCATGTCTAGAGTACTGCAGCTCTCTGTAGGTGGGAGTACTAGCAAGTGTCACCAAGCCCACTGCAGATGGTTAAATATGCAGCAGAATATCTGGTGTTCAATCAGCAGTGGTGGGCATATGTCACTTCTCTCTTCAGATCACTACATTGGCTTCCTTAAGTTCAAATCTTTGATGCTTGCCTTAAGAATAGTCAGTGGATCAGCAGCCAAATATAAATGGGGGCACTTAGGAGGTCCTTTTCTCCTTTACGACCACTCTGCTGTGCTGATTAATGGTGTCTGCATGGTATTTGTGAATTTCCCCTTGGGATTATTAAAGTATCCTATCTATCTATCTATCTATCTATCTATCTATCTAATAAATCTCAGTCCAGACTCTTTTCATGTGTACCACTTAGCTAGTTGCCTGAGCTTGCCAACTCCATTTGGAATTCTGACTCAATGTGTTTGTGTTTGAAGACTCTTGTTCAGTGAATTTCGGTCTAACTGATATAAGTGGTATATTTTTATTATCTAGAAATTGTAACTCACTTGTAATTTTGTTCCAGGCTCTCCACTTGTGATGATCAATTTTGTAACCTTGTCCTGTAACATTTTTTCATACACATTCCCTTAGTATGACGTTACTTGATTATGCTGACCTCTTTTATACATCACTTTGGATAAAAGTGTCTGCTAAGCAAATAAATTTTAATGTAATAACCAATTAGCATTTAAATATGATTAATTAAGGATGAGCTAAGAGAGTTTACCATTAAGACACTGGAGAAATGGCTGCAGAAAAAAAGGTTTTGCTGCCTTATGTAAATAATACATTTTATTACTATATTTGAAACAGTAATAGCCATTCGAAACATTAGTAATGCCTTGGCTATATTCTTAAATCAATTTAATGATACCTTGATAAAAAAGTTTAAATTTTTATCAAAAACCTTTCTGACTTATTAAAAAAATCCCACAAAAAGAAGAGCGAATATCAGCAAAAGATACAGATAATCACTGAGCTGAGGTTGAGGATCTGCTTGTCTTTTCTAACTAGGTTGTTCCCTGGTTCTTTAATGGGGTACTTTGCACATTTGTGTACTACATAGATACCATAAAGACTCTCACCCAATTTTCTTTGCTTTCTTAACTGTTTTCTCCTTTCCAAAAGTAAGCCTTCTGTCAACTAATCTCTCAACTCTAGACTCAGTTGTCCTTATCTTTGGACAGTTTTTTAACTCCAAATGACGGTTAATCCCAGGGCCATGCCCTGTAATCACTTTGGGAATGTGAGAGACCCCCTGCAGTTACAAAACCATTCGGCTGTTTGACCCTTTTTGGCTCTGGTTGATATAATTTCCTTGTATTTCTGTTGGAAACTACCTGGAAGTACCTTCAATAAATAATCTTTAAAGTCAATCTTTGACATTATGAATCAAGGCCTATATGCAGGAACACATACCATTTCATCTCCTTTAATAATGCTCCAATCTAGAAATCTGATAATCTTAAGCATGTTTTCATTGACAGAATAAGATTAGTTTTAATTATTTATCTTTTCTATAACTGTAGGTTTTGCTTGCCTTTTAATGTTTCCCCTCCTCTGTAATGTCAGGCTAACTTTAAAGCTATTGTTTCAATTTAAGCATGTCCAGGAATTTCAACCTTGATGTAACTCCTTTAACAAAAGAAACATGAGGAAATCTGATTGACCATTGAAGTAAGATGATAGAGCAAGATTTTTAACCACTTGGCTTTAAAAGAGATTGGTCTCCAAGGCAGCTTCTGCACCTCTTACTCTTTTAACACTAGAATTACCAGAGCCTATGAAAAAACTTGTAGATCCGGCCCACCTTAAATCCCATCGCATTATTCTCTCAGTCACAATCATAATACATACTACCACCCTAGGAATCTGACGCTGTTAGTTTTTATTTGAAATTGGGAATAACTGTAGATATGAATGGTGTTTTGAGGCAATGGAACTAGACATTCTCTGATCTGGAGGGATAAAAGCTGACACACAAACGCTGGTGAATCTGCCTTATTCGTATCTCACCGTCACTTGATTTTTTTTATTCAGTTTTATTGAGTGTTCCTGCTCATGCTGAATAGTATGCACCTTATGGTCTATGATGTCAAAAAAAAAAAAAAACCAAAGACATAGGTATATATGATATTTGGAATTATTCATTTTATGACCTGTATAGTACATTTCAGAAAACATTGTGGCACAGATGTAACATTATTCATATTATTCATATTCATTCGCATAACAGCTTGTGGTTGTAGTCAGTGACCCACGTTTTTTTTTTCCCGATCTTGCCAGTCTCTACATTGCTGTATGGTGCCGTTTCTTTTGTACTCCAGGGCATGCAGAGTAAAGAATAGTACAGAGAGGTCAGTTCAGCGCTATATGCAATCAACGAACAGCGTTAGATCAGGAGTGACTTTATGCTGGCACTGTTACTTTGAGTCAGATCAGGAGGGGCGGGGTTGGGTGGGTATTACACCATGATCATGATTGAGAGAATAAAACTGAAAAATAAATTCATACTCAATGTCCCATATAATTGTCTCTTTGTTTTTTCTCTGTGCTGCGTTGACATCGTGCACCAGAAGGCGTAAGCTTATTCAGTGCAAGCAGGAACACGCAGGTGGCCAGCTGCTGTGTGCTATAACACGCTTGACCTGGTGGCGATCAACGCACATGTACTGTGCAAGGTATGCACTGGGGCGACTGAGAAAAGAAGAGTGTTCATGGCTCACCTTGCAGAGGAACTTCGTCGTCACATCTTACTAGAAAAGGCGACAAGCTTCTGTTCCAAGACAGCCGCTTTCCCCAGGAAAGTAAACTGAGTCAGTGTCAGGTGCCCTTTTAGTGTAATAGAAACCACAGCATAGAGAGAAGTGTGCGCATTGCAACAGGTACACATGTCGTAAATGTAGGAAGGACAGTCCTTGCGTGTGTGTGTGAACTGTTAACATTTGAATCTGATGATTGCATATACTGCTGAACTGACCTTTTTGTACTATAATTTCCTCTGCATGTCCTGGAGTACAAAAGAAACAGCACCATACAGCAACGTGGAGACTGGCAAGATCGGGAAAAAAAAACATGCGGTCACTGATTACAACCGCAAGATGTTATGCGAATGAATATGAATAATATAAATAATGTTGCATCCGTGCCACAATGTTTTCTGAAATGTACTATACAGGTCATAAAATAAATAATTCCAAATATCATATATACCTATGTCTCTGTTTTTTTGACATTATAGACCATAAGGTGCATACTAATTCAGCGTGAGCAGGAACACTCAATAAAACTAAATAAAAAAAATCAAGTGACGGTGAGATACGAATAAGGCAGATTCACCAGCATTTGTGTGTCAGCTTTTATTCCTCCACATCACAGAATGTCCAGTCAGATCCCTAGGGCGGTAGTATGTATCGTGATTGTGACTGAGAGAATAAAAGTGAAAAAAAAGGTAACTATTACAAGTGCTATAAATGTACACCGTCTGTTACAGATGCAAACCAAATGTATGTGTTTATTGTATAATATTAACAATAAGAGCAGATCACTATTGAAAACGGTAAATATAGGAGGCAGTCGGGATTGAATTGGGGACTGTTGATTACAAGTCAGCAAATTTTACCTCTACGCAGAAACTGTTGTCTTATCCTTGAACATTTTGTGAAAGTGTTTATTTCATCTTTGAACTTCAGACCTCACACATTACATAGTTTATGCCAACATTTTGTCATTTACTACTAAAATATGAAAAACGCTTCTGTTTTAACAATGTGTTTACACAGATTATTGTAGATACAGAAAACACATTTAATGCATGTGTTCCAAATAATGATCTATTATTTCCACTGTAAAACTCCTGCTTGCTGCTTGTCTTGGTGGGGGGGATGGAATAGCAGGCTGCTTGCTGCTTGTCTTTATCGGCATATTTACAAGACAAAAGACGCTGACGGAAAGGTGCGATGGGATTTAAGGTGGGCTGGATCTACAAGTTTTTTCATAGGCTATGGTAATTCTAGTGTTAATTGGGTCAGACTGTTGTCACATGTAATCTGTTGACTGACACCATTTAGCTTGGGGGAGTTGTACTAACCTCCTGCAACTCCTCCATATGCTCAATCTCACATATGCACTGAGAGATGTAAGGGCACGTTTATACTTCATGTTCAGAACGCATCATGGCTGCCACGCATTCACAGCATTCATTTGACGTGTCTTCCGAGCAGGTCCTCACAAATTAACGTGACGTGTGCGCAAATTGCAGTACCAGCAAAAAGTCAGGGGGAGCAGTGTGACAAAAGTTGGAATGACATCAGAGTCTCTGTTTACTATTTACATGTGACAGAAAGCCTCTATGCGGATCCTAAGGGATCGATGTTCGCACTTCAATATTTGATGAATGGTTCAAAGTGGTGAAGCAAAATGCCGACATACAGATGCATTTGTGGTGCTTTTATATTCAAGTGTCGCATATTCCCTATTGTAATGACACGATACATTTTAAAAATCTCACATACCATCTTTTGTGCCGTCTTTTTTTTTTTTGCAAGTTCACAACAGCAACATAATGTACAGCACTGTATTTGAGCCACAGAGAAAAAAGGTTAAGGACACGGTGAAAATGTGTATTTTATGATTAAAGTGGAAATTTTGGCTTTAATCTCGAAATGTCCACTTTAATCTCGTAGTTTACTTTATCATTAAAGCATACCGTTGTAAACATCATCCCAGTTTTTAATCGCTACGAGCTTCATGGACCTGACAGCAGCGGCAAACAGCAATAGATCTCCACACAGAACACATTAAATGCATGATATTCCAACTATCTGCAAATTTAGAATCTTTAGATTTATACTTGATACCACTATTATGATGAAATGCATTAAAGTATGTATGTTACATTTTACAGATAAATCGTTAGTTTCGTTTAAATAATGAATACTGTTAATAATTGCACACATGGGGGTGACACGGTGGCGGAGCGGTAGCACTGCTGTCTCGCAGGGAGTTACGTTGCTGGTATTCCCTGTTTCGAGTTTACATGTTTTCCTGCTGGGTTTCCACACTGTGCTCTGGTTTCCTTCCAAAGATATGCAAATGTGGGAATTTGGTGCCATGAAAATCTCTCCAGTGTATGTGTGTGCTTGTATTCACCTTGCTATGAGCTGAGGCCCCATCCAGGGATTGTTTCTGCATCGTGCCCAATGTTTGCTGGAATGGACAAATCCCTGGATTGATGGATGTAATCATTAAACATCCTTTTCAAAGATATTGCGGTAAGGTGTCATCGGAATTTAATGGGTGTTCCAGGCATTCACAACACAGAGAAGCCGAACCTGTTCTCACCGTGATAATATCTCACACTGTCACCTGCTGAATTCCTCCAGATTTACGTAAAGTACGTGCGCAAGTATAAACAGTAAAACGCTTGTGCAGCAGGAGCGTCCGCTGCAGCATGCGTTGCGCCGCATGAAGTATAAACCCGGCCTAAGGGTGATATTATGTCGGGCTTGAATCCTCCTGAGGGTCTGTGTCTGTCTAGACTGTTGTTCAAAGATATATTATGGCTAACAGTGTAGGCATTACTCTTTTGAAAAGCTGTCCTTTGGGACTGTTTCTTGCCTTGTGGCTTCACATTACCATTAGTAGACAGCTGTCACCTAGTAAATCTGGTACAATTTGCTAATTATATGCTTTAGCAATTTTGTTACATAGTTTTTCTTTGATTGGCATAATGCTGTTTGGACCTCAGTTGGTTTCTGTCTGGGATTTCTTCTGTATGCAGTTTTCATGTTCTCCAGGTGTTTGTGAACTTTGAAAAAGGATATAAATAGAACATCTTCCACACTGTGAGTAGTTAGACTGACTCAAACATAACAACATGATACACTGTTTCACAACAGCATTAGATGCAAATAATCAAATCATGGAAACATAATGGGAAAAATGGCAGTCCTCATGTCGGATTTTTATCAAGCATGTTGACCCAGTATCTGAACTCAGTACACTTGTATTTTGCCTTGAATGCTATCTATACAAACTTCTCTGTTGATTCAAACAGATAATGCAGATAATATAGAAATGTCTGGTTTCATAGTTGTGATGTCTCTTTTAGTCAGATCACATTTCCACATCTCTGTGATGGAAGAATTCTACCAAACCCTCAAGTAATCCATACTGTACAGAGCAAGAAAGTTACCTTCAGACCCGCATTTATCCATATACAAAGCAACTGTAATTTCTGTGATAATATTAAAATGATTGAAACTGATAGAACACAATGAAATCAGAAATGCCTGACTCAAGTTTCTGAGACAGATTTTTTCATCCAGCTTATAAACAGCTGCTGCTGCTTCATGTCAAGTAGACCATATATCTCATTATTTTCTAAAAATCTAGCCAGGTTTGCGAAATGTGTCAAATTGTCCCTCTGAGTGACAAAAAGGTATTGACTTGAATTCTTGCATATGCTATATATGCTTGCATATTATTTTTTTCTTTCCTTGGAGATTCATGTTTAAATCATTCAGGTGAGCCATCATATTCAACAGAAAATGTAAATCACAGTTCTTTGAAGGTCTTTCAATGTTAGAAAGCCTTGCAATGTAAAGTTTTTCAAAAAATAAAATCCTTAATATGAGGAACCAAAGAGGTAAATAATTCTTGTACTTTTCCTCTGCCCAGCCATAATTCAGTGTGATCTTTGAAACCACAGTCAATCAATCATTTCAAAGACTGAACAAACTGTTTATGGATGAAGGAACTTCCACTTTGGATGTATTATACGATTTTCACAACTATGCCCATGAAAGTATTCAATGTCTCAGTTCTGGGTTGTTGAGCAAACAAAGATCTTTATACGGAGTGGATGACACTTTTTTTTTTTTACAAATACTGCTTCGAAATAGAAAATAAATCCTGACTTGTGTCCATTGTATTTGAAGTTTTTTTTTTCTTCAATCTAGGTACATTTTTTTTTTTTTTGAATAAAAGTAAGTACATCATGTCCAAACACATTACCTCACAATCCAGTCTTCTTTTAAAATTAGGGAGCATATACTGGACTACAAAGTTCAACTGCTTCATTTCAGTAAGGTCTGGTGAGCTGTTTAGTGTCACTTTTTAAATAATTGCTCTTTAATGTTTTTTTGATAGTTTTTGCAGGATATAATTCTTCTCATTTGAATCATAAATCTTAAGAGTTTCACTTACCATGATTGCAATTTCTTTTATTATCTTAGTGGGATATTATGTAATTTTCTGGAGCAAAATTCAGGCTACTTTATGGATAGCTAAAGTCAACAGTTAATGGAGATGGAAGGAACTACTTTAGGCCAGCCTTCTGATTATAAAGTTGTGACAGAATTTTGGCTATGAATATGAAATTTATTTTTATAAGTGTTTTTGAAACTGGTGACCTTTTACACATAAAAATGTGTATTTTGTGCAGAAGGCAGGGGATTTTCTTTTACTTATATTGGTACAAATCTCCTGAAATGCTCGTGTCATGTTCATTCACTTTTTTAACTATTCATGTATCCATCCTTAGGGTCAAAATAAAAAATAAATAATTACAGTTCAATTAAGAACAGTTTATGTAAGTAACTCAAGCAAGGACAACGTCAAAACAGCAAGCCATGGGCTTTATTGGCCTTTACCTTTGTATCAGTGGTTCAGTCAAAGGGTGAAGCAGAATGACTAAATGAGTTGACTAGTCACCTGATAATAACAGTATACTCTCATTGGCTGATGGTATACAACTGACCATGATGTCAAAAGGAGTATTTGTTACATTTCATTATTGGAGTCAAAACTGTCACATTCCCATGATAAATTTGTCACTTGTGGCATTTGGTGACAGAGTTGTCCACTCTAACCTTGAAAACAAAAGAAGGATGATTTAGTCACAGACATCTAACCATTAAGACATTTCATGCAGGTAAAACTATTGCTTGTGATCTTGAAAGTGAATGAGTATTAATGGACATTTGTGGTTTTCATCAGCTGAAAGTTGCATTTGTCTTTGACAACTGAAATAGACAGAAATTAAGAGAACTTCTATGGTATTTTTTTTTACATTTTTTATTTTTATTAATTTTATTACAATCCATACAAAGCAATCAAGTTTTTACAAAAAGAAAAATTTAGTTAAGAACAGATCGATCCCCACCCTTGAGAGAGAGAGCAAGCCAAACAGCGTTAAATTTAAGGCTTGTAAACATACCTAAATTAATAAATTCTCTGTGCTTTATGAACTTATTTTAAAATATTACTGATTAGATCCTGCCATGTTTTGAAAAAAGTCTGTACGGATCCTCTAACTGAGTATTTGATTTTTTCCAATTTCAAATAATATAACACATCGGTTTCCCACTGACTTAAAAGAGGAGAGTTTGGGTTCTTCCTGTTTATCAATAAGTCTGCGTGCCAAAAGTGTAGTGAATGCAATCACAATTTGTTTGTCTTTCTCCACTTTAAGCCCCTCTGGAAGAACCCCAAACACAGCTGTTAATGAGTTAGGAGGGATTTTGAGTCCAAAGCTATCTGAAAGGTAATTAAAAATTTTTGTCCAGAATAATGTTAATTTGGTGCAGGCCCAGAACATGTGACCTAGTGAGGCTGGAACTTGGTTGCAACTTTCGCAGGTTGGATCATGCCCTGGAAACATTTTGGAGAGTTTTAGACGAGACATATGTGCTCGATATATAATTTTAAGTTGTATAATTGTATGCTTTGCGCATATGGAGCTCGAGTGAATTCTCTGCATTGCTACTTTCCACTCCTTTTCTGATATATTAATTGAGAGATCTTTTTTCCCAATGTCCTCTTGGATCTTTGAAAGGGAGGGATTGTAAAATGATTTTATATATTGTAGAGATGGAGTCTAAGTCCTTGAGATTGAGCAATATTTTTTCCAGCATGGATGAGGGTGCAAGATGAGGAAAATCTGGAAGGTTCTGTTTAACAAAGTTCCTGATTTGAAGATAGTGAAAGAAATGTGTAGTTGGAATGTTAAATTTGGAATGTAATTGTTCATAGGATGCAAAGACGTTGTCTATATAAAGATCTCTAAGCAAGTTAATTCCAAATTTTTTCCAGATATTAAAAACTGCATATGTTTGTGAAGGTTAAAAGAGGTGGCTCTCTTGCAGAGGTGCCACAGATAGAAGCTTCTCCATCTTAAAATGCTTTCTACATTGGTTCCAGATTCTAAGTGAGTGGAGCACAATTGGGTTATTTGTATATTGGCGATAGCGTGTGTTTATTGGAGCACAGAGCAAGGAATACAAAGAAGTACTGCAGGATTTTACTTCTATTGTGGTCCAAGCCTGTGTATGTTCTTCTATTTGTGTCCAGGTTCTTACCGCCTGTATATTTGCTGCCCAGTAATAAAACTGGAAGTTAGGCCAGAAATGCATTAGATTGTGTATCGTCTTCCTTAAACTCAGTAGTATATAGGGATTTATAGTAGTCTCTGAAAGTGTGCATTATATTTTAGTGTTCGACGATTTTATCTCCGTTCGTGTTAGTGATTACCAAGATTGCGTTGCGCACTTCTTGCTTGTGAATTTGTTGAGCTAAAAGCTTATTAGCTTTCTCTCCATGTTCATAGTAATGATGTCTGGATTTGTAGATTAGTTGTTCAGTTTCTTTAGTTGTCAAGAGGTTTAATTCTGAATGTAGAGCCTGCCTCCTCCTATGTAGAGTCTCGCTTGGTAGTCTGGCATGTTCTTCATCTATTTTAATAATTTCGCTTTTTATCTCTGCTACTTTCTTGGCCTCAGATTTATTTCTGTGGGAAAGATATGAGATAATCTGTCCTCTTAAGAAGGCCTTAAGAGTTTCCCAGAGTATTCCTGCAGAGATCTCGGGGGATGTATTTGTCTTTAGAAAGAATTTGATTTGTTTGGATATAAATTCCGTACAATTCTCGTCAGCTAATAGAAGCGGGTTGAGGCGCCATCTGCG